>NW_011495025.1:6293434-6326934 GCF_000754665.1 Bison bison bison | reverse complement strand
TGAAGCTGAAACTCCAATACTTTGGACACCTCATGCGAAGAGTTGACTCATTGGAAAAGACCCTGATGCTGGGAGGGATTGGGGGCAAGAGGAGAAGGGGATGACAGAGGATGAGATGGCTGGATGGCATCACTGACTCGATGGACATGAATTTAGGCAGACTCTGAGAGTTGGTGATAGACAGGGAGGCCTGGCATGCTGCGATTCATGAGGTCGCAAAGTCGGACATGACTGAGTGACTGAACTGACTGAACTGAAACATCAATTCCTCCTCCGTATTATATTCCAGAGTCCCCTAGGAAGCCTTCCTACCCAGAATGGTAGAACTAACCACTCCCTCCTCTGGGCCTTTACTTACTCTAAACATATTACATTCAAAGTTTTTGTAAAGAGTGAATATAATCATGTATATAGAACTGACCACACAGCAGATGTCTTCTATTATAATTAACTGAAAAATTAAGGTCATAATACTGAATTCATAGATTGTTAAGCATATTAGACATAATACATACTTTCAAATCTAGTACATTATAGGTGTTCCATGAAAACCTATATAATTCCAATTCTTATTATTTTGAATAGGTCTCCTTTTAATGAACAAAGGCAGAAACTCTGGAATTACTCTTTGTTAGTATAGAGAAGATAAATTACAGGGAAGTATTTCTCACAGAAAAAAACATGCAGAAATTTGCTAAGCATGAAATGGGTGAAAAGAGAGGAATAGGTCACAAACTTTGATTCTCGAATAATTTCATCATGTACAAAGTGAAATTAGTAGGTTTCTAAACCATTCTTATCCACAGATGCTTTAAAATTAAGAGGATATGAGTGTGGGAAAGGAAAATCTAAAAACATCACTAGATTATGCAGAAGCCTAATGTTCCTGATCTGTTTGGCAATGAAATTGCCTCCTAAAACCACAGAGGGCATCTTCCAGGAAAGAAACAAGACAACCTTTTCAGTTACTTTGTCCTTGATCTCCTATTCTTGGTGTAAAAGAATCTGAAAGAAATTCACATAACCCATATTGAGAAAAATGTCTCTAGAAAACTCATTTGGGGGGAGGTAAGAATATAAAATTCTCAGACCATCAAAGATTGACTTATTAGAGTCATATGTTAGGAGGTATTTCTCTACTCTTTAAAAAAAAGAAAGGTTTTACTTGTATTAATATTATTATAAAATTATATATAAATTTTTATCCATGATTTAAAAGATATGAAAAACACATGATAGTTTACTAAAAAACACCCTGAAGACTCTTCAACTTTTCACATTAGGGATTCTTTGTGTTTAAATCTTCCCCTTTTACTGATGGACCTATTTGCAGGGCAGGAATAGAGATGCAGACATAGAGAACACATTTGTGGACATAGCAGAGGAAGGAGAGAGTGGGATGAGTTGAGAGAGTAGCCTTGATATGTACACCCTACAGTGGGTAAAACAAATAGCTAGTGAGAGGTTTGCTGTGTAACACAGGGAGCTCAGCCCAGTGCTCTGTGACGACCTAGAGGGGTGGGATGAGAGGCAGGGTAGGAGCAAGGCTCAAGAGGGAAGCAATATATGTACACTTATGGCTGATTCACACTTTTATATGGCAGAAACCAACACAGCATTGTAAAGCAATTATACTCCAATTAAAAATAAATGTTTAAAAAATCTTCTTTTTCTGGTTTTTAACCTGAACTTCTCTTACAAGCTTGACATCATCTCTGTTTTTAAAACCTGTTTGTTTTTCCTATTGTTTTGGCAATATTTTATTACTTATGGGCCTATAAAAAAACAAAATTGCAAACTTTTAGAGCTTTAAAAAATCATCTCAATTAACTTTATCAAGAAACCTGAGACCCAGACAAGTTAAAGAGCTTGGCCAGAACCTCTTAGAGAATGAAAAAGAAGGCTGGCTCTTCAAAGTCTGCAATAGCATTTTTAAATGTATATATAAGCTGTTCTGAGGACCCAGCAGTTGTGCAGCTCTCTGGAGCTAATAGTAAAATTAAGTGTTAGTTGCAGCCGCCATAGGTGTAATCACTATTAAAGTAGTGTTCCTTCATTCACTGTTGCCCATTTACTGAGTACTGAGAGACTTCACTTTCACTTTTCTCTTTCACGCATTGGAGAAGGAAATGGCAACCCACTCCAGCGTTCTTGCCTGGAGAATCCCAGGGACGGGGGAGCCTAGTGGGCTGCCATCTCTGGGGTCGCACAGAGTTGGACACGACTGAAGCGACGCAGCAGCAGCAGCAGCAGCAGCAGCAGCAGCAGCAGCAACAGCAGCAGGAAAATACAGATGGAAACATGAATAAGACCCATATGGACTCAAGCATAGCACCCATGCATTGTATTGATAAACAAGAACTATATGCTCAGAATTAGTTGCTGTGGATGGACAGTTGAGTGCTTACTCATTAACAGTTTATTGAATATTTATTTACTCTATAACAATTCTATGGGTCTAAAATGAAACTTTTTTAAGTGACATTAATGTTTACCAGTAGACTATTTTTTAAGGAGCTGAATTTTGTTGCCTAATTTATTGAGCAATAGGATACAAAGTTTGGGCGATTTTTTTTTTGTATTTCTGAAATATTCTAATTTCATGTCTGAACTTTTAAGAAAACTTCAAACGAGTTCCTTTTTATGGCTGAGTAATATTCCATTGTATGTATGTACCACAACTTCTTTATCCATTCATCTGTTGATGGACATCTAGGTTGCTTCCATGTCTTGGCTGTTGTATACAGTGCTGCAATGAACATTGGAGGACATGTGTCTTTTTCAATTATAGTTTTCTCAGGGTATATGTCCAGTAATGGGATTGCTGGGTCGTAAGGTAGCTTTATTCCTAGTTTTTAAAGTATTATCCATACTGCTCCCCACAGTGGCTGTATCAATTTACATTCCCACCAACAATGCCAGAGAGTTCCCTTTTGAGTCAGGTATACGAGGTGGATGAACCTATTGCCTGTTATACAGAGCAAAGTAAATCAGAAAGAGAAAAACAAATATCATACATTAACGTATACATATGGAATCTAGAAAAATAGTACTGATGAACCTATTTGCAGGAGAGGAAAGATCCAGACATAGATAATAGACTTGTGGACACAGTGGTGGAAGAAGAGAGTGGGACAAATTGAGAGGGCGGCATTGAAACACACACATGGCCATATGTAAAGCAGGTAGTTAATGGGAAGTCACTGTATAACACACGGAGTTCTACTCGGTGCTCTGTGACAACCTGGAGGGGTAGGATGGGGAGGGGGGAAGGCTCAAGAGGAAGGGGATATATGTATACTTATGGCTCATTCATGTTGTATGGCAGAAGCCAACAAAATATCGTAAAGCAATTATCCTTCAATTAAAAATAAATTGAAAAAAAACCCTTATCATCAACCCTTGCTTCCCTCCAATAAATAATTCCCTTCTTCCCTAGACTACATATGAATAAATAATTGAATAGTAGGCTTCCAATGAAATATAATTCCGAACTTCTCAATGACAGATAGCAATGGCACAAGATCAGCTTTTTATCTGAACCTTTACTCAAGGGAAAAAATATTTACAGAGCTGAAAAAGTCAAAATTGTTGATTATACTTAGTAAAATATAATTACAAATATCCAAATAAACTAGAAGTCAATATAATAAAGTCCACCAAAACTGGATACAACTGGACACAAATTTTCTTATTATATGAAAATTTTCATGTAATTTGTGGGAAGAAAACATAATGTTCTTTATGCCTCCATACATCCTCTTACAGTGTTTATATTTTATGATCACAACTCACTCTCCATTTCAGTTTAACACTAAATTTATTCCCTTTCTGGATACAAATTTTACAAGGAATTTGATCATGTTGACCTTTTGGTTATATCAACCAAGGATTAAACTAATTCAAGAATGGAAATCGTGTGGAAATGCTACAGATCAAGCCTCTCTGATTCAAGTCATTCAACATGCGAATTCTGACAGCTGGAAAACCTTACTCAGAAAAAAAATAAATGTCAGCAGCATGTTTGACTATGAAAAGCTGGAAGCAGGAGTCTCTTCAAAAATCAGAATGGGGATTCCTCAGTGTCTTAGCGTCAAGAACCCGCCTGCCAATCTAAGAGACCCGCAGGTGCGACTAATCCTGTGAGCCACAACTATTGAGCCTGTGCTCTAGAGCGGGGGGAACTGCAAATACCGAAGCCTGAGAACTCTAGAGCCCGAGCTCCGCAACAAGAGACGCCACTGCAATCTGAAGCGCAGGCATTACAACTAGAGAAAAGCCCAGCAGCAACAAAGACCCACCTCGGCCAAAAATAAGTAAAATTATTCAAAATAATTAGAATGACGCACTATACATCTCATACTTTACAGAACCGTCTCTACCACAAACCATTTTATCCTCTCATCTCTGAACATGCCAGACGTGTTCTTTAACCATGAATTCACAAGCCTTTACTCTGAGTGAGCCTTGCGATCAGTAACCTCTTTAGCGAGTGTGTTAAACAGGGAAGGAGTCCATAGCTTACACCTGGGGTCGCCGAAGACAACACAGCAGAAAAGAATGTTTTTCTTCTCGTGGCCTCTGTGTCCCCTGTTAATGTGTAGCGGGTCATTGTTGGGAAATATATCCTCACCTGACGTTCCAAGAAATGGAGGGCCTCACGGTTGTTTTATGGCTCAGTCACTAAATGCATGAACGTTCCATCCTGTCGGAAATCACTGACGAAGCCAGGCTGTGAAGTCCTTCTCAGAAACGCTGCCACCGTGTGGTAATTTGGAGGTATGACCGGAAGAGCCGTATGGGTCATATGGTTCATCTCAAGATGGCTGGGCTCCAGCAGAATCTATTCCTATAACTTTCTAACTTCCTATTAAATCATTCCCGTGGGCACAGAGTAAACCATAGTGAATCCTGTGGAAATCTTGGGTTTTTTTTTTAGGATGTGTGCGCTTCCCTCCACTACATTGACAATGTGACAGTTATGCGGGTAATGTGTTTAAAGGGAAACAACAGTTTTTAAGAGCAGAAATAAGAAATCTGTTTTTGCAACTTTATAACCTATGTGTTTTATATTTTATAGAGATAGCTGCCAATTGAGTTGTTAAAATGTGTGTTTAGAACCCACAAATCAAAAACATCAATTTATTTGAAATGCATCCAATTTAAAAGAGACATATTCCACCTGCTCCCCACCCTCAGCCCACCACCAAATACCTACAAACCTATGGATTTAATCAATTAAATTTTGATTTTTTAAAAAATTATTTTTGATTAAATAATCAAAACATTATTTAATTAATATGTATATTAAAAGCAAAATTGGGGGAACTTCTCTGGTGCCCTGGGGTCTAAGACTCCACACTCCCAATGCAGGGGGCCCGGGTTTGATCCCTGATCAGAGAACTAGATCCCACATGCCACAACTAAGAGATCCCACATGCACCTAGCACCTGGTGCTGCCAAAGAAAAGTTTTCTAAAAAGCAATTTTGGTAAATAGGAGCTGACATCCTACATAGGGCCATTTATAATAAATAGGCTATTATAATAAATAGGGCCATTTATCTTTACTCTCACCTTTTGCATGATTTTTACAATGGAAGCGTGAGATAAATGAATAGTGCAATCTCCATTTCACAACTGAGAAAGGTAGATGAAGAGGTTAAGTAATCTTGAAACAATATTAAATGTTTAAAATGAACTCAGAGCTCTGCTACCCCTAACTTCTGTTCCAATATTCAACCTTCATCCATAATTTTCTTTCAAACACCTTTTAAATGCCCAGTAAAGTTTTTTTTTTAATATAGAATTTTTATTTTCTTATTCAGTAACCAATTTTATATATCCTGAGAGAAAAATTAGAAAATGACAATTAAGAAATCTAAGCCAGTCCTTCAGAGACATGCAAATTATCCTGTTGACATACAGTATAAAAATCTTATATCCGATCTCATTACAATAAACCATTCCATTTAGAGTTAATACAAATCATGACTACCTTTTTCTCCTAAAAATCTTAATAATTGTTAACATACAATTAAATATGGTTAAAATATGCAGGGTATTTGCAAATATGTGGGAGGTATTTTTAGTTTTACACATTCTAATTCACTTAAATCTCTCAAAAACCCCACGAACTCTGCATTTGACAGATGAAGAAACAAGTATAGATAGGCTAAATGATTTGCCCAAGGTCACACACCTAATTTGTGCAGAGTAGAATTCAAAGCCACGTGCTGGCTCCTGAAACAGCACTTTCAAGCAGTAACCCTGCTCGGTCATAAACTGCTTTACTTCTGCCACACTGAGAATAAATTACCATTCGTTTATTTTATATAGCAGTTATCAGATCCATCAGCTCCAAATAATTCAAACCATGCAACAAAAATCCATGTCCTTGAAAGTCATTGTGAATCCAATTTAATGAACGTGACTGGGGATTTTAATGTTTCTAATACCATTTGTCTACATGACAAGCTGCTGCACACTTGAAACTCAAAATGAAGCTTAAGTAAAAATGGAGGAAGGGTATCTGAACTCTTTGTATGTATCTGAACAATAGCCTGGTGCCTCTTAAATAAGTATAATTCCGTTGCATATATCACATTAATCTGTTATTTAAACCAAAAGAAACAAGACTATTCTATTTAATTTTATCTAGGACTAATTTAGATAATATTTTCTTCTAACTCAGAAATAAACCCTTTTCCCTCCCTCTACGTTTTCATGGGCCCTCTAGATGCCCTTCCAGGATGCTGGAAGTCAGTGCTATGAACGAAAAAAGATAGTTAATGATATTGTACATAAGTAATGTTTTAACTTTAACTAGCAGGGTAGTGGGTGTTTGTGTGCGTGTGCGCGTGTGTGTGTGCCTGTGTTTGTTCTGTGACCACAAAACCAGAGGGGGAAGTGTGGGAGCAAGTGGGCTGGGTAGTGGCAAAATGCCCCATGACACATCTCTCCGCCCCCTGTGTAGGTGGAGAGCATCTGGAGCAGCCTTTAAATTCTGGGAGATCCTGGTTGTCAGCAGCAGGGAGAGCAGGCCAGGAGGGCAGCACTGAGCACTGCATCAGCATCACAGGGGACTGGACTCTTCTCGCCGCCGCAGACCAAGGTAAGCCTGCAGTTTGCTACAGACTCCTGTCCTCTCTGTGCGCTGCCTCATTTCATTGGGAAGGTCAATTTGTAAGGAAAAGAGTATAATGGTAAACACTGTTAATCAGACTTGAGTTGTTCTTGTCTTTTGAATATGCATGCCAGATCCAGGGCTGATGTCCTGCAGGAAAGGTGGCCGGTTATTTTGAAAGACAGTCGAATATAAAACTTGAAAATATTTCCATGGAGTCCTCAAAAGAATTGAGACTACTTTTTTCAGTCAGGAAATAAAAGAAAAATTCTATGCCCTTTTGGGATGATTGTATATACATCATTTTAAATGAACAGATGACCATGGGATATTTAAAAGGAAAATGCTTTTTAGTATTCATATAACCTGACGTTAATGCTAATTTTTAGTGATTTGATTTATCCCTTTTTCAAGGAAAAAAAAAAAAACCCTTTCTGAATATTTTCACCTCTGTATTTAGCTATTAAAATTTCACACAAATATCTATATGATACTGTTTAGACTTACAAATAGAAAAGCTGTTGACTTCAGTGTTTTCTTTTTCATTTCAAACTTTTAGAATACCTTGACTTACTAACCTTAGAGACAGCTACATTACACCTAACTAATACCTTTTGAAATGCATGTTGGAAAATGGAGATAGCAAGTTTCTCTTTCTTATTTTTATCTTCTCTCTTCATGTTTTTCTTCTCTGAAAAGTAAATATTCTCATTCTTGCTTTATTATTTTAATTCAATTACTGCTGATCTGTTTTTAGGTTTAGATAGCTGGAGATATCAGGTAGTAATGGTGTAATCTCTGAAACTCTAAATGTTAAAGTCGAATAAATATAGATTTGTAAAATTCCTCTCTCCCTTGCCTAATAGTGAGAGATGGAAAATAGAGGTGGCAGTACAAATATTAACTCAAAAGATCATAATATTAAAAAGAAATTAGTGGAGTGTTTCCACACAAAATACATATTTATTTGTGATGATTTTGTAATGTGGTAGCCTAAAAAAAGTATCACTGTTTTGACCTTAGAAAAGATAAAATATTTCTTACAAAATATTTTGCAGGAAAAATCATTACCATGAGAATTGCAGTGATTTGCTTCTGCCTCTTGGGCATTGCCTCCGCCCTTCCAGTGAGTACAACTGAATCTTTTTTTTTTTTTTAAATGTCCTTAAAATAAATGAATTGTGTGTTTCAATGTTGTTAGGAACACATTCACACTGTAATCTTTCTTCACCTTTCTATTTCAAAGGTTAAACCGACCAGTTCTGGCAGCTCTGAGGAAAAGCAGGTAAGCATCTTTTTGGTTTATTATATAGTTATTTATGCAACTTCAGCAAGATGTACTACAAACATATGACAATTTTACTTATTTGCACAAATAAAATAACTGATAAGTATTTATTGCGTGCCTGCTATGCTTCTAGTGCAGTACCAAGCATAGAATTGCTTTTAATTAATACAGTCTCTTAAAACTAAACTAGATTTCTTAATACAATAAAATGATGCTTTAGGTCAATCATTTCTATAAAATGAGTTCTGTGAAGTTGTGTGACTTTTATTTCCATGAGTCAACTTAGTTCTAGAAGTAAAAAAATCCATCTTTCACTTTACTTAATGGCAAGCTAAGTTTAAAATTCACTTCACGTATTGGAGAGTTGGCATAACCATAATATTCACAGTTATCTCTGAAGATATTTGCTAAGAAACCCATTATCTTAAAAAAAAACAAAACAGCATATTTATGCTGTTTGTATCTATTGTGCTTATCACATGACTTTAGATTTTTCTAACCAAACATAAGACCAAATCAAACTCTTCATAATTATTCCACCCAGCACCATAGATGTACCTGTCCCTCCACAATAGGTGAAACCATGCCAGCCAAACAACAAACGGGTATTGTCCCAAGGAGCTTGAACAAAAAGGCACACAGGTTTCAATTCCAGATAAACAGAATAAAGGCCAATATAGAGCTGTCTGAGGTCACTGCAGTTAGATTGCTCAATGAAGATGTTAGGAGAAGTACTGCTGTGGGTGTTTGGATATGCAAATAGGCATGTGTAAGTGTGTCTGTTTTCCAACTGATCTAAGAACACAAGTATTGAATCACAATAATAAGCCAGAAAATTAACATTTCCAGAGAAAATAGAGGTCACACTCTTTAAGGCAAGAATTAGTGCCTTTTTAATAGAATAAAATATGGCACATGAAGCTATGGCAGTGTAAGTGGTTAAATGTTAATTAAGAGATAAGTGGAGAGCAGAACCTTCTAGAATCCTAGAAATGTAGAGCTAGTAGGAAGTATGGAAAGTCTATAAAGAGACACCCCTGAAGATGAAAACACTGGTTATCTATGAATGATATGATTACTGAGCAATTTTAGTTTGTTTTTCTTATCTGTATGTTCTTCATATTACTTTTTAAAAATTATAAATTTATCTTATAAATACAGATAAAGAATGATCACATCTATCAGAAAATATATTACTTATATATCAATTATAACATTTCTGTAAATATTATATATATATTTATATAAATATATATTTTAAAGAAAAAAATAGGAACCTTTGAACTCATCTACAGCAATAGTTTTCACATTTTTTAGTTGAAGAAAACCCTTCTTTCAGCAAAAACCTTCATAGAAGTCCAATATGAAACTGCTCTGGTTAGAGCCAGACATGGGGAAACCCAACGTGCTACTAACTAGTTTCCTTCCTTTCTTCCCCTCCTTGCCTGTGAAAGAATTCTTGGAACCCCTAGGGTAACTCTTCTCAGTGACAGAGATGTGAAGTGATTGCCTTGGGCCATGCAGCCCACCAGATGACACTTATTCAGAGCAATTTCCACTCCTCTGCACTAGCATCTTATTGCCATTTCCCAGATAAATAATTTGGCTGAGTGAAAGACCATTCCATTCATGTCTTTGGCAGCTTACAACAAGAGAACTTTTATGCAATGGTGTTGATATTATATTTCTGCACTGTCCACAGGTAGCCATAAACACATGTGACTGTTGGACACTCACAATGTAGCTAGTGCCAGAGAAGATAGTTTTCTTTATTAACTTAAATAGCCATGTGTTTCATGGCTAGAGGATACCATTCACGACAGCACAGCCTGAGAGTTTCTTCTTCCATAGAGGAAGGAAAAAAGGAAGACCAGTGCTAATTAAGGGCACCTCTGCTTTGGTTGTGTTTCATCTGAGGAATTTCAGCTATCCGACATAGAACAGGAAGGCAGTGTATCATCAGTGTGAGGAGCCATTGGATTTAAACCCTGGCTCTGCTACTTACTATCACTTAACTTTATTGTGGGCTTCCCATCTGGTGGCTCAGATGCTAAAGAATCTGCCTGCAGTGCAGGAGACCCGGGCTTGATCCCTGGATCAGTCAGGAAGATCCCCTGGAGAAAGGAATGGCTATCTACTCCAGTATTCTTACCTGGAGAATTCTGTGGACAGAGGCTGAAGGAATAATAATAATGATGATGATACTCATCTCAGGATTAAATGAATTAGTATTTATAAGTCACTTTGAAAATGTGCCTGACTTACAGTAAGTGCTATGTAAAAGTCTGTCAAATGAATCTATCAGAAAGAATAAATTATGAAAGGTATCACTAAGGTTCTAATTGACTAAATAATGCATATTATGCTTATTTGTCAAGATTGGGGAAGAACAGTTGTTATTTCAGCTTATCATTTAGAGACCCCTGTTTCTTTAAAAAATAAGAATGACAAATATGCAACTCTCTTTTGTAGCTTAACAACAAATACCCAGATGCTGTAGCCACATGGCTAAAGCCTGACCCATCTCAGAAGCAGACTTTCCTAGCACCACAGGTATTTTTCATTTTAATTAACTCTAAATATTAAAATTCTCACAATTAAAGAACAACCACTCCAAAAAATAGCCACCAAGCAGGCCATTTGGGCTGGTTAAATGGATCTTCCCTGCCTGTTGGGCTTCCCTGGTAGCTCAGTTGGTAAAGCATCTGCCTGCAACTTGGAAGACCCAGGTTCAGTCCCTGGGTCGGGAAGATTCCCTGGAGAAGGAAATGGCAACCCCCTCTAGTACTCTTGCCTGGAAAATTTCCATGGACTGAGGACCCTGGTAGGCTAAGAGTCAGACAGAACTGAGCAACTTCACTTTCCTGCCTGTTTGTAAAAGGGAGCTTAGGACACCAATTGATCTGTCAGGTTGTCTTCCGGCTTAATCTTTCCACAATGAGGCTAGAAAAATAAGACCTGCTTTGGATGGAAACAGCTAACTTTTGAATAAAAAAAGTTACGTTGTATGATGTGCACTGATTTGTGTCTTTTCTTCTTCAGAATTCTGTGTCCTCTGAGGAAACTGATGACAACAAACAAAATGTGAGTCTTTGCTTTGATTCTGATGTCTGTTGTGCCTTAGACTCAGGAAGGCACTCTTTCTCCTAATGACATTGCCCAGGTTCAAATTCCGGCAAAATTCCACTAGCAAACCCTTCAGGAACTACTTTTTATTGGGACTATTAATAGGGATAAGTTAAATTTGCTTTCCTTAAGATTCTATTTGAAGATGCTGAGAATCTATAAGAGAAGTTAGATAAATGACCCAGGATATTTGCAAATCAGAAGTGTAATAGACATTAACTGAGATATAGTTTCTACACATGGTTAAGAGAGTCACCTTTGATTATCCAGGCTAATAGGGAGGTGATTTTAGTTTTGGGAGTGTGCATTAATACATGGATTCTCTGATCCCCTGAGAATTTTCATTTCAAATAGAAAAGGTAGTCTCACAATTATGTATCTGTATTTATTGGATCATTGAAATTTGGTAAATTAGTGTTTATTATGAACAAGGAAAAACAGTGTCATTGATACAAATATTATAACTCATACGTTTGGCTTGAAAATATCTATGAAAATCGTTTTTATGAGAAACCAAGAAAAATGCCTTAGAATAGGATTCCATTTACCCTTGTGTTAAAGGGGAAATTGGAATAAGCTCATTTTAGCATTTAAAAGCCATTAAGTGCTTTGTTGTGAATACAAAGATTCTAAAACTAAATAAAGATAGTAAAATACTAATGCACTGTAAAGCCTAAGGGACAGTAAAAACCCTGACACCCATTTTTCTGGCCATCTTGATTTCTAGACCCTCCCAAGTAAGTCCAATGAAAGCCCTGAGCAAACAGACGATCTAGATGACGATGATGATAACAGCCAGGACGTCAACTCTAATGACTCCGACGACGCTGAAACCACTGATGACCCTGACCATTCCGACGAGTCTCACCACTCTGATGAATCTGATGAAGTTGATTTTCCCACTGACATTCCAACAATCGCAGTTTTCACTCCATTTATCCCTACGGAAAGCGCAAATGATGGCCGAGGTGATAGTGTGGCTTACGGACTGAAGTCAAGATCTAAGAAGTTCCGCCGATCTAACGTTCAGGTAAATCTTGAATAGACACATCAGATGGTTATGATTAGAGCCCAATTCTAGGAAACTAGAGTCTGCGTGCTCACGTACGTGTTCATTCAGCAACTATTATTACTTTAAGATCACTGAATACAAAACCTTTCCCACTTGGTTTTTGCGCTGAAGTCCATATAATTTCTCCTTAATTTTGTCTCTCAATCACAATGCAATTTTTCCAAATCCTGCTTATAAAGCACTTATTGTATTCACTTTTTTTAATTAAAAAAGACTTTGGAAAAGAGTAATTATTTTCACAATATAGTGGTCATATCTTGAAGTTAAACACATAAGAACTGGAGAGTTGCAAATCACACTGACTTTATAGTCAAAGGATCTGGATATGGCACATAGCCTTGCCATTTACTATTGACTTTACTTTTAACTTTCGATCCATTTTCTCTTTATGTAAAACAGATAATGAGACCTACCTCATAGATTTCCTCATATACATAATTCATGTACTTATTAAACTAAAGGAGATGACATAATGAAAGAACTTGGTTTTTTAAAAGGTAGCATGCTAGTATTTTCTTTTCTTTTCTATTTTTGCTTCAGCCAAATTTAGACATTTTTATAGACTTTGGTGTGGAAGTTAGAAGGCATTAGAGAATTACAGTGCTTCCCTTCCTAGCTGTTCGTTGAATTCTTCTCCTGTTTGTGCTGTGATTCAGAGTCCAGATGCCACAGAGGAGGACTTCACATCACACATAGAGAGTGAGGAGATGCATGACGCACCTAAGAAGACGAGTCAGCTGACTGACCACAGCAAGGAAACCAACAGTAGTGAGCTTTCCAAAGAACTCACGCCAAAGGCCAAGGATAAGAACAAGCATTCCAATCTGATTGAGAGTCAGGAAAATTCCAAACTCAGCCAAGAATTCCATAGCCTTGAAGACAAGCTAGACCTAGATCATAAGAGTGAAGAAGACAAACACCTGAAAATTCGTATTTCTCATGAATTAGATAGTGCCTCTTCTGAGGTCAATTGAAAGGAGAAAATACAATTTCTTACTTTGCTTTTAGTAAAAAGAAAAGGATACATTAAAGCAGGGTGGGAGACAATATGAAATGCATATTTCTCAGCTTAGTTGGTGAATGTATATGTGTGTAGATCTGGAAACAGATCATGTTTTTGATCATTAGTTTAATGTGTGGCTTCATGGTAACACCCTTCTAAACTAAAAGCTTCAGAGTTTAGTCTATGTTCTTTCCACATACAAAATGCAAACCATCACAGCATTTTAATGTTTGCTACCCTTTTAGGAATAGAAATTCATGTAGAAGCAAACAAAATACTGTTACACACTTTTAAGAAAGAATATAAAATTTCATGTCACTATGATCTTTTGTTTTTTAAATTAGTATATATTTTGTTGTGATTATTTTTTCTGTTGTGAATAAATCTTTTATCTTGAATGTAATGAGTCCGGTGCTATCAGTTGTGTTTCTTATTTGGTTTCCTACAGTTGCCTAGCAATTATAAATATAATCGTTTTAATTACATTAATATGCTGGACATAATAGAGAGCAATCTAAGACCTTCTGGGTCAGTTATACAGACTCTGACTGAGCTAAAGTTCCCGTCGAGGAAAGAAGAGTCAAGCAGGGGTTGATATTCAATCAGGAATGCTCCAACCATGCAGGGCTCCGTGGGTCACTTCCACTCTATGAAAGCAACCTTTTTCTAATTTTCACAATGCTAATAAAAAGTTAATAAGGGCTTCCCTGGTGGCTTAATGGTTAAGAATCCTCCTGCCAATGCAGGGGACATGGGTTCAATTTCTGATCCAGGAAGATCCCACATGCAGCCCGAGCACCACAACTACTGAGCCCGCATGCCTAGAGCCTGTGCTCCACAGCAAGAGAAGCCGCCACAAGAAGCAGCTCCTGCGCTGCAACCAAGAATAGCCCCCACTCCCCACAACTAGAGGTGGCCCGCGTGCAACAACCAAGACCCAACGGCCAAAAAAAATAAATAAATCTTTTTTTAAAAAAGAAAAGCTAATGAGTGCCTAGATGCAACAACAAATCAATTTCACTGTTTCTTATCATTCTCCATCAATTCTCTCAATATTGGTTTCTTGCCCTTGGATGACAACTTGATAGTTTCCATAGCTATTCTGATCATCTGTAGATATTGAACAAATAGTCCTTTTTTTATTGGAAAAAACCTAATGCAGTTTCAGCTAATACTCAAAATTTTCAACTTCATTCAAAACTAAAAGTTCTGGAAACCTGAAGTGGAGCATGTGCCTTTATTTCATGCTTTGCTCCTCTGCTCTTCCTAAAACTAGAAACCCCATTGGAAAATTTTTAATTCTTTATTAAACAACTCTTGGGATAAAGAGGAAAATTTTAAATTGCAGAATTTCTTTAAAAGTGTTGTAATGAAATGTAAAGTCAATAGAGTACACTTAAACTGGTGATCAAAGAAAATCCATAGCCTTAAATTCTTGCAGCAACAACAAAATAAAAGAATGAAAATAAATATATAAATACATTGAGTTCCCGTCTTAAAAATTAGAAAAAAACAACAAAGGAAAATAAAGCATAAGGAAGGAAATAATAAAGTTAAAAGTAAAAGTAATGAGGTAGAGAACAGAAAAGCAATAGAAACTAATCAATCAAAATGCTGATTCTTTGTTTAAAAAAAACAAATCAGCACAACAGATAAACCCCTAGCTGAACCAATAAAGGAAGAAAGGGAGAAAACACAAATAAGAAATAAAAACAAGGAGATAACCAAGGACATGACAAAATTTTAAAAATCAAAAGTGACTCACTTTGTACAAGTCACAGAAAATCTAGGTGAATTGGATTATTTCCTAGGAAAATACAATTTACCAAAATTGACTTTGCTAATCATAGAAAACACAAATGGAAATTTTCTATAGTGGAAAAAGAAAAAGTTATCAAAGAACTATCTGTAAAAACTAGGCCCAAATGATTTTACAGTGGAATTTTATCACAACTTCAAAAACTAGATAATCTCAATACCATTTAAATTGAGGCAGAAAAGGAAAACTCTCAAATGACCGTTATAAAACAAGTATTACTTTGACACAAACCTGGTAATGATTGCAAACACACACACACACACACACAACTATAAATCAGTCTCACTTGTGACTGGCAATGGGAAAATCCTAAATAAAATGCCAGCAAACAGAATCTAAAATAAGTTTAAAGAATGCATCATAATCAGGGGGATTTATTTCCAGACAATGATGCTTCAGTATTAGTAAATTCATTCCTATAATGGACCATATCATTAAATCTAGACAGAAAGCTGTCATATGATTAGATCTCCATCCGAATACTAGCATCATTATTAATGGAGAAGCATTACAGGTATTTCCATTGAGAACAAGGACCAAGTAAGCTTCTCCTTTCTCTCTGCTATTATATAACATAGCTTTGGAGATAAAGCTAGCAATTATAAGCATTTAGAGGCATAAGAAGTGAGAAGTAATTTATGTTTTTATGTAAACTAATACTACACTTAGAAAACAGGGAATAAGTACTAAAAATAACAACTAACAAGTTCTGTAAGGAAGCATGATATAAAATTTAGCTGAAAGCATATTTACTAAAACACTAAGTGATCATTTAAAATATATAATGTTATTAATATAGAAACAAATAAAGATAAAACACTTAACAGAAAATGTGCTAGAACTATTTTGGAAAACTGTGAAACACTCCTGTAAACCAAAAAAAAAAAAAGAGGCCTGAAACAAATGGAAAGGCTCTGTTTATTCTTACACAGGAAAATCCATCATTAACATATCAATACTCCCTTCATAATATATAAATGCAATGTGATTCTAAATAAAATAAAAGTCATTTTTCCCTGAAGCTATGCAAGCTAATTCTAAAATCCATATGGAAAAGTAAACATACAACAATATGAAGGAAAATCCTGAAAAATAAAAGCAATAAGAGAGAACTAGCCCCATAAAGCCTCCCTAATAAATACACTGTGGTATCAGCAAATAAATATATGTGTTGTTGTTCAGTTGCTCAGTTGTGTCCAACTCTTTCTCACCCCATGGACTGCAGCATGCCAGGCTTCCCTGTCCATCACCATCTCCTGGAGCTTGCTCAAACTCATGTCCATTGAGTCAGTGATGCCATCCAACCATCTCATCCTCTGTCACCCCCTTCTCCTCCTATCTTCAATCTTTCCCAGGATCAGGGTCTTTTCTAGTGACTCAGCTCTTTGTATCAGGTGGCCAAAGTATTGGAGCTTCAGCTCCTTCCAGTGAATATTCAGGATTGATTTCCTTCAGGATTAACTGGTCTGATATCCTTGCCATCCAAGGGACTCTCAAGAGTCTTCTCCAACACCACAATTCAAAAGCATCAGTTCTTCGGCACTCAGCCTTCTTAATGGTCCAACTCTTACATCCATACATGACTACTAGGAAAACCACAGCTTTGACTAGATGGACTTTGTTGGCAAAGTAATGTCTCTGCTTTTTAATATGCTGTCTAGTTTTGTCATAGCTTTTCTTCCAAGGAGCAGCGTCTTTTAATTTCATGGCTGTCGTCACCATCTGCAGTTACGTTGGAGCATAAGAAGATAAAGTCTGTCACTGTTTCCATTGTTACCCCATCTATTTGCCATGAAGTGATGGGACCGGATGCGATGATCTTCATTTTTTGAATGTTGAGTTTTTAGCCAGTTTTTTTCATTCTGCTTTTTCACCTTCATCGAGAGCCTCTTTAGTTCCTCTTTGCTTTCTGCCATAAGGGTGGTGTCATGTGCATATCTGAGGTTATTTATATTTCTCCTGGCAATCTTGATTCCATCTTGTGCTTCACATAACGTATTCTGCATAGAAGTTAAATAACCAGCGTGACAATACACAGCCTTGACATACTCTTCTCCCAATTTGGAACCATTCTGTTGTTCCATGTCTGATTCTAACTGTTGCTTCTTGACTGAAATAAATAGGTAGAAGGAACCAAAAAGCAAGCTACACCATATCTACTGATGCTTTGATCCTGCACTTTCCAGCCTCCATAACTGTTAGTATTTGTAAGGCACCAGTCCATAGTAGCCCAAACAGACCAAGACACCACCATCCTTGTTGTCATCATTAGTCAAGTATATTGGACTCCCAATATACTTGCTTTCATATTCAGTTCATCACAATAAACTGTAGGTGATATCTTTATTAATTGTTATGGTGTACCAAAGAAGACAAGAACCCATTTCCCATTGGTAAGTGGTTTAGCACTATACTCAAATCCAAGGGCATGACCAAGTTAATCCTGAAACTGCAGTTTTGAATGGTGGTACCATTAAAGACCATCCTCTGCATTGTATCGGTTAAGATTCAGTGAGAAGACAAGGAACACATCGGTTATTTAAAAAGGGAAAATTTAATATAAAGACTTATTAACAAGAAGCTGAGGATGAACCAGAGGACATTAAAAAAAAAAATCACCTTAACAATACCATAGGATTACCTGCTTGCTCAGTCATATCTGACTCTTTGCAACTCCATAGACTGTAGCCTGGTAGGCTCCTTAGTAGATGGAATTTTCCAGGAAGAATATACTGGTGCTATAAAAAGGAACACATTTGAGTCAGTTCTAGTGAAGTGTATGAACTGTTATATTATACAGAGTGAAGTAAGTCAGAAAGAGAAAGACAAATATCATATATTAATGCATATATATGGAATCTAGAAAGATAGTACTGACAATCCTACTTGCAGGGCAGCAAAGGAGACACAGACATTTGGGGCACCGTAGGGGAAGGAGAAGGTGGCATGATTTGGGAAAATAGCACTGAAACATATACATTATCGTATACAAAATAAACAGCCAGTGGAACAATGTATGATGCAGTGAACAAAAAGCCAGTGCTCTGTGACAACATAGAGAGGTAGGATGGGGAGGGAGGTGGAAGGGGAGTTCAAGAAGGAGGGTA
The DNA here is from genome assembly GCF_000754665.1 of Bison bison bison. Taxonomy (NCBI): domain Eukaryota; kingdom Metazoa; phylum Chordata; class Mammalia; order Artiodactyla; family Bovidae; genus Bison; species Bison bison. Next base: position 6,308,395 of record NW_011495025.1, on the reverse strand, counting down.
TATATGTATACCTAATGTTGATTCATGTTTATGTATGGCAAAAAAATATTACAATATTGTAAAGTAATTATCTTCTAATTAAAAAAAAAAAAGAATACTGGAGTGGGTTGCCATTTTCTCCTTCAGGGGATCTTCCCGACCCAGGGATTGAACTCATGTCTCCTGTGTCTCCTGCATTGGCAAGCAGACTTGTTTACCACTGCACCACCTGGGAAGTCCACCCTAGGACTGAGAGTATTCAGGAACAATTTGGAAAGAGGGGCCCTCTCCCCAAGGCTGAGATTCAGACTTCATTAAAGAGAGTGTAGCCGTAGCCCAGGGGATGACGGAGCAGTTTGTGGTGTTACCCTGGGCCAGACCTGGTCCATAGCTGGTGGGCTGAAGTTGTCAAACAGGGCACTCCCACTGGAGTGCCTAGGTCTGCTCAGGAAACTATGGGCCATGACTGAGCAGGAGACTGAGTAAGAACTGCCTGCCAGCATGACAGGAAAACCAGCTGGAGAGTGAGCTGCACTGAATGCTCTGCAAGCACATTATGGCAACCGTTCTTTAGAAGCAAAAAGAGAGGACCTACACAAGCGCGAGCAGCCCGTTCCTGCGGTGTCCTTCCAGTGCCCTCTGCTGACGAAGCAGGCAAAGGAAACGTGCCAGCTGGCAAAGGGAACGTGCTCACAAGGTCCAACTCCATTATTACAAAGCACAGCAGAGGCAATGGCCTCTGAGAAGGACAGCAGTCAACTGAGTGCTGTCACAGGCCTTGGGAGGAGGAAAGGTTTATTCCTGTTCTTAAGCAAAATGAGTTAAAAAATAGGCCTGGAAAATCGCTTTGATGATAAAAGCAAGGAATCATTCAAAGACAAAATGAAATCATACACAAGGGAGAAAAAAGCAGACTTTAAGGAGACTTCTATTGGCCAAAACTGGAGTAATTTGAGAATAAAAAGAATAATGGAAGTAATAGATTATAACAAATTGAATTTCTTAATTCCATTAGTATACAGTGAGACTGTAAGAGAGCATAAAAGAAAGGTCTTCTTTGTAGATGAATGCCAGTTAATAAGAATAAATGTAGAGGAAAGAGAAAATTACAAACTCATTTTGCAACCCACAGTGTAATATTGATTCAGGAAATGATCACTAATGAATGTTAAAAATCATTGCAGAGAAGGTTATTGGGAACAGGAAATTTGACTGGTCTCAAAACATTACTCCACTAATTACTAATTCCAAAGGAAGAAGATGCATTTAACTAGAAAGATTTACTACTCACTCTCTTCATCCAGTAATCAGACAGCTTCACTAATGGAACTGCTAAATATGTGCCTTCTGCTGCTGCTGCTAAGTCACTTCAGTTGTGTCCGACTCTGTGCAACCCCATAGACGGCAGCCCACCAGGCTCCCCCGTTCCCAGGGGAGTGGGTTGCCATTTCCTTCTCCAATGTGTGAAAATGAAAAGTGAAAGTGAAGTCGCTCAGTCATGTCCGACTCTTAGCGACCCCATGGACTGCAGCCCACCAGGCCTTCTAATGTGATCCAATAAGAAAATATACCATCACCTATGAAAAAAAAATTTCAAAAACTGTTTAACTGATTCAAATCAGAAGAAAACAGAACAAATCTAGAAACGGAACTGCTCAGTTATACAACAGGCCTCAACTTTCCAAAAAGTAGAGTTGCCAGATAAAATACAGGACACTCACTTATATTTGAATTTCAGACAAACAACAAATCATGTTTTCGTATAAGCATAGGGCATATGATAATAAAAGATGATTCATTGCTTTTCTGACTTTCAAATTAACTGAGCATCCTGAGCATATTTTTATTTTCTAAAATTGTTCAATCCTACCCCACGCCCAAAAAAAGTCAATGTGTGAGAGAAAAAGGAGGGAGAAGATGAGAGAGGATGCTAGATTAAAAGTTCAAACAGGCATAGCCAAGGGCAAAACAGGAATTTTGATTGACTCTTGGATTAAAAAAGAAATAAAACTACAAAGCACATTTGAGGAACAATTATGGCAATTTGAATATACATAGTATGTTAGGTGATTTGTGGAATTATTAATAATTTTCTTAGGTGTGATCATTGCATTACGTTTTTGAAAGTGGTTCAGGCTTTATTCTTTAATCAAATATTTAGGGGTAGATTTAGGAAAACCTCTAAAGCAATCTTGAGAAAGAAAAGCAAAGCTGAAGGCATCATTTCCTGATTTCAAACTATTTTATGGTACTGGCATAAAAAGACACACAGACCAATGGAACAGAATTAGGAGCTGAGAAATAAATATATGGTCAACTAATCTTTGACAAGGGCACCAAGAATACTCAATAGGAAAAGGATAATCTCTTCAGAAAACGATGCTAAGAAAGCTGGATGTCCACATGCAAAAGAATGAAATCAGATCCTTATACCAAACACAAAAATTAACTCAAAATACATCAAACAGTGTATTATAGTGCTAGTGGAAATGTAAATTGGCACAGACCTTAAGAAAAAAAAAAACGGAGGTTCCTAAAAAGTTCAAAATAGAATGAACTAACAATAAGCTGTATGAACTAACAATCCCACTTCTGGATACATATCGAAAGGAAATTGGATCAGGATCTCGAAGAGATACCTGCATTTCCATGTTCACAACAGAACTATTCACAATTGCCAAGGTATGGAAACAACATGTCTATTGACAGATGAATGGATAAAGAAAAAAGGGTATGTACATATACAGTGGAATATTATTCAGTCATTAAAAAAAAAAAAACAAGGCAATCCTGCTGTTTGCAACAACATAGATGAACCTAGCTGGAGGAGGGCATGGCAACCCACTCCAGTATTCTTGCCTGGAGAATCCCATGGACAGCGAGCCTGGCAGGCTATAGTCCATATGGTTGCAAAGAGTCAGACATGACTGAAGCGACTTAACACACATGCATGCATGCAGATGAACCTAGAAGATATCATGCTAAGTGAAATAAGACAAGACACAGAAAGACACATACTATATGATCTCACCTATACACGGAATCTAAAAAATCCAGACTCAGAACCAGCCATTGCCAGGGCTGGGGTCTGACAGAAATGAGGAGATGGTCAATGGTACAAACTTTCAGTCACAGGGTGAATAAGTTCTGGAAATTTGATGCACAGCAAGGTGGTTATAATTAATAATACTGTATTTAGTTGAAATTTGCTAAGAGAATAGATCTTTAGTATTTTCACCATGACACACACATCCACCCACAAAGTAACTATGTGAGCTAATGGGTTTGCTAATTAACTTGATTATAATAATAATTTCACAATAAATAGGTATATTAAATCACCATATTGTACAACTTTAAAAAATCACATCATACAACCTAATTATATACAACTTTTAATTAAATCAAATCACAATAATGCTGAAAAAAAAGTTAATAGATGAAGCCCCTATGTTCAAAGACAGATCAATATAAGGAGAAAAAAGTAATAATCATAAAAAATGCTACATCATTCTCTTTGTTTTATGTGTTTTCCTTATAAACAGATTCATTTTTTAAAATTGATTGCAATATTACTGTCAAATGAGTAGAATTAAAAAGCAAATAGCATGCAATGCAGCTCTAAGTTTATTCTGTATTATTAAAGGTCCAATAAAAATAAAACTATTATGACCCATTACACACCAAATAACAGGAAGACAAAATGTTACATAATAAAAACTATTACAATCACAGTAAATAATTGATGAAAACATAATAATAGGAAAACCTAGATGACCTTGTGGATGATTATGACTTTTTATATAAGATACCAAAGGTGTGATCCATGAAAGAAAGGATTTCTAAGTCGGACTTTATTAAAACTTAGAAGTTCTGCTCTGCAAATGATAAAGTTAAAAGAATAAGAAGACAAGCTACAGACCAGGAGAAAATACTTTTAAAAGACACATTTGACAGAAGACTGTTATCCAAAATATAAAAAGAACTCTTGAAACTCAACAATAAGAAAACAAACAACACGATTAAAATATGGTCCAAAGACCCTAACAGATATCTTACCAAATAAGCATATAAAAAACCTCCATATCATATGTCATGAATTCAGTTCAGTTACTCAGTCATGTCCGACTTTTTGTGACCCCATGGACTACAGCATGCCAGGCTTCCCTGCCCATCACCAACTCCTGGAGCTTGCTCAAACTCATGTCCATTGAGTTGGTGATTTTATCCATTACCTCATCCTCTGTCTTTCCCTTCTCCTCCTGCCTTCAATCTTTCCCAGAATCAGGGTCTTTCCCAAGGAGTCAATTCTTCGCATCAGGGGGCCAAAGTGCTGGAGCTTCAGCTTCAGCATCAGTCCTTCCAATGAATATTCAGGACTGCTTTCCTTTAGGATTGACTGGTTTGATCTCCTTACTATCCAAGAGACTCTCAAGAGTCTTCTCCAACACCATCAGGGAAATGCAAGTTAAAACAATGAGATACCACCACACACCTATTAGAATGGCCAAAATCCAGAACACAGATGACATCAAATGCTGGCAAGGATCACTGTTGATAGGAATGCAAAAAGGTACATCTACCTTGGAAGACAGTTTGGTACTCTCTTACAAAACTAAACATACTCTTACCACCTGCGTTTGTGCTCAGTCATGTCCAACTCTTTGCCACCTCATGGACTGCAGCCCACCAGGATCCTCTGTCCATTGGGATTTTTCAGGGAAGAATATTGGAATGGGTTGCCATTTCATACTTCCGGGTATCTTCCCAACCCAGGGATCAAATCCACATCTCCTGCATTGGCAGACGGATTCTTTTACCACTGCGCCACCTGGGAAGCCCCAGTACTTACCCCAGGATACAGCAATAGCACTCTTCGGTATTTACCCAAATGAATTGAAAACATAACCACAAAAACCTGCACATGGATGTTTATAGCAAATTTATTCATAATTGCCAAAACTTGGAAACAACCAAAATATCATTCAGTGTGAATGGCTAAATAAACTGTACTTTTTCAGCACTGAAAAGGAATAAGCTATTAAAGCCATTAAAAGACACAGAGAAAAATTTAATGCATAGTAGTACTAAGTGGGGAGAAGGCAATGGCACCCCACTCCAGTATTCTTGCCTGGAAAATCCCATTGATGGAGGAGCCTGGTCGGCTGCAGTCCATGGGGTCGCTAAGAGTCAGACACAACTGAGTGACTTCACTTTCACTTTTCACTTTCATGCATTGGAAAAGGAAATGGCAACCCACTGTAGTGTTCTTGCCTGGAGAATCCCAGGGATGGGGGAGCCTGGTGGGCTGCCGTCTATGGGGTCGCACAGAGTCGGACACGACTGAAGCAACTTAGCAGCAGCAGCAGCAGCAGCAGTACTAAGTGGAAGAAGCCAATCTGAAAAGTATATGACTCTTAACTAGATGACATTCTGAAAAAGACCAAACTATGGACACAGTAAAAAGATCATCCCTCATGGAGGGATGAACAGGCACCACTCCAAAGATTTTTACAGCGGAGAAACTATTCCATATATGCTAAAATAAGGGATATAATACATGTCATTATGTGTTGTGCTATGTTGTGCTTAGTCACTAAATCATGTCTGACTCTTTGCAACCCCATGGACTGTAGCCCACCAGGCTCCTCTGTCCATGGGGATTCTCCAGGCAAGAACACTGGAGTGGGTTGCCATGCCCTCTCCAGGGGATCTTCCCAACCCGGGAATTGAACCCAGGTCTCCTTTATTGCAGGCGGATTCTTTACTGTCTGAGCCACCAGGAAGCCCAAGAATACTGGAGTGGGTAGCCTATCCCTTCTCCAGGGGATCTTCCTGACCCAGGAATTGAACCAGGGTCTCCTGAATTGCAGGTGGATTCTTTACCAGCTGAGCTACCAGGGAAGTCCATATGTCATTATACACTTGCCCAAAACCATATAATGTACAATACCAAAAGTGAACCCTAATATAAACTCTAGATTTTGAGTGATAATATTGTGCCAATATAGGTTCATTAATTGAAATTCATGCATCATTCTGATCAGTATGTTTATAATTGGGAAAGCTAGGCAAATGTGAAGGCAAGGGTTAGATGGGAACTCTGTATTTTCTTCTCAACTTTGTGTGAAACTACACTGACTTAAAAAATACAAAGTTGTTCAATACAGGGAAAGAACAAAACAGTAGTAAAAAAAATGTTAATGTATCACTTAGATTCACTTAGAAAACATGACATACTCAACAGACTATTTTGACTAGATGTTCTAGGCTAATGAGTTTGTAGGTTAATGAGTTTGGGCAGGTTCTGGGAGATGGTAAAAGACAGGAAAGACTGGCATGCTGCAGTCCATGGGGCCGCAAAGAGTCGGACAGGACTGAGCGACTGAACGACGATGAGCCCAGCCCCATTACCAAGGCATGACCCTTCTGAGGTTTCTACTCAATACCCATGTATTACAAAGTTTCTCTACTCTGGACGTTTGAAGAATTTAAAAAATTCCCCATTCCATGAAAGCACTGAGAATTTTTCTACCTGCTGGTAGTTTAGTCGCTAAGTCACGTCCAACTCTTGCGACCCTATGGATAGAGGAGCCTGGCAGGCTACACTCCATGGGATTCTCCAGGCAAGAATATTGGAGCGGGTTGCCATGTCCTTTTCCAGGGGATCTTCCCAACCCAGGAATTGAACCCAGTTTCCTGCATCATAGGCAGATTCTCTACCAACTGAGCTACAAGGGAAGCCCCAAATTTTTATTCATTTTTTAATTTATGTTTTTGGCCACGTGGCATGTGGGATGTTAGTTCCCTGACCAGGGATCAAACCTGCATCCCCTGCATTGAAAGCATGGAGTCTTGACCACTGGACCACCAGGGAAGTCCTGGTAATTCTTCCTTTGCCTAGGCAGATTTTTCAAATGCTTTGAAGACTTCAAAGGAAACACCTTGGACATCTCTGGAGCTCTTTGTGCAGCTCTCTCCTCTCTGGTACGCTGTGACTTCCATAAACCTTGGCTTCCCCAAATTCTCAACTTACTCTGCCTTTTCAACAAAGGAAGACTGTACTGTAGCCTGGAATCATGCTTAGAGAATTACTGGGGAAACCGTAGGAAATCATGTTGTTTGGTTTTCTTCTTTCAAGGACTACTATTCATCACCATCTATTGTCCAGTGTTTGAAACCATTTTTCATAAGTTTTAATTGGTTATTTATTTATTTAAGGGAAGTGGGTAAATATGCTTCTGTTGCTCCAGAAGGTCCAGGAACATAAATCCTTTAAAAATAATATTAACTTAAAAAATAAAAAAGGAATGAAAAAGATCAAATAAAATATATGGCCAGGCAGAAATGAAAAGTGAGTTGGCATAATTCATGAAGAGACTTAAAGATTTAAAATGAATAGCTAAGTAACATTTAAAACTACAAAAATATGAAAGGTGGAGTAAAATGAGGGACAGGATATGTAAAAATCCTATTGAAAACAAAACCAGAAAATGACAAAAGGAGAAACCATTGGAAAGAGGATAATACGTAAATTAAATAATAGCTTCAACATATGCATAATTGGTATTCCTGGATTAATGGAACAAAACAAATGAAACAGAATATTTCAAAAGTATAAAAGTAGAAAGCCTTTCTAAAATACATGAAAATCTTGATTTACTGATTAAATTGTACAGTATTTTCCAGAAAAACAATTATGCAGAATGATCAACCCATATATATATTCTTGGAGCAGAATTATTTTAAAAACTCACTAAGCAGGTAACTTCTGGACAGAAAAATCAACTCATATGAAAGTTGAGTTGAGAGAAAAATGTGGGTTTAATCGGACCTCCTACTTCTCCATAGCAACATTTAATGACAGAGGAAGGTGGAAGAATGTTTCCAGAATCCTGAAAACAAGAGAAAAAAAAAAAAAAGATTGAGCCAAAAATACTGTGCCCAGCCCATTTGTTTTATGTTTATGGCAACAGAAAAGCAGTCTCAATTCAAAAGCAGTACAGATTCTGGGAACAAAGAAGCATTAATGAGCCCTTCTTTTAAAAACAAAAAGAAAGAAAGAAAAGAAACTACTTAATAAAAAAATCTATCCCTAAAGGACTAAATCAAGAGAAGTAACCCAAAAGGGGGCAACTCATATTTTTAAAGTACTGGCAATGAGTACTGAGCATATCTAAATATAAAAAATAGATATTATATTTATTATTTAAGGAAAAAGTGAAAGTATATAGACTGGCTACATAAAAGTTACTATCCATTTTAAAAAGTGTTTGTGAGAGTATACATTTGTTAATATACTTATCTTTCAGAAAAAGAGTCAAAGATTACTGAAAGATTGATGAATTAAAAAATAGTTGCTTGCTTCATTAAAAAAAAAGGTGATTGACATTAAGAGTTTGTAAATAATTTCAAAATATCATTTAGACAGAAACCCAACATAGATCACTAATGCTCTGAGATAAACTGATGAGCAGCAGCCCTTTATGGATTAGACCAACGTAGGGCCTGAGAGTGTCATTCAGTAAAATTAAAATATTAAAATTTACAACTTCAAAAGATCTTATATAGCCAGTGAAGGAGAATGTGAGGGTAGCTATCATAACCAAACCAGGAGGGAATTAGTAAAGGTTAAACACCTGAGTCAAAGGAACAGGACAGATCACCTAGAAATAAACTCATGCATATGTAGCCCATTTTCAGTAATGGTGCAAAGGTGATTTAATAGAGAAAGGATAGTCTTTTTGCTAACAGTGCTGGAACAATTGCATATCCATATGCAAAAAACAGAAACAAACCCACCCTCCATACCTCACATCATATACAAAAATTATCTCAAAATGGATCATATGCCAAAATGTAAACCATGAAATTATAAAACTTCTAGAAGAAATATAGGAGAAAATGTTCATGGCCTTAAGTGAAGCAAAGATTTTTAAAATATAATATCAAAGTTTCACAATCCACAGAAAAAAGTTATAAATTGGACTCTAACAAAATTATGAAGTGATGCTACTAAAAATACTATAAGAATTAAAGATATTTTTAAAAGGCCCTTTGGAAATTACAGCAAAGATTTCAAAGATATTAAAAAAGAAAAGTAGGGTTCAGCATCCTTTCAAATCTCTAACCTCTTAACCCTTGCAGAGTGGCCTAGCCTACTAGCCATCCTGTATGCCCTACTTACCGATTTAGCTCAGACTATCAATTGTTCATATAGCATCTTACCCATATCATTACCACAACCCTTACCAGTCTGTATGATCTACTTCTATTCAAATCTATTAACTAGAACCATTTCAAGTGCAAGGGACAGAAACTCTAACCAAAAAATAATCAAAAAAGAAAGTACTGGTTATTAAAGCCCAGGAATAGATCTAATTTCAGTGAGGCTTTCACGGGCTCAAAAGATGTCATGAGAACCTGGTAATTCTCCACCTCCTAGGACCCACCCAACACACAATCAATCAGAATCCCTAGGAGCTAGACTCCAGACCCTTAAATAGCAACCAGAATAAAAACATCAACAACAACAGCAAAAGCCTTTTACATAGCACTCATTGAATAATTGCTTTACCTGTGTATAGCTTGTCCTTGCAAGCTAATTACAAGTGTTGTAGGCAAGGACAATTTCTTTTGCACTCTAATGACATATAAAATTATACTAGATGGATATAAAGCATATATTCTGGCAAGTCTGATAAATCTGGGAAAGCTGTAAACATCATCCGTGTTGGCATCGAAAGGCTCTGGAAAAAAATCTGACATCCTTTTGGAAACCGAACTAGTGAAAACAGAGCTATATTCAAAATTTTTGAACAACTACACCCAAATTGTAATAGTGAAGAAGTTTAAAATGGTAAAGAGAAAAGCTTCACATGATATTCCAAAGAGCTCTATTATTGATCCTATATTATTGAAAATTCTTTTGACTGTGGATAAAGACATATATATATATATATGCATCTGACAAAACTGAAATATAGTAAATTATAAAAATGTATTTTACAAAGTTCTTGAATAGCATGGCCACCCAAACATTATCACCAGTTCAATTTTGGTAATCTTCCAGTCTTTACATCATATATTTTTATGTATATATATTGTTGGCTTCTGTTTTTCCCCTGGCATAAACATTTTGGCTGCCAACTTGTCTAGACTTACGTCCTTACAACTCCAAATCTAGTGGGAAGAAAAGCTTTTCTTTTCCAAGAGCTCGAAAAAAAATTATGATGTCTTGATTTCCATTGGACAGAACCATCTCCCATGCCTGTTCTTAAATATCATTCACAGGTGTCAAGCGGACGATATACTCTGGTTGGCCAAGCCTGAGACCCACATCCACCACTTAGGAGCTTAGTGATGGTGTCAGCCACATCTGAGGAGCTCATGGACTCAGAATGGGAGAGAGGGTGCCTCCCCAGGAAAATCTGATTACTGCTATAATAAGAAAGGGAACTGGCTGCTAGGCTGCTAAACTACAAATGAGCCAGGGTCTCTGCTCCCCAGGGATTACATTCCTAATTGGAAAAACTACTGTGTTAACAGATAGTTTGAATATAAGGTGGTAAATGTTGTAATAAAGGTTTGCAAGATAGAGACACAAGTAAATTCAAACAGCAAGGCCAAGATTGTGGCTAAAGAAGTTTCCAAAAGGAGATGATGCCTGACTAGATTCTTAAGTCTTTACCAGGTTAGAAGAGGGCTTGGGAGTGATGTAAAGATGTTTGTTTTTAGGGGGAGGGAGGTGGGAGGAGGTTCAAGAGGGAGGGGACTTATGTATGCCTATGGCTGATTCATGATGATGTATGGCAGAAACCATTACAATTTTGTAATTATCCTCCAATTAAAAATAAAATAAAAAATTTTTAAATGTTTGTTTTGTCTTTTTATTGAGGTATTATTGGTTTACAATATTATATTATTGTCAGGTATAAGTGGCATCCTTGACTGAGAAGACTTGATCCCCTTGAAGGCAGGAATCATACCTTATCTTTGCCTCCCCAGAATTCCACATGGTGCCTGATGACTAATCTGTGTTTGATGCATTTATTAACATTCCCTCATTACGTCTTCAACAAAAACTCTGCAGTAATCTGTAAGGTTGATATTTAATCTCATTATTCAAAGTCAGAAACAGGGAGAGATTAGATCATCAAAATCACAGTGCCAACTAACAATGGTGCCATGGTAACCCCCCAAAGAGGCAGGGACACATCCAAACCAAACTACAGACATGAAGAAGAACACCACAAATCCAAGCCTTGCATTAACAGAGCAGTAAAGTGAGAAATTAAATAAAGTAAACATTTTAGTATGCTCGGCAGTTCTTATAAAGCCCCAAACACCAAATTTTCTTCTAATGATTTCAGATGTCAAGTGATAAAAACTTATTTTAAAATGTTCTTGAATAAATAAGGACTGAAGAAAAAAATTGAGAGGGAAATATGTTTGTTTGGGTGAGTTGCTAAGCAACCCCACACATGCCAGAGACTCCTTTTGGATTTCCTTCTGAAGGTGGAATCTGTGGGACCAACCGTACTTTGGCTTGGGTCTGTTTCATTGGTTCACACTGGAAAATTAAAACAAAACAGGAAACAAACAAGCAATTCTAATAGTTCTGAAGTCAGAGGTGTGGAGAATACTACGTATTAATTAAGCTGGACTATTTTGAAAGTTGCCTTTCAGATGGTTTCTGAGTGTCCTCGGTGGCACTAACACTAATAGGTGAGGTTTTATAAGTGTGTCCCCAGAAGAATCAACCACATAGATGAAATAAAACCAAGTTGCATTCAGGCTACATTATCTATTCCACACAGCGTTTTAGGTCCTATAGATGCCTGAAATTTGTAGCAACCAGAAGAAGAAAAATATGAGTTGTGCATCTCATTTAATTTAATAAGGGATAACTTCTTAGAAAAACAGAGTTTTACAATGGGTACTAAAGGAAGAAATTCTGTGAGAAAAGAAATTTACAACCTCAAGGCCTGCTTGAGCAAAAGCTAGGGAGCTCTGAAGGGGCAAAACATGGCAAGGTAAAAGCAGAAAGAAAATACTGGTAAGCCAGAAAAGAATAAATAAATATTTGAGCAGGAAACGTATTTGACAGCTGGGGAAAGGTTTATAAAGACTAAGATAGAAATTAGTACTGAAATTCCTGGAATGTAAGATTTAAAGATGCTATGGATCAAATACTATCCAAGTTACACTACACAAATATTGCTGTACATTTTAAATAATCACATTTTTTTCAATGATTTGTGTTTCAAATTTCAAGTAAACACACACCTAAGTTTGAATTACGTATGTGTGGACACATTTTCAATCCATCTGCATTCTTTAGAGGACGGGGATATCATCTTAGAATATTTCAGATTATGTTTTAAATAACTGACACTGTAAAAGGGGGTGTATGTTATTATTATTAATTACAGAATAAAGTCTGTACTCCTTATCATGCGTCTAAGGCTTCCCGTGATTCAGCTTGCCTACCTGCCCCTCCCACGCCAGCCTGAGTGTTTCTCCTCTCATTTCTCCCATGTTGAAAATCTTCACTACTGACCTGATACTAAATTATATCCTCTTGTCTATAGTTATTTAGACTCAGTGTGTGTATCTCTCCAATGAGATTATAGCTCCGTGAAGGATCTGCCCAGATGGTATTTTGTTTTGTATATTCTAACTAAAATAATAATGTTATTTACTATGTATAGTTAACGCACAGAATTTGAACCCACAAATATTCTCCTCCTTATGTCTCTGGACTCTAGGCCTGCTAGCTGAAAATATTAATAGGAAGAGCAAACAAAAAATGAATAGGCAGAAACTTACTGTCTTCTAAACCTTGAATTCTGGAAAACCAAAATATCCTTGGGGGTCAAATATCACAAAACTGAAACCAGCATTTTGAGCTGGGAATATGATAGCTTCATGTGGGCATAAGCTATTCCAAGGGCCCTTGGAGCCCAGAGGAGAAATGGTGTTCTGCAAAATTTAAAAAGAGATCTATATGAGGAATTAGGGAGTCAGCAGTCTAGCTATGTGGCTAAAATGATTGTATTTGACTAGATTCATTCATTCCTCCAACCAATCTGCAGGGAATACAAGCTCTGTAAGGGTGGGACTTTTCACTGGTGTCATCGCTTGACTCTCTCCTGGTCTTGTGCCTGGCACCTATCAGATGCTCACTTAGTATTTGTTATGGAACCCTCTGTCCTGGTCATGGAGTGGCCATCGTCAAGAAGTTCACTGACTGGTTAGGACAAAGATTTCCCAACATGCAATTATCACAGATGAAAACATTTATCATGAACAAGCTATAAGAGTGCATAATGCTTACGCTTGAGCATTTACCCTGTGCCAGGCGGTGTTCCACATGCCCTTACATGTATAAATTCACCTAATCTTCGCAACAACCCTATGAGGTGAATACTATTATTATTTCCATATTCACAAACACAATAAGGTTAAGCCACATGCCCAAGGTCACAGCTAGGATGCAGCAGAGCAGGAACTGAAGCAGGGTTCATAATTAGCACACTGTAGGCACAAAGAATTAGTCAGACTTAAGGACCACTGATGTTTCTTCTAGACCTGGATTGCAGATGATAGTACCACTGGTGATAACAAACCACTAGAAATACCAGGGAAATGTTTCATGAAACCCTATCCATTTGGAACATATTGGGACTTCTCAAATGTAGGGTGCTACAGAATTCTTCAAGAAGATACAGAATTTTAGGCCTGAAATTCTGGAGCTTCTGAATCAATAAGGTTACAGTGGGGACGTAGAATCTGTATTTTTAACAAAGCATCACACCAATGTTAATAATCATATTTTAAAAAATACTATACTAGACCTATTTGGACATGATTTAGCAGTTCAACAACAAGACCTATTCTACAGTAGAACCCTTTGGTTGAGATTCTGCCCTCTTTTTTCAGGCCTGGCTCTCCTCTGGCGAGATGTCTGTTGGGATTTCTTTGACTACTTGACCTGATAATGCTCCGCTGGGGGCACTGACATCTTTAGAAGCTCCTCAGATGACAGGCATCACAACCCTTACCCAAGACAATTATTTCTGGTTTATTTATCTATCCTCTCTTGATGTAGCTCAGATGGTAAAGAATCTGCCTGCAATGCAGGAGACCTGGGTTCAATGCCTAGGTCAGGAAAGATCCCCTGGAAAAGGTAATGGCTACCCACTCCAGTATTCTTGCCTGAATAATTCCATGGACAGAGGATCCTGGTGGGCTACAGTCCATGGGGGTCACAAAGAGTCAGACATAATTAAGTGACTAACACACTTTTCTTGAGGGCAGGGGCTGTGTTATACTCTGCTCTACATGCTAGCTCCTAATTCAGCAAGAAATGTTTTCTAAAGGAATTGATGGGTGGCATGAGCCAGGCCAATGATTCACATCCACCAGCCCTACCCTTGAGAACATCATAGTTAAGTGAAGGATATAGATACCTGCAGATAAACTGCAGGAATAGATGATGAAATGGCTGTGATTACCTAAATACAAGTAGCATTTGATGAGGGCACAGGGAACCAGCAAAATGTGCTGCATAGGTGGCTGTATGGGGTGGGAAACCATGCTAGACGAGTAGACTGGGAGCTTTAACGGGCTGAATTGTGTCCCCCTCAGAAATTCCTATGTTGAAGTCAAACACCCTCCCCTCCCCTACCAGAGCACCTCAGAATGTGACTGTATTGGAAACTGGGTCTTTTTGAAAGGTAATTAAGTAAAAAATGAGAGCATTAGAATGGGCCCTCATCCAGGAATCTGACTGGTGTCCTCATCAGTTCAGTTCAGTTCAGTTGCTCAGTCTATCCGACTTTTTGCGACCCCATGAATCGCAGCATGCCAGGCCTCCCTGTCCATCATCAACTCCCGGAGTTCACTCAGACTCATGTCCATCAAGTCAGTGATGTCATCCAACCATCTCATCCTCTGTCATCCCCTTCTCCTCCTGCC
>NW_011495025.1:6291959-6293334 GCF_000754665.1 Bison bison bison | reverse complement strand
TTCCCTCCAAAGAAATCCCAGGGCTGATCTCCTTCAGAATGGACTGGTTGGATCTCCTTGCAGTCCAGGTAAGAAGAGGAAATTAGGACACAGATGCACACAGAGGTAAGGGCATGTGAAGACGCAGGGAGAAGACAGCCACCTACAAGCCAAGGAGAGAGGCCTCAGAAGAAACCAACCTTGTCAACACCCTGATCTGAGACTTCCAGCCTCTAGAACTGTGAGAAAATAAATGCTGTTTGAGACACCCAGTCTGTGGTACTTTGTTATGACAACCCTAGCAAAAAATATAGGAGCAGATTGTGAAAATTTACTAAGTCAAACTACAGAAATTAAATGCTATCCTTTAAGCTGTCAGAAGCCTCCATAGAGGTCTAAGCATCAATGTGACAGGAATAGGTTTGGTTCCAGAACGTAATTTGGAAACAGTGGATATCAGGAAGTGGAGAAGGAAGGTGGAGTTGGCAGATCCATTGTTCCAATGAAGACTAAAACAAGCTCTAAGGGCCCTGGACAAAAATCATTGACAGTAGGAATGAGTATCAGAGGTCCTATCCGAGAGATATTTGTGGGGCAGAAGTAAGACAGTTTGGGGAAAATGAAGTGTAGGACAAGAGTAGGTAGATGAGGATAACATGAAGTGTAGTTTGGGGAGTTGAGGGATGCCTCAGATCTCAACCGGGGATACAGAAGGTGAAGCAGGCTTAGAGAAGAGGTGAAAAGATAATAAATAATAAATGTCGTTTGGGATGAATGAAGTTTGAGACAACTGCAGAGTGTCGAGCTGGATGTGTAGGATTCCACTAGTCACGTGTGGTGGGGTGGTGGGAAGGGATCTGCGGACCTCACGCGGAGCACCAGCCATTCAGAAGCCCCAGGACCATATCCTTGGGGTCCCCACAAAGTGTGGAGAGAGAAGCCAACCAAAGAGACCATCCAAAAAGCAGCATAATTGGGGCGAGGAGGGCCGCCCTCCAAAGGCCAAGGAAGTCAGCGCTAGGAGTTTGTCAGTATTGATAGTTTTCAGATGAAGGAAAGATTTTGCCCCTGGTGCAGACATCAGTTCAGGCTGGATCTCGTTTTTTCTCACTATCCCATAAAGTGGTTTACCTCTCTCCCCGCACTTTGGTCAATCGAGGTAGAAGTGACTGGCCGGTAACGGGGACCCAAGCATTATCTCAAGTCACGCAGGCAGTGACAGCTCCTGAAACCCTTTCCCTGCGGGCAGGCAAGGGGGCGGGTCAGCGACTCGCACCCCGCCCGCGCCCTTCCACCGGAATGGAATGTGGGCGCCCGCGCCCGGGCTCTGGCTGCACTTGGAACTCCGGCCCGGACGCCGCTCCCAGAGCGCGCCGCCTGCGGGGGCGGCTTCCTC
>NW_011495025.1:6274068-6291380 GCF_000754665.1 Bison bison bison | reverse complement strand
GGCGTCAGCGAGAGGACCAGGGCCCGCCGAGTCCCAGCCCCGCCGGCGGCGGGGACCCGCTGCATCGCCACCTCCCCCTGGACGGGCAGCATCGCCGAGTGGCCTGGGCCGAGAGACTCGTTCGCGGGCTGCGAGGGAAGAGCGCGACCCTCAGCAGCTGATGCACAAACCAGAACTGCGGGTGCTGTCGGAGCCATTCCCGCTGAGGGCAGCTCTCCCGGGCTCCAGCTCGCATCCCCTTTGCGTCCCCGCCTCCCTTGGAAGCGTCTTCCCCACCTCTGCTAATTGTGCTCTATTTCCGGTACCTAGCGCGGAATTCCACGGCGCCCTTGTTGGTGCAAATTTATTGGATACCTCCTTCTAAAAGAAGATCTGTCATCTTATGTTTGCCTTTGGAAATAAATGAAAGTCGTATTAGAGTAAAGAGGGTACATCTGAAGATTTTTTATCTTGTAGGGGGAAAAAATATTCTAAGACAGCTAATGGTGGTTGCAACTGCATATTTGCTAATTTCACTAAATAAAAACGAAAATTCTGTGCTAGCACCCATGGCCTTCCACTGGCCTGGATGCCCTGTTGCCCCTTATCCCGTTCTGGAAAGGGTAAGCAACAGTGTCCCGGTTGTGGGAGGAGTGTCATTGGGTAGTCACTGATGTTGTTTTGGTGATATCTGTGGTGGTTTAGGGGAGAGGGAGCTGTTGAGAACACTACGAATAGAATACAATGCTTAGGAAAACAGTTATTTGGCCATTTCTAATTCTAGGCATTTTTTCCCCCTAAACAGTTGCAAAGTAAATGTTAACATTGTTTGAAAAACTTGAAAGTATGTTTTTAAATAACTAAATTAATGTTCTTTGACATTCCAATGAAACAGTGAAGTCATCAGATACCAGCTGTGTGGAAATATGTCAGTTTGGTGCACCCAGCTCTCCAAAAGGCAGGAAAGGAATTTTCAAAACTTGCCAGTGCCTTTTAAGAGGACACAAATTTTCCAGGAGCAGATGGGATCCTGTTTTTGCAAAGTTTTGTCAGAGGCATCCTTGGAAAAGAGTTGCATTTGCTCTTACCATCCGAATGATTTTAATCTCTAGTTTTAAGAGTTTTTCCAGTCTCAGTCTTTTGAAATTCTCCCTTCCCTTCCGTTCCTGTCAGTTTTGAAAATCTTGCACAAAAAACTATCCAGGTATTTTCATAGGAACATGATTAATACCAAGTCAGGCTTGTACCTGAATCCCAGTTCTACCACACATTGACTGAATGACCTCTAGCAAACTGCTTAACCGCTCTGATCTCCAGTTTTTTAATTTTGTTTTAAAAAAGACATAATCATAATACTTAGCTCTTGACATGGGAAAATTAAATGAGATGAGACATAAAATATGTAGCAGGTCTGCCATGTTGTGAGTGCTTCGTAAGTAGAGATTAAGTCATGGATTCTAAAAGTACATTTTGGTGCTCTTACATAGTGATTATGCTAGTTTATTTGATTCAGGGCGTGGTGGGATCCAAAGATCCTTTTTAGTCACCTGTGTGAGAAGATTAGTGAAAAAACTCATTAATACTTTTTTAAGGTTCCAAATTGTATTCAAACAAAATTTATATTATTTTACTTTGTATTAATTGTGGTTTTTAAAATATTCACTGAAATGAGGGGTTTCTTATAAGTTAATAAGTAATGTAAAGTCATGATCCTTTTAACTCAGCTTAAGTATTTAATAACACATTTCATATTGTCTGAAAAAGCTCAATAATGGAATATAACTACGTGAAATATGTGAATGCATATGTAAGTTTATTTCTTTTAAAGAAAAGTTTCAGAAAATTTACAGTGAATAAAGTAATAGTAAAACTTCTGGTCCAACTTTATCAATGGTTGATAAGATCTCTTAATCTTATCAATTAGGAGAGTAGAATCATGAGAATCTTTTTTTATAGAAAATTTTAGAAATAAATTTTATTACTTTGTGAAGAAATATAATTGATATCCTTGTCACTTATTAAATAACCTTTGTTAGATAATTAGTAGTACCTACTGTGAAAATAGACTGTGCTAGTTGCCACCAAAAAAAAAAAGAACTAAAATAATATATCACCATTTACCTATGGACGGAAACCCAGAAATGTGAAATGAGTAACCATGAATAAATTGTGATATTTTTTTCCCTCATAGGATATTGTTATTGTTGTTTAGTCGCTAAGTCATGTCTGACTCTTGTGATCCCATGGACTAGCCTGCCAGGCTCCTCTGTCCATGGATTTTCCCAGGCAAGAATACTGGAGTGGGTTGTCATTTCCTTCTCCAGGGGATCTTCCCAACCCAGGGATCAAACCTGAGCCTCCTGCATTGGCAGGCAGATTCTTTACCACTGCGCTATCAGTGATCGAACCCCCGTCTTGGGATACAATGACAGAAATCTTTAGTGCATTATATAAGTAGTGCCCAGGGTCAGAAGTGGAGAAGGAAATGGCAACCCACTCCAGTGTTCTTGCCTGGAGAATCCCAGGGATGGGGGAGCCTGGTGGGCTGCCGTCTATGGGGTCGCACAGAGTTGGACACGACTGAAGCGACTTAGCAGCGGCAGCAGGGTCAGAAGAGAGAGAGTGACTTGGAATTTCTAAAGATAGGAGCCAAACTTAAGTTTGGCTTTTTCAGGCGCTTCCCTGGAGGTCTCACATCAGACTTCCTAGCCTTTGTTTGTCATTTATAAAATGGAAGAGTTGAACCTAATCTTCAAGTTCCCTTCTAGCTTCAGCATATTGTTTAATGACACGAATCTGAGTGGGAAAACAAATGATCATTTCTCCTTGGACACTGAATAGATCTATTCTCTTAGCAGGAGTAAGATGGCAAAGAAGAAGTTTGAGGCCTGATTATGGAAAGCATTGTGTCTAACCAAGGAATTAAGAAGTTACCTCTAAATACTAAGAAGCAGTTGAAAGTTTTTGAGCAGGAGCAGAACACGCCGAAAGGGAATATGAGTCAGGCCTCGTGCTGTGCAGGAGCACTTACAGAGGGAGATAGGGAGGCAGGAGGACGAGGTAGGGGGCAGCCAGTGAAGGGGAGGTGATGATCTGGACCAGAGGCAAAAAAAGAAGGCTAAAAGATCGAAAGACTGCTCCAAGCTTAAAAGCATCTCCAACTCAATGATCTTGTTTACTTTTTTCTTAGCAAACACTTTTTATCACAGAGATAAAATTTGAGACTCTATATGAGTTATCAGATTTTCTGAATTTCCAAAGTTGAATGTGTTTTATGGATGTATCAATTTATTAAAGTCACTTTCTGTTTACTGTTTCAGACATACGTCATCACTGTCCATGTCCAGAACTTTTTCATCATCCCAAACAAGTCTGCCCATTAAATACTAACTCCCAGCTCCCCTTTTCTTCCCTGCCCTACAGCCTCTCTGTCTCGATGAATTTTCCTGTTCTGCTGCTGCTGCTGCTAAATCGCTTCAGTCGTGTCCAACTCTGTGCGACCCCATAGACGGCAGCCCACCAGGCTCCCCCGTCCCTGGGATTCTCTAGGCAAGAATTCTGGAGTGGGTTGCCATTTCCTCCTCCAATTTCCTGTTCTAGGTACCTCATATTAGTGGAATCATACAGTTATTGTCCTTTCACATCTGGCTTATTTCGCTTAGTATAATGTTTTTTAACATTTATCAATGTTGTAGCATGTATCTGAACTTCATTTGTTTTGATGACTGAATAGTATCCTCTTGTATGTATACAACACATTTTGTTTATCCATTCATCAGTTGGGAGAAGGCAACAGCACCCCACTCCAGTACTCTTGCCTGGAAAATCCCATGGACGGAGGAGCCTGGTAGGCTGCAGTCCATGGGGTCACTATGAGTCGGACATGACTGAGCGACTTCACTTTCACTTTTCACTTTCCTGCATTGGAGAAGGAAATGGCAACCCACTCCAGTGTCTTGCCTGGAGAATCCCAGGGACGGGGGAGCCTGGTGGGCTGCCGTCTATGGGGTCGCACAGAGTCGGACATGACTGAAGCGACTTAGCAGCAGCAGCAGCAACATTCGTCAGTTGATGAACATTTGGGTTGTTTCTACCTTTTGGCTATTATGACTTTCCCGGTATTTTTAATCCAACCCTCACTCCATAATTTCTTCCTTTTCCCCTTTTTATTTGCACTATAATTGTGAACAAATGAGACTTTGTATTTTCATTGTGAGGGGATTTTGTTTGAGGGAGGGCTGTTACTCTGTGAGGTATGATAAGACTCTGCTAGTAACAGAATTTGTGCAGTCAACAAACATTTATGGAGCATCTCCTCTGTGGTAGGTACTAGGGATACAGAGATGAATAATATAAGGTCCCAGTTCCCAAGGAGTTCATAGTAGGGGGACCACAGGTGTAAGTAAATAATTGCAGTGCCAGGTCCCAGATATGGCAGGTACCCAAAGAAGAGAGGACCAGTTAGTTCTATCTGGGGAGGTTAGAAGTAAAACTAGAGTAACATTTTGAAGAATTCAGTGAGGGGAGTTGGGAAGGGAAGAATAGCAGAAGTAAGACCAAGATGGCTGGTACCTCATTGGTATTAATACTTTTTCCTATAGACAGAGACAGTGAGGGCTTCAAGCAGGGGACTGATACAGTCACATGCCAATCTGAAGATGATTCTAGCAAAGATGTAGGGAATGGGGTGAGATGGAGAACAGGTTAGGAAAAGGTGACAAAGGCTGCAGCCAAGGATTGTGAGCTGGGATGGAAGAAAGCTAGATTAAAGAGAGGCAGAACCCATCAGAATTGTGGTCCAGCCCCATGTGAAGGTTATGAAAAGGGCCTATTCTAAAATGAAACCCGTGTTTCTGACTTGGTAGCATTAACCCACCTATTTAGCCACAGGGAAAACAGTTTTCTAGATAAAGGAAAAAAGACAGAAATCTCAGTTTGGGGCATGTGAGTGTGAGTTGTCTGTGGAATATGCGTGTAATCTGTGACACATTCCTGTCTTCACCTCAGGAGGAGGCTGCCTAAGAATTGGAGGCTCAAAAGTCAGTATCATTTAAAGTAGCAACTGACTGTTCTATAGAAAATGGACCAATAATAAAAAGTCACTTCCCTTTCTGAAGGTGTCCAAGCAATTCAAATAACTATTAGAAAGGATTGTATTCATCTTTCTACGCAAGATCCACGTGTGTCCAAGCACAAAAAACGGGATTCTTTTATGACATGAATCCAATGAGAATTCAGTCGGGCTATTCACAGTAACTTCAAAGTCTGCATGGATTTGAGTCTTCACACCAACTTAGCATCAGAAGTAGGATGTCTCCCAGATTTGAACCTATTTCTGAAACCATAAATGGGCCTCTTCCAACCACTCTAAATGCTGTACACATATAAAATTTCTTATTCCCAGAGCAACCCCACGGAGAAGTACTCTTATCCCGTTTCCAAATGAGGAAGTGAAGGCTCATGGTTTGAAGTAAGGTCTCATAGCTCCTAAGGGCTGATGCTTCATTTAAACACAGCTCAGACTCCAGACGGAGAAGGCATGGGCAACCCACTCCAGTACTCTTGCCTGGAAAATCCCAGGGACCGAGGAGCCTGATGGGCTGCTGTCTATGGGGTCGCACAGAGTTGGACACGATTGAAGCAACTTAGCAGCAGCAGCAGACTCCAGACCCCCCACCACACCTTGTCATGATCAAGGAGTCCTGAGGAGGTTAATGCATTTCAGATGAGACAGAGTTAATGTGAGGCAAAAGATCCACACTGAATCTTTTTACCATAGAACTGAGAGATATATTAACAAGATGAGATGATACGATCACTGCAATTAGTTTCAAAATAATTGAGGAGGACTTCCTTGGCAGTCCAGTGGTTAAGGCTCAGTGCTTCCAATGAAAGGGGCTTCATCCCTAGTCAGGGAACTAAGAGCCCACATACCCTGTGGCATAACCAAAAAAAAATACAAAGAAACAACAAAAAAAATTGAGTTGGTGAGGATTTTGAAGAATCAAGGTTGGTGTGGAGTTGATGGTAATTGTTAAAGCTGGGTGAGGGATACATGAGGGTTCATTATGTCGTTCTCGCTGTGATATTTTTTATAAATTGCAAAATAAAAAGGGCTTATAAGCATTTGGGCTTCCCTGATAGCTCAGTTGATAAAGAATATGCCTGCAATGCAGGAGACCCCGGTTCAATTCCTGGGTTAGGAAGATCCTCTGGCGAAGGGACAGGCTACCCTCTCCAGTATTCTTGGGCTTCCCTTATGGCTCAACTCGTAAAGAATCCATGTGTAATGCGGGAGACCTGGGTTTGACTCCTGGGTTGGGAAGATCCCCTGGAAAAGGGAAAGGCTACCCACTCCAGTATTCTGACCTGGAGAATTCCTTGGACTGTACAGTCCATGGGGTCTCAAAGAGTCGGATACGACTGAGAGACTTTCACTTAGAAGCATTTGGATAAAAGAGTTGCAAAATGGAATTTAAAAAAAAATTTTTTTGGCTGCACCACACAGCCTTTGGGATCTTAGTTCTCCAACCAGGGATTGAACCCATGACCCTTGCATTGGAAGCCTGCAGGGTTTGTTTTTTTTTTTTTTTTAAGATTTTTTTTGTAGACTTTTTTTTTTTTTTTTTAACATCTTTTATTGAATTTGTTACGATACTGCTTCCGTTTTATGTTTTTTGACTGCAAGGCAGGTGGGATCATAGCTCCCCGACCAGAGATCAAACCCACATCCCCTGCATTAGAAGGCAAAGTCCCAACCACTGGACCACCAGGGAAGCCCCATCAAAGTCAGTTATGTTGGAGACATTTTTGCTGTTTTGGATTATCCATCTCAGGACTCCCCCATATGCATATTAATAAGGAACACTATTTAGGTAATGTGCTCTGACTTTGGGCTCTGGCATTGACTAAGCACCTTCTTACACAGGAAGGAAATTGCATATTGTCCCCTGTCCTCTCAGATCACATCCTCCTAACAGATGGAGACACTTTATCTACAGAACGTGAGTACCTTTAGGTCCTCCCTCCACAGCTGGGACAATGGTGGGAAAAGACAAAAGTTACTTTTGAAGAATGCTGCCATTTTGGACTTGAACTCTACCCTTAACCATTCCTATTGTATCATTCTTGCTAAACATGGGAAACATGTTGGCTATAGGACAGCTATTTTTCCCATTTGTAGTTGCAGCCATTTCTTACCCATTAAGATGTGAGGGGGTCCCTATATCCGAAGACTGACCCTACATATATACACCCAATAGGGAAACTGTATGAAATTTTTATAGCAATACATATTTGAGGAGGTAGGTAGAGTAATTTAGAAAAAGTAAATGCATAGAAATACATTTTTATAAAATATAAATAAAAGGGCTTCTTTTTGTTTGAAATGTTTCCTTCAAGGGCTAGAATTAAATTACTATCGACTATTGCAAATTTAGCTTAAAGAAAATTTGATAGGAGTTTGGTTTTTCTATTTATAGGTCAAGCAAAACCATTTGTAAATATTAAGAACTATGACTTTTCCTTAGTGCATAATTGTTTATAAACCATGGGAAAGAGTGAAATCACTGACCAAGTGAAGCAAGGCAGCCGTCTGTCCTGATGGTCAAGGGACTAGCAATTTCCACTTATGTGTATATTTTAGGCCTGGCCTCCAAAAGAAATACACCCAAAGAAATGGTGTGGTCGTGTCCAGGGCTACTGAGCCTAATATTTGGCTGCCTCTGTGTTATTCTGAGTTGTAATTTTCCATGTCATCTAAATTTGTAATAATTCTTTAATATGATAGAGTTTCAGCGAACAAACATTCTCTTGCTGCATTTCTTGTGAGTGAGTAATTCCCTGACAACTACCAGATCTTGGCAGAGCAAACCTGGTCATAAGTTATGCTCCACTTTTGGGGTGGTGAAACCCAGGACGCGTAACACAGTGTCTTTGAAGGCAGATGCTGATTTTTCCAAAAGAAATTTGGGAGAGAAAAAGAAAAGGAAATGAAATACCCCAATTTAGGATTGGAACTAATGTATGATTATAAGACTTAAAAAGTACATAAACACTAGAGATGAAGTCATTTCTTCCGAGTGCAAGACCATATACCATTCCCCCCCGTTCTCTGTGGCTTGATTATGGCGTCAGTGGCCGTGTGAGTTTCCATGAGGAAGGGGTTAAAGTCTGTGGACTCGAGTGTGAGGCAATTTGCCATTAACAGCCGAGTTAATCTAACAAAAAGGATTGAGAGGTTTGTCTTTTTTGGAAAATGCTAAGGCTCTTCCAAGTAACCAGTAATGTGACTTGACCACACTGTTCACTAGCGGGGGTTTGGACGGCCACCATGTCTGTCTGCTGGCTGCGTCCAAAACTGCGGGATCTCTGTCCAGCCAGCTCACCAAGGCTTATGTCATCTTTGCTCAGCTGGCCCAACACTTTTTCCATCTGCTAAAATATGGAGCACGGTTGCTGATTTTACTCTTTCTCCAAAGAGAGAGAGAGAAGGCGGATGAGTTGTTGCTTTTAATTTAAAAATCATATGCTAATTGAAATTTTAAAAATCTGTTTGGCTAAGCATATTTAGTGTAATCACTCAGCGTTGAATTTCGTAAAAGGCAAAAATGGGTACAGAGCAGAGATTTTATACCAGTGTGTTAGAATATTGATAGATGTTTCCACGATGAAGTGATGCTCCAACCAGGACTTCTTTTTATCAGAGGTGACCTAAAAGGTATTTACAATGTAGTTACTTAAGAGGATAATTAATTTAATAGTATAATAATTCCTCCTGCATATAGGCAGAGCTGATATGTATGCACAATTATTTAACCTCCTCTCGTAGGCTGCCCAAATTTCCTCTTCTCTTTCTAATTTTTCACTAAGATATTTTCTAATGAGGTTGGGAGCTTAGACAGTGATCAGATTGTTGCCTTGTGTTTTGCACATCTTGTGGAGGTGAGACAGTGGAGACTGATGTATTCCCAAATTAAAGGTACTTCTACTAAAACCATTTCTCAGTTGTTTTTAGAGCATGCTAAAAAAAAAGAAAAACAGGAGAGCCTCCCTTAAAGTATACTATTTTTATGTGTTTTTTTCTTTCACCATTCATGAGATTTTTGAAAAATAAAATGACATCTTTTATTATTATTTTAAAGGTCTCTGGGGAACAAGACTCATGGAGGAAAGCAGCACTGACCGAGAGAAATACCTTAAAAGTGTTTTACGGGAACTGGCCACATACCTCCTTTTTCTCATAGTCTTGTGCATCTGTAAGTAGAACATTTCCTTCCAATAGAGGAAAAGTTGAAAAGTTGCATATTTGCCCTGTCAAAATCATGACTAAAAGGACCTATGGATGCACCTAAACAGTTACTTCAGAAATTCTCTTCTCTGTTATTAATTCCAGTTTAGAATTTGGTAAAGTTCTCATCTCTCCTCAGATAAACGTTGATCAAAATTTGGCATTATCTGATCGGCCACTTTATTATCAGCTGTGACCATTTTCACTGTGACATGCACGGAGCAGACACCAAGACGCCCAGACATCAAGGAACCAAGTAAAGGGACTTTTGTGTTAGATGTTTTAGCAATAATTATAATGTCAGTATCACTACATCAGTTAGTGTAAAGTCTGTATAGGAATTAAGTAGAGTATGTAGTTTAACTTTCAGAAAATACATATAGTGTCACTTAATATTGCTTTTATGGCTCTATATATTTAAAAGTCCCCCTTTTTTGGATTTGGATGTGTTGTGTGAATGCCTTCATTCTCATTATTTCTTCAAATCTTCAGTAACTGTGGATTTTCACTCTGTAGGAAACTTACTGCAAACTCATCTCCTTCTTCTTTCAATACATACCCACATCCTCTGAGACCTGGGGAGGGATGCCTTAGCTAAAAAGCATGTCTTTGAAACCATGTGCCTCAAAATCCAGAAAGTCACGGGCAATGGATTACCTCTGAATCAAAGGATGATGATAGAGTGCTGTCCTGTCCCATCTGAAGCCCTTTATGAGAACAGAGAGGAAACAGGTTTATGACCAAAGGCCCTCCTAGTATATTCCTCAGGGAAAGGAGTTTGTTCTTACAGTGTGCACTAAGAAATGCTTAAAAACTGACACCACCCTTGGAAAGTATCCCCTTCTTTGTAAGTGGAGAGAGTTAGGATTTAATCAATACTTTAATAATGCCATTCTTATTATATTAAAATTGACCACCTTGAATTTAACTGAGTGCTAAAAGCTTCCCTAAAAAATGTTTTTTTTAACTAGATTTATAAAAAGATGTGTAAGTTGAACATAAAAGATTAAGGAAACATTTAAGTTTTGATATTTGTAATTTTAAGAAATTAAATATTGATTTATTTAACATTCCCACACAGGTTTTTATTAATACTAGTAAGCTTTTAATGAGCTTTAACAGAGCATGACTTCTTACACTTTCTGAGACTTTGCCTATCCGCATGGGAACTTAAGGGGGAAAAAAAAGTTAGTTAAGCTAAAAATTGTATATGTATGAGGGGCTTCCCTGGTGGTTCAGTGTTAAAGAATCCCCCTGAAATGCAGGAGACACAGGTTAGATCCCTGGGTCAAGAAGATCACCTAGAGAAGGAAATGGCTACCCACTCCAGTATTCTCACCTGGGACATCCCATGGACAGAGGAGTCTGGTAGGCTATAGTCCATGGGGTCACAAGAAAGGTGGACACGACTTAGCAACTAAACAACAACATATATGTCTGAACAACATCCATTTTCTTGCTTTTTTCTACCTAATTATCTGAAAATTTCTGTTATTTGTTAAGGAAAAAATCTTTCATTACTTCTGAAAACATATGTTGTCTAGGCAGTGCTGAAAATCTACGAATGATCTATTCAGTTCTTTAAAGGTTATAAAGCAAGAGATGGGATATTTTGAACTTTTATGTTCTACGCAGTTAGATCTTAGAATAAATACTAAAGGCAAGTTTGCTTCCACTGTAGAAATGGTGCTTAAATATTAAACTATGTTGTTTTTGTCCAGCCACTCAGTCATGTCCAACTCTTTGCAACCCCATGGATTGCAGCATGCCAGGCTTGTCTGTCCTTCACCATCTCCCAGAGCTTGCTCAAACTCATGTCCATTGAGTCGGTGATGCCATCCAACCATCTTGTCCTCTATTGTCCCTTTCCCCTCCTGCCTTCAATCTTTCCCAGCATCAGGATCTTTTCTAATGTGTTGGTTCTTTGCATAAGGTGGCCAAAGTATTGGAGCTTCAGCTTGAACATCAGTCCTTCCAATGAATATTCAGGACTGATTTCCTTTAGGATTGACTGGTTTGATCTTGCAGTCCAAGGGACTCTCAAGAGTCTTCTCTAATAACACAGTTCAAAAGCATCAATTCTTTGGTACTCCGCTTTCTGTATGGTCCAACTCTCACATCCATACATCACTACTGGAAAAACCATAGCTTTGGCTAAACAGACCTTTGTGGGCAAAGTAACAGCTCTGCTTTTTAATATGCTGTCTAGGTTTGTTATAACTTTTCTTCCAAGGAACAAGTGTCTTTTAATTTCATGGCTGCAGTCACCATCATCAGTAATTTTGGAGCCCAAGAAAATAAAGTCTCTCACTGTTTTCATTGTTTCCCCATTTATTTGCCATGAAGTGATGGGACCAGAAGCCATGATCTTCATTTTTTGAATGTTGAGTTTTAAGCCAGGCTTTTCACTCCTCTTTCACCTTCAAGAGGCTCTTTAGTTCTTCTTCACTTTCTGCCATAAGGGTGGTATCATCTGCATATCTGAGGTTATTGATATTTCTACCAGCAATCTTGATTCCAGTTTGTGCTTCAACCAGCCCAGCATTTCACATGAGGTACTCTGCATATAAGTTAAATAAGCATGGTGACAGTATACAGCCTTGAGGTACTCCTTTCCCAATTTGGAACCAGTCTGTTGTTTCATGTCTGGTCTAACTATTGCTTCTTGACCAGCATGCAGGTTTCTCATGAGGCCGGTAAGGTGCTCCGGTATTCCCATCTCTTGAAGAGTTTCCACAGTTGTGATCCACACAGTCAAAGGCTTTGGCATAGTCAATAAAGCAGAATTAGATGTTTTTCTGGAATTCTCTTGTTTTTTCTATGATCCAACAGATATTGGCAGTTTGATCTCTGGTTCCTCTGCCTTTTCAAAATCCAGCTTGAATATCTGGGAATTCTCAGTTCATGTACGTTTGAAGCCTAGCTTGGATAATTTTGAGCATTATTTTACTAGCATGTGAAATGAGTGCAACTGTGAGGTAGTTTGAACATTCTTTGGCAATTGCCCTTTTTCGGGATTGAAATGAAAACAGACCTTTTCCAGTCCTGTGGCCACTGCTGAGTTTTCCAAATTTGTTGGCATATTGAGTGCAGCACTTTAGCAGTGTCATCTTTTAGAATTTGAAACAGCTCAGCTGGAATTGCTTCATCTCCACTAGCTTTCGTCATGATGCTTCCTAAGGCCCACTTGACTTTACCTTCCAAGATATCTGGCTCTAGGTAAATGATCACAGTTCATTGTTATCTGGGTAATTAAGATCTTTTTTTTGTATAGCTCTTCTATTTATTCTTGCCACCTCTTCTTAATATCATCTGCTTCTGTTAGGTCCGTACTGTTTCTGTCCTTTATTGTGCCCATCTTTGCATGAAATGTTTCCTTGGTATCTCTAATTTTCTTGAAGAGATCTCTAGTCTTTCCCATTCTGTTGTTTTCCTCTGTTTCTTTGCATTGTTCACTGAGGAAGGCTTTTTTATCTCTCCTTGCTATTCTTTGGAACTCTGCATTCAAATGGATATATCTTTCCTTTTCTCCTTTGCCTTTTGCTTTTCTTCTTTTCTCAGCTGTTTGTAAGGCCTCCTCAGGCAACCATTTCGCTTTTTTGCATTTCTTTTTCTTGGGGATGGTTTTGATCACCGCCTCCTGTACAATGTCATGAACCTCCGTCCATAGTTCTTCAGGCACTCTATCAGATCTAATCCCTTGAATCTATGTGTCACTTCCACTGTATAATTGTAACAGATTTGCGTTATGTCATACCTGAATGGCCTGATGGTTTTCCCTACTCTCTCCAATTTAAGTATGAATTTAATTAATTTAAGTAGTTCATGTCTGAGCTACAGTCTGCTCCCAGTCTTGTTTTTGCTGACTGTATAGAGCTTCTCCATCTTTGACTGCAAAGAATATAATCAATCTGATTTTGATATTGACAGTTTGGTGATCTCCATGTGTAGAGTCGTCTTTTGTGTTTTTGGAAGAGGATGTTTGCTATGACCAGTATGTTCTCCTGGCAAAACTCTGTTAGCCTTTGCCCTGCTTCATTTTGTACTCCAAGGCCAAACTTGCCTATTACTTTAGGTATCTCTTGACTTCCTACTGTGCATTTCAAATACTAAACTATAGTGGCCTTAAATTTCAACAGGTAGATTAGAATCATTATTATTACTGTTTTTTTCAACATGACACATATTCATACACATCTATTATGCAAAATACAAAAATTTGTATAAGTAAGTCTAAAATTTCAGCGTTCCCCCAAATTGCCTGAACATCAGAATCACTGAGAGAATCTTTTTTATAATTATAGCATGCCTAGATCTGCTAGGTCAAAGCCTTCCAGCTATGGCTCAGAGAAGTGAGTTTTCGGATACACTGACAAGGTTTGGGAACTAGGCCAGATAAATAAACTAAATAGCTAGCTAGAGTTTTAGGGAACAACCTTGTCGTGTAACTAACTTGTCATTTCTTGTTTATTTTAGAATTTTTATGCTTTTTGTTCTTTTTCATACTCATCACATTTTTTTTGTTTTATCAGCTAGCTTTTTTTTACATCAAAGTTTTATTTTCAGAATATTCTAGAATCTCTGGTAAGAGGGAATTTTGGCAGTCATGGATCAAGCCTCCTCTGAATGGTAAAATTCCCTCCTCTGCCTGGCAGCATCTTTCCCAAAAGGTCCGTCATCCTGCCTCTGACTGAGCAAGAGTTCCAGATTAAGGAATTGACTCCTTTGAAATAGTTCATTTCATTTTTCTATGGCTGTGTTGGAAAGTTCTTCCTTATGCGAAGCCAAAGTCCATCCTCATCTAACCTCCACTCTTAGTTCTACTCTCCAAGCCCACCTAACACCAAAGACTTTTTCCTTGTCTCTCCTCCAGCCCATCAGAAGTTTGGAGACAGACATTCGATCTCCTCCAAGTCTGCTCTAAGTTAAACCTTTCCAGTTCTGTTAACTATTGATCATGTGATTAGAGACATACTTTTAAACAACCCACGTGATAGAAATTTCCTGCAGTTTATCGTAGTCTTTGAACGTACAGCACGAGCCTCACCATGAAAGAGTGGAGACATGGGGCCATGGGCATTCTCATGCAAATACTACATTGTAGTCTGTGCATCCTGCCATTGCCTGACTCTTCGGATACATCATTCCTTAGTCTCTTCACCACAAACTATAAAGCACTGTGTCCCCTAGCTAGTATTTGAGTATTTTTCCTGGAATGTAGTGAATGCCTTCCCTTTCAGCCCTGTTCAGTTTCAGCTCATTAGGATCTGTTCATTCCAATCTGTTGAAATTATCTTGGATCTAGATTCATCCATCTCGTGTATCAGTTAGCCCTCTCAGCTTTACAGCATCAACAGAGTTGATATTATCCAAGTCCTTATCCTAGTAAATTAATAAATCAAAAAGATTCGGTCTAAGAACATCAGTCCATTAGTCAAAGCTCTTTGGGTGGAGTTCACTGAATTATATTATCTTCTAGCTCAGACGGCTCATGAAATAAGATAAGAAAGATTTTTTCAAATGCTTACCTGAGTAACTCCACTGTTCTTCTGATCTGTCAGCTAGTCTATCAGCTGTTGACCAAATTAAAAAGCAAGTGAGGATAAGTAGGCATGATTTACTCCAGGCGGAGCCTTACTGGCTCCTAGTGATTGAGTTCTTTCCCTTTTGTTCAAAATCATCTTTTTAATTACCAGTTTTAAAATCTTACCAGCGATATCAATATCAAAAGACTACTAATAATATCCATCTCATTACTCTGTGGGTAAATAAGATAAGTACTTATCCTTGTGCCTTGCATATTAGAAGCCCTTTATATGAGGTAGATAGGATTCAAGAAGGCAGCCTAAATAGTAGGAAATGTGATTCTTTGGCATCACAGAGATCTAGGTTCAAATCCCACCACTTACACGCTAGGTGAACCTGAGCAAGTTATTTAACCTTTCTGAGCCTTCGTTTGCTCATCTGTAGAGTACTTATTTTGAAAGATTCTTATTTTAAAAGTGGTAATTAGGAGTAATACACAAAAAGTTCTAGGATGCTGTCATTTATTATATTAATAATAGTAAATAAGGGCAAAATTTGTCCCAAAGATTGTTGACAATGGCTGACTTCTCTCATCAGTAGGTTCTATAGAACTGTAGTTTCTAATTGATTGAACATTCATTTGGAGCAGTTAAGTGCCCATAAAGAGCTTATTTTCCACCTTGGCAGTGTTGGTTCTAGCCCTTATGGCTTTAAAATCAGTCTGATTAACCAAGAGGATAGGAATACCATGGAAATACCAAGTATTCCCACTTTCCCTGTCATTTAGATTTTATTCTTTCTTGAAACCTAAGACTCCTATGAATTGATCACCAAAGTACTTATATATATGCTGTTGTTCAGTCCCTAAGTTGTGTCTGACTCTTTGTGACCCAATGGATTACATCCTGCCAGGCTTCCCTGTCTTTCATTATTTCCCAGAGTTTACTCAAGCTTATGTCCACTGAGTCGATAATACAATCTAATCACCTCATCCTCTGCCTCCCCCTTCTCCTTTTGCCTTCAATCTTTCCCAGCATTAGGGTCTTTTCCAATGAGTTGGCTCTTTGCATAAGGTGGCCAAGAATTGGAGCTTCACTTTAGCATCAGTCCTTCCAGTTGTTCAAATCTCCTGTGTTTAAACATAATAAATCACACGAGAAGTTGGGTCAACATCATAGAAATTAACAATTTCTATACATTAAAGAACAGACAGAATTAAAAGGCAGAAAACTGTTGTAAAGAATACTTACAAGAAATACGACAAAGGATTAACATTTTAACATGTTTACTATCCATCAGTCATTGAGAAAAACACTAAGATTACACTAAATATTTTACAGAATAGAAAATAAAATCTATTTTACAGAGTAGGAAGTATAAACAATTAATGTGGGAAAGTCTTTCATCTTAACTCTGTAGTAGCTAAAGAAGTAATGAAAATGGGGAGAGAAACAACATCATCATCATCCAGTATGATATGTCCTAGGGCTTCCCGGGTGGTGCTAGTGGCGAAGAAGCTGCCTGCCAGTGTAGGAAACATAATAGCCAAGGGTTTGATCTCTTGGTTGGGAAGATCCCCTGGAGGAGGACATGGCAATCCACTCCCGTATTCTTGCCTGAAAATTCCCCATGGACAGAGGAGCCTGGCAGGCTACAGTCCACAGGGTCGCAAAGAGTTGGACATAACAAACCACAGCATGCACACACGCATGTCCTAGGACAGGAAGGGCCCTTTTAAGAAGAAACCTAGGAACCTCCATTCCTTTATCTTTGAAAGAAGGAGACTTTGCCTTATATTCTAAAAAAAGAAATAGTATCAAATCCACACATTGTACACCTTAAACTTACACTATTAGTATTTGTTAATTATATGTCAATTAAAAAGGGAATGAATGTTTTATTTACTTGTAAAAATCTTGTAAGCATGATAGTATACAGATCAGATCAGATCAGATCAGTCGCTCAGTTGTGTCCGACTCTTTGCGACCCCATGAATCACAGCACGCCAGGCCTCCCTATCCATTACCAACTCCCGGAGTTCACTCAGACTCACGTCCATCGAGTCAGTGATGCCATCCAGCCATCTCCTCCTCTGTCGTCCCCTTCTCCTCCTGCCCCCAATCCCTCCTAGCATCAGAGTCTTTTCCAATGAGTCAACTCTTCGCATGAGGTGGCCAAAGTACTGGAATTTCAGCTTTAGCATCAGTCCTTCCAAAGAAATCCCCGGGCTGATCTCCTTCAGAATGGACTGGTTAGATCTCCTTGCAGTCCAAGGGCCTCTCAAGAGTCTTCTCCAACACCACAGTTCAAAAGCATCAATTCTTCGGTGCTCAGCCTTCTTCACAGTCCAACTCTCACATCCATACATGACCACTGGAAAAACCATAGCCTTGACTAGACGGACCTTTGTTGGCAAAGTAATGTCTCTGCTTTTCAATATGCTATCTAGGTTGGTCATAACTTTCCTTCCAAGGAGTAAGCGTCTTTTAATTTCATGGCTGCAGTCACCATCTGTAGT
>NW_011495025.1:6269672-6273945 GCF_000754665.1 Bison bison bison | reverse complement strand
GTGTCATCTGCATATCTGAGGTTATTGATATTTCTCCCAGCAATCTTGATTCCAGCTTGTGTTTCTTCCAGTCCAGCATTTCTCATGATGTACTCTACGTAGAAGTTAAATAAACAGGGTGACAATATACAGCCTTGATGAACTCCTTTTCCTATTTGGAACCAGTCTGTTGTTCCAGTTCTAACTGTTGCTTCCTCACCTGCATACAGATTTCTCAAGAGGCAGATCTGGTGGTCTGGTAGTCCCATCTCTTTCAGAATTTTCCACAGTTTATTGTGATCCACACAGTCAAAGGCTTTGGCATAGTCAATAAAGCAGAAATAGATGTTTTTCTGGAACTCTCTTGCTTTTTCCATGATCCAACAGATGTTGGCAATTTGATCTCTGGTTCCTCTGCCTTTTCTAAAACCAGCTTGAACATCAGGAGAGAACCCATGCAGATTAATTGTTGACAACCAGGTCAGTGAAGGGGAAGTCAGTGGGTTAATCATCACACTGGCAGGAGCTAATTCCATTTCTGGTGACAAGCATTCAGCTCCCCATGGGGGTCCCCATAGCAAACATGTGCAGTTTTAAGTTCGCAGGCTCCCGTCTGTGGGAAGTAACTACTGAAGACCCACTGTGGCTGGAAAGCTGTTTGTCCTTTTTGGTAAACTAGACAAAAGCTACAACAGCAAGAAATGTATATCCATATATAAATATTACTTTAAGCATGGCCTTTACATGCATAGCTTTCTGTTTATTTCTTCGTGGTAACTTCTTTGTAAATATTACATATCCTTCTCTCTTGTTTATTTTTTAAAAAGCTATACTACTTAATACATGCATTCACTAAAGCACTTGCATTGATGACCTCTGTCCCTCAGAGATTTCCATCACAACTTGTTACTTACAAGTTCCTTTGAATATTAACCAAAACTGGATTAAAATAGTTGGGAGTTTTACTAACTTTAATTCACTCTTTTTAGTGACTAAATTTCACTAACTTTTTCTGCAGCTTCACTCTACCTCCTGAAAGACCCTCACCCAGGTCACCAGGGAGCTCTTAATTGCCAAATTTTATGGGCTGCTTTTAGCCTTTCTCTCACATCTGGTCCCGTGGCATTTGGTACTCTAGAAACTTCCCGCTTTGGCTTCTGTGACTCCGTCTCTTTCTGTATTCCTCCTTGCTCTATTCATTTTCTTAATTTTTTCCTTCCCAGAATGTGTCTAGACAGAGGATTTTCTGTGACTGAGTCTTTGGCTTTCTCTTAAAGGGATCTTTCCACAGCTTCAAGTGGTCCTGTGTGCTGCCGCTCCCAAGTGCCTCTCAACCTTTCGTGTGAACTACAAACCTCATGCCGACTTT
The DNA here is from genome assembly GCF_000754665.1 of Bison bison bison. Classification (NCBI taxonomy): domain Eukaryota; kingdom Metazoa; phylum Chordata; class Mammalia; order Artiodactyla; family Bovidae; genus Bison; species Bison bison. The sequence continues at coordinate 6,272,597 of NW_011495025.1, read as the reverse complement.
CACTGGACCCTCCCCTGCTGTATCTCACAGGCATCTCATCCTTAACATTCCTCAACCTGGACTCATTATCCTGCCCTTCCAAACATGCTTTGCTCACATTCTCTAACTAGATTAAAGTTAATTAGGTTACTTAATATTAATCTAATTGGATTAATAATGCCCAAACATGGGCATCATCCTAGATTCTTTCCCTCACTCTTCTCGTGAGATTGTTCCACATATTTCTTCCTCTATGGTGCTTTTCAAATCTGTCTTCTTTCATACATTGCTGTTATCCTTTTTAACCTTAATCATCTCTTTCCTCACTTATTCATTTATTGATTCAATGGACTGTTCAGTAATTTAATTAAAAACATATTAGCACTAGCTTTAGAGGTGGTAGTAAGTGATAAGAAAGACAATTGGGAAGAGGGTTTCCCTGCAGGGAAGGCCTCTCAGACCTGAAGCAAGAATGGGAGCCAGTCAGTTGAAGAAGGGACAGCAAGAGTGAATAGTATGAGGCAGCATAGGGTTCAGAACATTCTGGAAGTTGAGTGCAATGACTGGAGAGAGTGCCATCAGATGAGGATGGAAAGGTGGTCAAAGGTCAGGCCCTGCAGGTCCAGTGGGCTTTGGTAAGGGGAAACCAGGGTTTTGAGTAGGGGGCTGACAAGATATATTTAAATTTTAAGAAGATGGCCTTGAACATCATTGGACCACAGGCTGGACAGCACCCGATGTCTGGACTTTGAACTCCCAGGTACTGCCTCCAGACTTCCATCTCTGACCCAGATTAAACCAGACCATTCTTCCATCGAACATGCTATAACCACCTCACCTTCCAGATAAAGTCTGAATCTTTATGTAATAGATTTCACTGTATGGTCTTTGCTTACTTTTTCTAACCTTCTATTCCTTTTGAATATCTGGTACTTTCTGCTCAGTTCAGTTCAGTCACTCAGTCGTGTCTAACTCTTTGCGACCCCATGGACTGCAGCACCCATGGCCTCCCTGTTGTCCATCACCAATTCCCAGAGTTCACTCAAACTCATGTCCACTGAGTCAGTGATGACATCCAACCATCTCATCCTCTGTCGTCCCCTTCTCCTCCCGCCCTCAATCTTTCCCAGCATCAGGGAGTCTTTTCCAAAGAGTCAGCTCTTCACATCAGGTGGCCAAAGTATTGGAGTTTCAGCTTCAACATCACTCCTTCCAATGAACACCCAGGACTGATCTCCTTTAGGATGGACTGGTTGGATCTCCTTGCAGTCCAAGGGACTCTCAAGAGTCTTCTCCAGGACCACAGTTCAAAAGCATCAATTCTTCGGTGCTCAGCCTTCTTCACAGTCCAACTCTCACATCCATACATGAATACTGGAAAAACCATGGCCTTGACTAGACGGACTTTTGTTGTCAAGATAATGTCTCTGCTTTTTAATATGCTGTCTAGGTTGATCATAAGTTTTCTTCCAAGGAGTAAGCATCTTTTAATTTCATGGCTGCAATCACCATCTGCAGTGACTTTTGAGCCCAGAAAAATAAAGTCTGTCACTATTTCCACTGTTTCTCCATCTATTTGCCATGAAGTGTTGGGATTGGATGCCATGATCTTTGTTTTCTGAATGTTGAGCTTTAAGCCAACTTTTTCACTCTCCATTTTCACTTTCATCAAGAGGCTCTTTAGTTCCTCTTCACTTTCTGCCATAAGGGTGGTGTCATTGGCATTTCTGAGGTTATTGATATTTTTCCCAGCCGTCTTGATTCCAGCTTGTGCTTCATCCAGCCCAGTGTTTCTCATGATGTACTCTGCATATAAGTTAAATAAGCAGGGTGACAATATACAGCCTTGATGTACTCCTTTTCCTATTTTGAACCAGTTTGTTGTTCCATGTCCAGTTCTAACTGTTGCTTCCTGACCTGCTTACAGATATTTGAAGAGGCAGGTCAGGTGGTCTGGTATCCCATCTCTTTCAGAATTTTCCACAGTTTATTGTGATCCACACAGTCAAAGGCTTGGCATAATCAATAAAGCGGAAATAGATGTTTTTCTGGAACTCTCTTGCCTTTTTCATGATCCAGTGGATGTTGACAACTTGATATCTGCTTCATCTGCCTTTTCTAAATCCAGCTTGAATATATGGAAGTTCACAGTTCATGTATTGCTAAAACCTGGCTTGGAGAATTTTCAGCATTACTTTACTAGTGTGTGAGATGAGTGCAACTGTGTGGTAGTTTGAGCATTCTTTGGCATTGCCTTTGTTAGAGATTGGAATGAAAACTGACCTTTTCCAGTCCTGTGGCCACTGCTGAGTTTTCCAAATTTGTTGGCCTATTGAGTGCAGCACTTTTACAGCATCATCTTCCAGGATTTGAAATAGCTCAACTAGAATTCCATCACCTCCACTAGCTTTGTTCTTAGTGATGCTCTAAGTGCAGCAATCACGGGTGGAGGTTCATGACATTGTACAGGAGACAGGGATCAAGACCATCCCCATGGAAAAGAAATGCAAAAAAGCAAAATGGCTGTCTGAGAAGGCGTTACAAATAGCTATGAAAAGAAGGGAAGTGAAAAGCAAAGGAGAAAAGGAAAGATATAAGCATCTGAAATGCAGAGCTCCAAAGAATAGCAAGGAGAGATAAGAAAGACTTCCTCAGCGATCAATGCAAAGAAATAGAGGAAAACAACAGAATGGGAGAGACTAGAGATCTCTTCAAGAAAATTAGAGATACCAAGGGAACATTTCATGCAAAGATGTGCTCCATAAAGGACAGAAATGGTATGGACCTAACAGAAGCAGAAGATATCAAGAAGAGATAGTAATAATACACAGAATAACTGTACAAAAAAGATCTTTACGACCCAGATAATTATGATGGTGTGATCACTCACCTAGAGCCAGACATCCTGGAATGTGAAGTCAAGTGGGCCTTAGAAAGCATCACTAC
>NW_011495025.1:6269402-6269572 GCF_000754665.1 Bison bison bison | reverse complement strand
AGAATGGGAGAGACTAGAGATCTCTTCAAGAAAATTAGAGATACCAAGGGAACATTTCATGCAAAGATGTGCTCCATAAAGGACAGAAATGGTATGGACCTAACAGAAGCAGAAGATATCAAGAAGAGTTGGTAAGAATACACAGAATAACTGTACAAAAAAGATCTTTA
>NW_011495025.1:6229780-6269279 GCF_000754665.1 Bison bison bison | reverse complement strand
AAAGAAAGGCAATGCCAAAGAGTGCTCAAACTACCGCACAATTGCACTCATCTCACACACTAGTAAAGTAACGCTCAAAATTCTCCAAGCCAGGCTTCAGCAATACGTGAACCGTGAACTTCCATATGTTCAAGTTGGTCTTAGAAAAGGCAGAAGAACCAGAGATCAAATTGCCAACATCCGCTGGATTATCGAAAAATAAGAGAGTTCCAGAAAATTCCGGGAGTTGGTGATGGACACGAAGGCCTGGCGTGCTGCGATTCATGGGGTCGCAGAGAGTCGGACATGACTGGGCAACTGAAATGAAACTATGGTGGAGGTAATGAAGATAATGATGAACTCCCTCAAAAGACCCCAGGTATGTACTGTTACAATCTGTGCCCCCAACCCTGCAGCAGGCCACCACTGACCCACGCCTTTGCCGGAGACTCCAGGACAGCCACAGGCAAGTCTCCTGTGGGGTCACTATTCCCTTCTCCTGGGTCCTTGGTACACAAGGTTCTGTTGTGCCTTCCAAGAGTCTATTTCCCAGTCCTGTGTAAGTTCTGGCAGCTCTATACTGGGGTTGATGGCGGCCTCCTCCAAGAGGATTTATGCCATACCAACACCCAGAGCCCCTGTCCCTGTGGCAGACCACTGCCGACCTGTACCTCCACAGGAGACACTCAAACCTAGTTCTGTCTCAGTCTCTGTGGGGCCCGTGGGTCCTGGTGCACACAATGTTTGTTTGAGCCCTTTGAGCGGCTCTGGCGGGAACAGGGTTTGATTCTAAACGTGAATTCGCCCCTCCTACCGTCTTGTTGGGGCTTCTCCTTTGCCCTTGGATATGGGGTATCTCCTCACAGCCACTCCAGTGCCTATGGTCTTACTGGGGTTTTTCTGACCTTGGACATGGGGTATCTCCTCATGGCTGAACCAGCAAAGTGCAGCGCCTGCTCCTGACCTTGGATATGGGGGCGGGGGGTGGGGGGGCTTCTCTGGTACTTTAACCACATCAAACTACTTTACAAGTCTCAAAAGGGTTTGGACTGTGCTGTCCCCTTCCTGTTGGTCCATTTAGTTCCTCTTTATCCTTCAGGATCAGCTTGAGAGCCAGATCTCTGGAGAAGCCTTTATCAACCCTCCCCGAAGCGTGTGCCCCTCAGGGTGGATCTCAGACTAGTTCACACACCTCTCCCTCAGTGCCAGGAAGCAGCAAGGCAGCGGGAAGGTGCATCTCAGAAATGGCCCATCAGTGTTCCCACTCAATGTGCATGACTTTGCCCATTTTCATTTTCTCTCATGTTCATTAGTACTTCTTTTCCTTCACTGCCTGCTAAGTCGCTTCAGTCGTGTCTGACACTTTGCAACCCCAATGGACTGTAGCCCACTAGGCTCCTTTGTCCCTGGGATTCTTCAGGCAAGAATACTGGAGCAAGTTACCATGTCCTACTCTAGGGGATCTTCCCAATGCGGAGATCAAACCCACATTTCTTATGTCAGGCAGATTCTTTACCACTGGTGCCACCTGCAAAAGCCCCTTTCCTTCAGTAATACAGAGCTTTTCTTAATATGACAACTGAAACTGTGCAAGCCTAAACTTTCTTTGATTTCTGTGTAGTACTCTGCATATGTAAGCACTTTTTAGTTTGTAGAGACCCTTCAAATATCTGTTGCTATTTAATTTCCGCCACATCCCTGTGAGGATACGGTACAATCAGAGCCAGCAGAGAAGTCACATTTCCTGTTAATCATGATGGCGTTACTCCCTCTGTGGTAGATGATCTGGAATACTGAGAGTAAGGCACATATACATTACATCTGGTATATTTATATTTGTGTGACCGTTTTTTATTTCCTCTTAGGCTGGCCCAAGAATTATTAAGAGAAAACATTTTAATTTCTACATGGTTGGCTTTTATCTCTATCTTTGTTCATCCTTTAAGAACATATTTCCACATTTATGGTTAAAAACTATTGTTTGGTTGGTTTGGGGAGGTCTCTTTGATGGGGGTTGTTTAGAGGTTTTTGTTTGCTTTGGGTTTTTTGGCTTTAAACAACAAAAATACTCTGGAGGATAGAAGCCTGAAATCAAGGTGCCTGCAGAACCAGGCTCCCTGTGAAACCTTCAGGGAGTTTTCCTTGCCCTTTCCTCACTTATGATGGTTTGCCTGCAGACTCTGGTATTCTTGGTGTATATCTGTATTATGCTAATTCTCCGTCTTCACAGGCCTTCTCCCTGGGTCCTTCTTTGTTCACATGTCCATCTCCTTATAAGGACACCTGCCTGGTTGATCTTTAATTTCAAGGATTTGCAGGTGTTTTCTTTGTGGCCTAGAATATTCTTAAATGTTCCATGGAGATTCAAAAAAGAACGTGAGTGATCTCCTTTGACGCAGTATTAAGTGTGATATATATATATACGTTAGGAATTCTTCAGGCAAGAATACTGGAGTGGGTAGTCATTCCCTTTTCCAGGGGATCTGCCCAACCCAGGGATCAAACCCAGGTCTCCAACATTGCAGGCAGATTCTTTACTGTCTGAGCTCCAGGGAAGCCCATACATTAGGTTATCTATTCTATTAAAACCCCTACTATCCCTTGATCACTTTTATCTTTTTTTCTCTGTCAAAGTTTGAGAGAGATAAATTTAAGTTTCCAACTACTATTGTGGTTTTGGTAATTCCCTTCTATGTATCTTGATATTGTATCTTATGTATATTGATATTGTTATTCAGTGCATAAAAGTTCACTATAGTTAAATTATTGTCGAAAGTATCAATTATCAACATAAAATAATCTTTCACTTTAACTCAATACTCACCTTATAATCTCCGTATCAGATTATTGTACCATTTCACACCTTTTGTATATTTAATATATATTTTCTCACTCCTTAACTTTTTAATTCATTTTGAATGGGTCTGATAAAAATTCTAAAATATATTTAAAATTTTTAATTCATATTTAAGACTTTGTCATCTAGTAAATTTAACCTCTTCACATTTCATGCTTTTGTCCAATATTTCTCCCATCTTGTTTTTTTCTCTCTTTTTATGCTTTCCTGTTACTTTTCATTTTCTTTTCTTGTTGCTGTTGTTACACTGGAAATTTTCTCTTTGCTTTTTATTCCACTGATTTGGAGTTTATACAGTGCAATCCCCTTTATATAGTTTTTAGTATTTGAGCCAATATTGTTTCAACCATATTAAGAATAAAATGGTATTTATAACCTATTTTGAAATGCAGCCATGTTTTAAGAGAGCTTCAGTTAGTTTAAATGCTGATTATTTGGTGATACTGTGACAGTATTTTTTATTCTGGCTTATTTCTTAGAAAATTGAGAGTTAAGGACTAAATGGCAGAAAAGATGCATGCACACGGGGTATATATGTCTTCTTTACCTTGTATTTTTAAATATTTTTCTTTCTTTTCTGAGCTTCATTTATGGTTGTTTCATGCTATAACTTTTTTTCTTTACAATTCAGTTCACTTAAAGAGCATGTGTTACCTTCCAAGTGGGCTTTCCCTATCAGAGACTGAAAGGAGAAATGATGTAACAGTCTTACATTTCTGTTATATTTAACAGTATGCAAAATGTGTGTTAACATGCATTATTCCAGGTAGACTACACAAAAAGCCCTAGGTGTTACTATTCCTAATTTCTAGATAATAAAACTCAAGCTCAGTAAAGTTTAATACTTGTCCAAGATCCCAAGATACTGAAACCCACAATTAAGAACATAGAGGCTGACTTAAGGGTGAAGCAAATCTGAAAGTCAAACCCAAATCATTCTAACTCCAAATCCTAAATGTCCTTTAGCTACAGCCTAGGTAGACCAGTGGTCACGTATGGATGTGAGAGTTGGACTATAAGGAAAGCTGAGCGCCGAAAAATTGATGCTTTTGAACTGTGGTGTTCGAGAAGACTCTTGAGAGTCCCTTGGACTGCGAGGAGATCCAACCAGTCCATCCTAAAGGAGATCAGTCCTGGGTGTTCATTGGAAGGACTGATGCTAAAGCTGAAACTCCCAATACTTTGGCCATCTCATGGGAAGAGTTGACTCGTTGGAAAAGACCCTGTTGCTGGGAGGGATTGGGGGCAGGAGGAGAAGGGGACGACAGCGGATGAGATGGCTGGATGGCATCACCGACTCCATGGATGTGAGTTTGAGTAAACTCTGGGAGTTGGTGATGGACAGGAAGGCCTGGCGTGCTGCGATTCATGGGGTCGCAAAGAGTCGGACACGACTGAGCTACTGAACTGAACTGAATTGAGGTAGACTTGTGAAGCTGACCCCTGGAGTGTGTGGAGTTGTCACTTGAAGATATCCCTTGGACCAGCCCACTGCCTGGCACAAGGGAGGGGCTGAGTTCCTATTTGCCGATTGAATATGTTAGAATCATCATCCCCTTCAATGCTAGGTGGCCTTGTGCCTCTGGATGTCCAGCAGGTGGCGCTGTGTAGCCAAGAGGCTGTATCACTTCCCTTTAGTGAAGCTATTAAGAGTCCATACAGGTCCTGAGAATTTCAAAAGCAGTCTATTAAAAATAGAGGCCAGTAAAGGAGATACATTAAAAAATCAATGGCTAAATATATACATATCCATATACGTGTGTATATATATATATACATCATATATATATATATATGATATTTATAAATAAAAGCATTTAAATAGTTTGTTATAATTCTTTTTCAACAACCAGAAACCCACAGGTAAAAAATTTAAGCATGATCCACATTAACCAACCAATCCAAAGCAAATTGTGATTTCAAGTTAACTGAAAAAAAGTCAGTTTAATAATTGTTTAGTTGACTTTGGGGAGTCTCCACACCTCCTCTCGAGTGTGGTATCTGCTTTGGATCTGAAGGCCTTTGTAGAGTACGTTGTACTTTGTTCACCCCTGTGTGGGGACTGGTAGGCGGCGTGCCCCTTGGGGACACCATGAGCTGCTCTTCTTGAGGACAGAGATCACATGTTGCTCCTTTTCATGTACAACATCTTGTCCCATCAATGTGAGTGGATTAAAAGTCCAAACCTGTAACTGGTCCAATGTGGTTTAAGAGGTGGCAAGCCATGTAACACTGAAAGAGGAGTATTCTTGTCCTAATTAGTGGGTCATAGGATGACATGGAGGGAGACTAAGGGGAGGGACTGGAAGATGTCCCTACCCTTCTTGATATAGCACACGAGCAATGTGGTTGTCTGTATTCATTGCTCCACTGACTGCTCGAGTTGGACTTGCAGACTCGTTCATGTTCGGGTCACTATTGTCCACTCCTCTTTTAATTCTGTAGTATACTTGGGTGGGAAAGGGGACTAGGTGAGGGAAAGATTTTACTAAATACCACTTAAACCCCAAATCACTTACTATGAGGTTTTAAAATGCATTTTATGCTGTCCTGAAGATTATTACAGAATCAACTAAGTATTCACCACTTCCTGAGTGTTGAGAACTGTGGTCAAAAGATGTACAAAACCTCTGTGATCAAAAGAAACATAAGAAGTATTTCCTTCTTCTTGAAGTATATAGGCATGCTTAGGTATTATACCTGTAGTCATTAGAGTTCAGCACAAGACACCACTCATTAAAGTGTTGAGATTTTTAATAGATTTGTTGTAGCGGTTTGGTTAGGGAGGAAGAGTCACCATTACTAGACTCTTAAGTGTCAACCATTATACTGGATAAATTTTAGTAATTTTTTTTTTAAGTACCAAAAACTCCCATGAGATAACTCATTATCTCCATCTTATAGAAGAGGAAACTGAGGCTTAGAAAGTTTAAGCTACTTGTATAGGTTACAAGCAACTTGTACAGGTCACAGACCTGATTTGTATAGGTCAGATTCAAATCCTAATCTCCTGTGACCTACTCAGAGTATGATCTCCTCTCCTTTCTCCAAGACCATTCAGAATGGGCTGATAAGATTGACAAGTCTCCACGGCAGAGCTGTGGCTTGAGTTTAGAGTGTGCCATACAAGATCTTGGAGAAGGAGATAGCAACCCACTCCAGTGTTCTTGCCTGGAGAATCCCATGGACGGAGAAGCCTGGTAGGCTGCAGTCCATGGGGTCACACAGAGTTGGACATGACTGAAGCGACTTGGCATACAAGATCTGGTGGGTGGGTGGGAGGCAGATGTGTCTGTGTTAGTCAGCATCCCAGAAGGAAAGAGTTGGGAGATGCAAGTGGTAATTAAAGTTTAATAGAGGGGCTGTTTACAGAGGTGTGGCAAGGTTACAAGAGTCAGCAAGGGGACATGAGGTGCTGGGAAGGATTCCCACCTCCAGGCCTGAAGGGACAGGAGAGGGAAGGGCATGGCATGAGGCCAGTCTGACTGGAAAAGAGATGCCCCCAGCAGCTGTGGCCACAGTTAGAGGGTCCTGCCAAACTGCATCCAGGTAGTGAGGGAGAGGGCAGAGGGGGAAACCCAACTCCTGGGCCCCCAGATCTCCTGTCCTGCCTCCTATTGACTGAATGCAGGGGAGCCCAGTGGTGCGGTCTGTAAGGGTCAGCTGTGAGGTGCAGAGAATGAGAATTGACCTGAGAATAAAGTGAGATTGGCCTGCCCATCCTATTGTGGAGAGAGTGAGCAGCAGCCCACAGCAGGTGGATGAGAAGCCCCAGGTGGCCTCTGCTGGGGGCATCAGACTCACTGGTGTGGATAGTGTTGCGGGAGGTGGTGGGAAGTGAAGTTGAAGGGCACATTGGAAGTCCCAAGCATCAGGATCAGAGACGCCTGATCTTAATCTGATATTCAGTAGTAAGCCAATTCTGTTTCACATGAGCCAATGTTAATTTATTTCTTTTATAAGCCAGAGAACTGGGGAGGAACCCTGGAAGAATGAAAAGGGAAGGAAGGCAGGATGGCTGTCTGTGTGTCTACTGAGATGGTGTGAGCGAGTGTGCCGGGTCCTTTGCACACTTCATTTGGCTTGTTCTGTCTTCCAGTGACCTATGGGATGATGAGCTCCAGTGTGTACTACTACACCCGGATCATGTCACAACTCTTCCTGGACACCCCAGTGTCCAAAATGGAGAAAACTAACTTTAAAACTCTTTCTTCAATGGAAGACTTCTGGAAGGTATTTGCAAATGACCTCTTTATCATTGAAAATTGTTCATTTGGCTTCATAAATTCAATTCAGTAGTGTCTACAGATCTTGCTGTGCACTTAACACTGGGTGAGATGCTGTAAGTTATGGTGAGTTGTTAGCACTCCTGTTGAGAACCTTGCATGTACCTTATCTCATACCTTACCTTATTTAACCCCCATTGTAACTGAATAAGGTAAGTACAAAAATCATGTCCCAGATTGTAAATGAAGAAACTGACATGCAGAGTGCTTACATGTGGCTAAGAAGTAAGAAGAATGGACTTCTCTCTGGTGTGACAGAGACTTCCTCATCCTAGGTTGTCATTCATTCAGTCATTCATGATGCAGTAAATATCTGTTGAGTATCTCCTAGGATATAAGGCCCATGAGGGCAGAATTTGATTGTTTTGTCTGTTTTACTTCTGTTTTTGTCTCTTTTGTTGATGGTGGCTTGTACCCCAGAATAGGGATTCATGTGCTTAGTACAAGGCAGGCGTATTCTTTCAAAGATCTCTAATGTAAAATTCAACCCAGCCCCTCCCCAAATTGTCACAAATTCCAACATTAACATTAGAGGATAAGCAATAAGCGATATCATAGGAAAAATATTAAACTGATATCGAAGTTATATCCAGAATCTAAGAATATGGGAAGGGAATTTGGAGAGAAAATGCTTGTTTCCTCCTGGGGAAATACTTTCTAACATTCTTCTTATACTCTGGCGTCACAGCTGTTGATTTAAAGATAGAGGAAGTGGATCACAAGAACCAGAGTACACTAAATAATGCCTAAAAATTCTTGGAATCAAAAACCACATATATAAATCTTCCCCATTTCAATAAAGCAAAGCATTTCATCTCAGTTGACCCTCTGATAAAGATAAGACACTGGGAAATAACTCAGTGTGACAAAAGTGAGTTTGTCATCCCTAGAGGCAAACTAAGATGTCTCACATATACACAGTTCTGTGATGATGAGTGCAAACTCTAAAAACAGAGAGGAGGAAGAGGGGGTGGGGGCTAGAGGGTTCACAATATGACGGAAAACTCCAGACAACATAAAGATCCACCAGATAGCAGACTGGTAATCAAAGCAATAGTCTTTTATCTCTGCAATGATAATGAACCATGATTACTATGTGGGATGCTATTTTAATAAGGGAAAGTGAAATTGATCATGGTTATAGATTTATGCAAATGACACCACCACCCCCCCACCCCCAGCCTTTAGAACTAGGGTAAAAAAAATCCAAGTTACTATTTATGAAGTGCCCACTTTGTGCCAGGTATAGCAACCACACAAAAGACAGATATTACAGGGACTTCCCTGGTAGTCCAGTGGTTGGGACTCCACTGCAGGGTGTGCAAGTCCGATCCCTGGTTGAGAAACTAAGATCCCACATGCCACGTGATGTGGCCAAAAAATAAAATTAAAAAAAAGATAGATATTACAGACACTCGAGTCCTCGCAGCTATATATTAAATGGTGGAGCATGAGTGGAGCAAGGTCCAGTTCCTCTGACAGCAAAGCCCACCCTTGTCACTCTGCCCTGTTCACAGAGGTGTCAAACTGTGGGTCACACAAGCATTCCAGGAAGAAACAAGGCCGCCTCTGAGCTTGGAGCTTTTCAAAAATGTTGCCTTTGCTTTCAGTTCACAGAAGGCGCCTTGTTGGATGGGCTCTACTGGAAGACGCAGCCCAGCAACAGAACGGAAGCCGACAACCGAAGCTTCATCTACTATGAGAACCTCCTGTTAGGGGTACCACGTATACGGCAACTCAGAGTCAGAAATGGATCCTGTTCCATCCCCCTGGACTTGAGAGATGAGATTAAAGAGTGCTATGATGTGTACTCCGTCAGCAGTGAAGACCGGGCTCCGTTCGGCCCTAGAAATGGAACAGCGTAAGTGTCTGTGGCTTGTGGACCTGGGCCCTGGCTTCTCATGGACATTCATTCCATCATTTTCTGACCCCTTCACCAAGGAGAATTTGTCTTTAATGCTTATATTTAAGGCTGCGGCCAAACTTTGGCTTCTCAAGTTTTCTCTACTTTTAACATGCTTCAGCTTCCACATATATATTTTTCAAAAGGCTTAATTATTGACCCCATCCCCACAGGCACAAAGCTACCTGGGCCTTCAGAGGTTTCTTTTAAGATGCCTGGATCCTGTGTTTATAGATCCAGTGCCATGGTTCACTAGGTTGTTTCTAGGAAGGGAAAAGATCTCTTCCCCAGGAAGCTAAAAATAGGAATTAGCAAAGAAAGCACCTCTCTGATACAACCAAAGACCCCTGCTGGGGGCAGGGAAGAGTGTGAACTTGGAATCTTCCTCCATTGAGTTTGAGATCTCTCTCCTTATTCAGTGTTTTTCAGATGACTTTAAAATAAAATCTTATTTTGGCAAAGGCAAAAAAAAAAAATTTCTTTTGATACAGAAATTCTTTTTTATTAGCTGTTAGAAATAAATTTGTGTTCCAAGTACAATTATTTTAAGTGTATGATAAGTTTTTGAGGCAGTTTTTCTGTCTGGTTTAAAACCTGTCCTCAAATGTGTGTTTATGATTTTGAGTACATATCTACATTGTGTTTATTTGCAGGGATTTTTTAGTGTTCTTTGATAACCATACTTAAAACATCTTGTGTATCAAGGGAGGGCAGTCATTATTTCTAGAATTATTATAAAAAGTGAGAAGAGCTCTCAGGCTGTCCCAAGGTGGATCTCTTGGGTCATGGGCCCTGGGTAAGTCACTATGGGTAGAATTTTCTTCTAAGCTTTATTAAACTCTTTTTGGGTTTCTCTAGATCCCTTTGTTGGGAACTAAGATCCCAGAATCCATATTAGTTGACACACTTGAGGGCAAACACCTTTTCTGTAACCAGGTTCCTTGTCATTCATCCAGTGCACACCCTCTTTAATGCCTCGGCCTGTAGGAAACAAACTTACTACACATCAGATTTAGAGTAAAGGGACTGAATCCTCAAAACACAATTTTTCCAGGTTGTGAAAAATGATTTTGTTCTCTAATGCTCCATTTTCTAGTTCTTGCAAAGTATAAGCATGTGTTTAAACTGTGGCTCCTTATCTCATATTTTTATTTATTTTTTTTTTCTTATCTCATATTTTATTTCATGTCTTGATAAGAGAGATGTATGCAGCCTCTACTCCGTGCCAGGTGTTATTTAAAAAGTGAATTCATGCATTATCTCCTCTACTTTTCACAGAACAACTTTGAAATAGGTGTCAGTTCCACTTTATAGACGAAAAGATGGAGGCTCACTTATCCAAAGCATTTCCGCTAGTAAATGGAACCATGCTAGGATTTAACCAGCTTGACTCCAAAGCGTTTCTTCTGTGATACCACATTGCTTCTTCCATATTAATTATGTTACTCTGGTGGTTGCTGTTGCCCTAAGCTTCCTGTCAGAATTCAAGCTTCTTGATGGCAGGAACTCTGTTTTGTTCAACCAGTATATTTCCAAAGCTTTGAACAGTACCAAGAACATCCAAAATGTTCAGTAAATACATGTTGGATACACAGTGAATTAGTGATTTTCCATGCAGGGTTGGCTATGAAGGGGTCCTTCCTGTGTGTATTTCTAAACCATCCCTGATCCTGCCAGAATCTGAGTTATTCCCATTTCGCCTTCCCTTCATCACCATACTTCTTGAAAGAAGAGTCTTCACTGCTTCTTCCTTTTCGTTACCATTGATTCACACCTTAACGCTTAAGCCTTTGCTTTTGCCATCTCTCTCGGAAGCTACTACTGGGCTTGTTCTATTTGCCGATCCACTGATCCATTGCCAGCCTAATCCTCATCAACCCCTCTGCAGGATACGGTCTTGTTGGTTGCTTGTTCTTTTGACTTTGGTGAGTGATAGTGAAATAGAGTTCCTCTTAATTCTACAACTCCCTTCCTCTCTCTTATTTCCAGGTTCTATATTCAGATCTCTATCTTTTCTTTCGTTATACTCTCTCCTTTGGTATTTAGATGGCTCCCATTCTCTTCTCTGTTTGATGATTCACTGTTTCTTCAACAAATATACTGAGTGTTAACATGTGCCAGGCATGTTCCCAGTGAATTCTCCCTTTTCTAGAAATGCCCTTGGTGCTGGCTGGAGTGAAGAAGCAATGTTCTGTCACTGCTAACATTCGAGTGATAGAGGATGAGTCTGCATGCTACCTGTAGCTCCCGTCATTCAAAATGCCCCAAACTGAACTCATCACTTTCTTGTTGGATCTGAACTCCCTCCTGTACACGGCACCACCATCTTTGAATTGCCCAAAAAGAGACTCAAGGCATTTTTCAGAGGTCTCCTCTCACTTGCCCCAACTTCCAAATCAGTGCCAGGTTCTGTTGACAGTCACTGCCATGGCCGTGTCAGTTCTCCCTTTTCCTTCCCATCTCACTGCTCTAGTTCAGGCCTCGTCGCCTCTTGATTCTTGTAGGGACAGCTGACTCAGCTGTGTTGGGGTCCGCGGGACCACCCCCAGGTTCAACAAGTTGCTCGAAGAGCTCCCTAGATTCAGCATATACTCACAGCTACGGTTTATTGCAATGAAAGGGTATATGCAAAAGCAGAGAAAGGGACAGGCACGTGGGGCAGAGTCTGGAGGAAACCAGGTGCAGTTTGCAAAGGTCCTCTCCCAGCGGAGTTGCGGGGACATGCTTCCTTCCTCCAGTAACACACTGACAACTCATAGGAAACGTTGTCTGTTCAAGATGCTCATCAGACACTTGGTGCCTGCCCTGTTTTACTGGGTGCTGGTCACATACGCAGGCTCTGCCTGGCATATCCTCAAATCCCAGACTCCCAGAAGCAAAGCAGACATGCAGCATAAGCCACCTTGTTTGTATAGAAGCCTAGGTACCTCAAGCCACTGTTTCTGGCCAGAGAAAGTGTTTTATCAGTGTAGGGAGCTATTTACCACCTAAATTCCATATAGCAACTGAGGACCAACCTTGCAAGCAGGGCTTTTTAAGAAACGGTGGTCTAAGACCCGCTATGTTGACTCTTTTCTGCCTGTGAATTCTCTGTTCCTCACCACGTCAGGCTTGTCCACAGCCACCAGAGTAACCCTGTTCTATGCCTCCCAGAAACCTTCACTTCGGTGACCCTGTGAGGCCTGCCCCTCACTGCCTGACCACAGTCTATCTTTCAGCCTTCTCTTCTTCATCATATGGGAGCCAAACCAAACTACTGGCAGATACCTTGTACTTCCTTGGCTCTGCAAGGCTCGGGCTTAAAAATACCATCCCCATCTCCCTGTGTAAGTCTGAATCCTGCTTACCTTCCACAGCCTATGTTCAACATGTTTTCTTCCCAAATCCTTCTCTGATTCACATTTCTCTTCATCACTGAAGCTTCAAAGATTAGCTTCCCTCAGATTGGTCCAAGCAATCTCTCTGTGCTTCTTCTTTGGTTCTTATTATCTGCTACCTTATATCTTCATGGTTTAATTACAGCTTATAAATTTCGGAGAGAAAGGATCTTGGTTCATCGTTCTATCCTCATTAATGCCAAAGGATCATCTGCTTCCCAAGAGCCTCTATAAATGTCTGTGGATTAAATTCCCGATGCTCTGTGGAGTCTCCCTTAGTTCAGTTGCTGCCAGTGGCACTTGATGAATTTGTACCTGTTTTGGCTGGAATTTTTGGGAGGCCTCAAGTCATCTAGTCCCAAAGTTACCCTGGGAAGGCAACCATATCAGCTGAGGACTAATAGAATAGACCTCTGAATACAGACACTTCTGGGGTAGGTTTCTGACTTTACTGTAAAAAGATTTGAGACAGAGCTGACCTCACTAAGCCTCAGGGCCCTTATTCCTAGAAGGGGGATAATAGCTGTTTGAGAATTATGTAAGAAAATGCAAAGCACTGTGGAAAGCACATTACCCAGCTTGATGAGACTTGCATTTATTTTTTATCAGTACCTATTCTATCTTATCAGGAACCAGTTGTCTCTGTAATTGCTCCAAGTGTTCCATTGATTTTACCTGTTTGTTTTGTTTTTTAATTAGTTGGATCTACACAAGTGAAAAAGACTTGAATGGGAGTAGCCACTGGGGAATGATTGCAACTTATAGTGGAGCTGGTTATTACCTGGATTTGTCAAGAACGAGAGAGGAAACAGCCGCTCAGGTTGCTAACCTCAAGAAAAATGTCTGGCTGGACCGAGGAACCAGGGCAATTTTTATTGACTTTTCAGTGTACAACGCCAACATTAACCTGTTCTGCGTGATCAGGTGTGTATGAAGAGCACTCATTCCTTCCGGTTCTGTGTATTTGTAAAAACATCCTAGTCTGGATTTTAAGCCAGAAAACCATTGCCTGCAGTTGTCTGCATGAGGATGAAAACCAAAAGCTTATTGGGATGGGGACATTTAGGGGAAAGGAGTTAGGTTCCCTGAATATTGCAAGTTAGGAAGAACCTTAAGTCTGGTCCAAGTTTATCCCAAAGCTGGAACTTTCTCAGATAAAGCACTGTGTTTTGCTAGCATTTATCCTTTCCCATTATGAAAATGCTCTGTTACCAAGGAGCCCTGGCATCAAAGCTTGTCTCACTTTCCTGAGTTTCTCAGTCTCATACGATGCCCTGCTACCAGAACACAAGCACAGTAGTCAGGGGCTGTGCCTGGGTTGAGCAGGATACCTAGGTATCTGCTCACACTTAAAAAGATTTACCAAAGACACATAAAGTTCCTTCTACCGATTCTGTAACGTCGCCATCGTGACCACTCTGCTAATAGTGAGGAAACTAACAGAAGATCTCACTGGCTTGTTTGGGCCTCTCATTCATCCATTCATTCAACAAACCTTTATTAGACACTTAGTATATGCCAGGCACTGTTCAAATCTTTTGGCATGCATCAGTGAACAGAATAAATTTCCCTGTCCTTGTAGAGCTCACATTCAATCAGGAGGAGATAATAAATGATAAACAATAAACCAAAGAAACAAATAGCACGTTAGAGGGCAGTGTGCTATAAAAAAGCAGAACTCTGGAGATTCAGCATCCACCCACTTTAATCCTCCTTGTGAACATGGTGCAACATCCAAACACTGCCAGCGTGAATTACTTGCACATATGTTTGTGCTGTCCGTGTTGTGTGCTCGATCGCTCAGTCGTGTCCGACTCTTGTGACCGCACCAGGCTCCTCTGTCCTTGGAATTTTCCAGGCAAGAATACTGGAGCAGGTTGCCATTTCCTACTTCAGGGGATCTTCCCGACCCAGGGATTGACCCACATCTCTTGAGTCTCCTGCCTTGGGAGGCAGATTCTTTACCACTGCGCCATCTGGGAAGCCCTGCACATATGTTTACCCACCAAATAATAAGGATAAATTGTTGTAGTAGCTTTATTTTTGAGACTAAACTCAAACTCTACATTATATAGCCAAGTGGATTTTCCCAGTCTTTGTATCTAACAACTTTTATCACATTAAATCACATTGTGATTTACATTAAATCAAGTAATAGATATTACTAGAAATGAACTAAAATTTGCTACAGTTATTATTGAACATCTAATGATTCTAGTGAGAACAGAAAGAGGATAAACACAAGCAAGCAACTCTGATTGACATTTAAGGAAGTAACATATATATGGAAAGTATAAATGAATATGTCTCACTTCCTTCCCACACTTCAAGAGTGAATCTTGTCAAGGCAGTTGCTTCATTTTTCTGCCTCATTGTTGCCTCAGTATCTGGAGGGGTTGACCATGCAGAACCAGAACGGGCAGAGAGATGACTCAGCACACAGAGGCCACTTCCTGCCCTTGCGAGTTTACACTGAGGCTGTCACAAGGCTCTTCATTTCAGTATTGCTCTCTGGTTTGTGGTTCTCACTCCTACTCTCTAGCACATCAAATAGGAAGGAAATAGGATACTGATACTATGAAGGAAGGAAAATGTTTCACACTGCTTTGACCAATTCTAATTTGCTGTAGTCCCTGCGTGTACTTGAGTGTTGCTCATGCTTGAACCTTAGATACTCAGGTTCTAGAGGTCCTGTCCTGTCCATTCTGTAGTGGGAGAGAGAGTTATGCCTAATAGCTGACTTTAGGTCTTTTAAAAGGTCTTTTTTTTTTTTTTGATATCTTGGTTATTATAGAACATGCTGAAAGGAACAAAGGAACATGGGTGTGTGGATACCTCAAGTTAAGGATCTAGAGAGTCTATTTCTAGCGTAAAGGGAAATTATACCATTAAGTGAATCATTTAACCTTCTCACTGTGACACCTGCAAAGGTGAATTTGGCAAGAAGCATCTTCATTTCAATTATGATAAAGCACTAAAGACCAGTGCCTTCAGTGGGAATGTAAAAACATATGTTACTCTTTCGGACAATCAGACATTTACTAAGCACCAATTCACTATAAGGTTCTGGGAAGTTCCAATAGCAGGAAGGTTTCCTAAGCAAATATTCAATGCTGATTCACCAAATGCATGAATGAGAAACTCGGTCCCTTTCTTTATCTGTATACAAAACAGACATCCTACTTCTCAGCTGGGCCATAGGTGTTTTGAATGATGACACAAACTTCTTATGTTCTTCATGGCCCATTTGAATGACTTACATTTAATAGAAGTCTGAGAAAGGCTTGTTTGATTAATTTCTGCATTTAAAAAACAATTATACAGCATTCTGAGTAGTATGACTACCAGAAAAGTAAATGGGAGACTGAGGAGAAATAATCTCTTTGGGAGGATTTGGGAAGACAAGATTTGTTCTTCTTGTGACATGGAATTCTACAAGGAGGGGGTTACTGGCTGTGATAAGAACATTTTGTCACTTGTTTGGAGTGACCTGTGGTGGTCATCCCAAACTAGGATGGCTAGGGCTTCCCAGGTGATGCTAGTGATAAAGATCCCACCTGCCTATGCAGGAGATGTAAGAGTTGCAGGTTTGATCCCTGGGTTGGGAAGATCCCTTGGAGTAGGAAATGGCAACCCACACCAGTATTCTTGCCTGGAAAATCCCATGGACAAAAGAGCCTGGCGGGCTACAGTCCATGGGGTTGCAAAGAGACACGATTGAGCGCACACACACAATTGGGGTGACTTGTGGTTGCAGTTTTATTGCCTTCTAGTGTAGGGACAGAGTAGATGACTGCATCATACATTCTTCCCTGACTGCATCCATGTGTTGTTTTTGATGTTATTGTTTTCATTGTTCTTATTACAATGCAGGTTACTGATCGAATTCCCAGCAACAGGAGGTGTGATCCCATCTTGGCAATTTCAGCCTGTAAAGCTGATCCGCCATGTTACAACTTTTGATTTCTTCCTGGCAGCCTGTGAGATTATCTTTTGTTTCTTTATCCTTTACTATGTGGTGGAAGAGATATTGGAAATTCGCATTCACAAGCTACACTATTTCAGGAGTTTCTGGAATTGTCTGGATGTTGTGATCATTGTGGTAGGTTGGAGAACAACACCAAATCTCCTCTCTGTTATAGAAGCGTGTTAGAGTCTCTGCTGTCCTGACTTTTGTGGGTCTTTATCTTCCTGAAGGAGAATCTAAAATTCTCCTCTGTGATAACAGCTTCAATGTTCCTAATTGTCTCATTTTGCATGAGTAACCCTTCTGCCTATGACGTGAAGAGGCATTTACAATAGGCTGTCGTTTGGCCACACTAATAATAAGAATAGCTTATTGATTCATATTTGGCTTTGGCATGCCATATGAGATGTGGGAGAGATTATAATGTTTTGCTTATTCTGTTTTGGTAGTGGTGTAATAGGTACATTTGCAAAATCCTACACATCATAGAATTTTAAATATTTGGATAAAAATAAATACAAACAGAATTCTAACACTTTCTTGTCACTTGCGTTTACATCATGGAATTTGAGGCTAGTTTTTTGGCTCAGCAGCCACAGAATTTTGCAAATATTTTCTTGGAAACTGGCTTCCCTATGCTATTGTTGTTATTTTTTTTAACTCAGTACTGACAAGACAACAATTCAGACTGTGCTTTTATAAGTACAGGAAACAGTTACTGGAACCCTACTTCTCCTTTGAAACCTTTTCTGACCCTGTAGAAATAGGGCATGCTTTCTGTGAAGCTTATATCAAAAAAAGAAAATTCTTCTGTAGATAGAGATGAGAATCTCAAAACTCAGAGTCACATAATGACCCAAACTCTCATAAATTCTCTTTCTTCTCTTTTCTCTCTCATTCTCTATTTTGAAGGAAGAGTCTCAAGGAAATTCAGTGTCTTTCTATGATATGATGCTGATGGCCTTCCCTGGTGATTCAGCTAATAAAGAATCCGCCTGCGTTGCAGGAGACCTGGGTTCAATCCCTGGGTTGGGAAGATCCCCTGGAGAAGGGAACGGCTACCCACTCCAGTATTCTGGCCTGGAGAATTCCATGGACTGTATAGTCCATGGGGTCGCAAAGAGTCGGACATGACTAAGAGACTTTCACTTCACTTTACTTGTGTGTTTTTATAAACATTTGCCCTGGGCAGAGCTAAAACAAAGGGTACCTAGTTAGAGTTGGTAAAACTTATTTTTAGATTCAGTCAGTCAGTCTATGCAGAATACACTTATCAGTGTATTCCAAAAAGCTCAAAGGAAATATTCCTACCACCAGTGCAAAAAATACTAGGTGCAAAAAATACTAGGTTAAGACTGGGACTCCTTTACAGAGAAGAAAAGGAAGGTGGTGAGGTGGTCTTTTTCATCTGTGGTTGGCAGCCAGTCAGGTCTTGACTCTGATAATCACCAAGACAGCCATCCCAGCAAGGGCTGATGAAGTGGTCTGTGACCATGAGAAGAGAGAGAGAATGAACAGCAAAGGTCACAGCACTTGCTGCAGCCCAACTGCCATGGATTCAGGATCTACGTGAGGGCCAAACATTTATGGTTGGCCCTTAGCACTTTCCACGCATACACGTCCATCCAGAGGTGATGAATGCAAGTAGGGCCCAGTATTCCCCTCAAACCTGGTTTATAGCCCAGAACCAAAGCGGATATGAAGAGTTGTATGGTCGTGAGTTAAAGGGCAGAAACAGGCAAGGGGGCCCTCTGGGCTACATCCTCCCACTGCAAGCCTTCTCAAGCCCTCTGTGCCCATCATTCCCACCATCTAAGACCAAGCTCCTTCTTTCTTCTCACGAGCACTCCTTTTAATATGTCTCGATTTACCCTTCACCTGTGTTGTGTGATGTCAGCTTCTTCGAAGGTTTTTGTACTATTTGTCTTTGTGTGTTTATTTGCTCTTGAACCAGAGTATAATTTTCTTGAAGACAAAGTTTGTACTTCTTACTTCCATTTGTTCCTCTTGATCCCTACCACAGTGCTGTAGGTGCAGATATCCATGTATTTGTTGAATAAAGGAAAGGATAGATGGCTAGAGAGTGAGGAAATAGCCCCACAAATGAAAACAGAGAGTGAGATGAGGCCTGAGAAAGCAGAAGAGTAAGTGATTTAAAGGAAGGTGGCAGAAAAAAACAGAAGGCGTTCCTGTGTGATTTGTTTTGTAATAAAGTGACATCTCGGGTGTGTGCACATACACGTGTTCTCACTGAAATTCTGTTTCTAACTAAGGAAGCGCAAGTAGTGTATTGTTTCACTTTTTATGGCAGTGCTTACCGCTTTCTCTCTGGGTGTGTGAGTGACTTTTATGAATGCCATTGGGTGAATAGAGTGGTGAGCCCTAGAACTAATACACTGGTGAAGGAAAAAACTAGTGATTTTAAGGTGAGCTATAGATTTCTAGAACACTGTAATAAAATCTTTATTTAATCTTTTGTTTTCCAGCTATCAGTGGTCGCTATAGGAATTAACATATACAGAACATCAAATGTGGAAGCTCTGCTACAGTTTCTAGAAGATCAAAATACTTTCCCCAACTTCGAGAATCTGGCATACTGGCAAACACAGTTCAACAACATAGCTGCTGTCATAGTGTTTTTTGTCTGGATTAAGGTAATTTATAAATTTCACGTTCAGATTTTTAATATTTTTTCTTCTTTTTGTTAGTGTGAGTCACAGAAAGTGTTGAAGGACCTGAATTTGCTTCTGTGGCCAAATTGAAGTAGCCAAAGCTGCTCCATGTATTATGACTGAAACAAACGAGCAGGACTCTCATGATCCTTTATCTTCACTGTTGAATGAGGCTCCTGGTTTCTTGCACTCTTGCAAGAACTGTATTTGTAGGTTTTGTTTAATAAATGTATTAAGAGCCCTTTTCAGTGTGTCTGCTGGCCTAGGGCACCTGGCTATATGGAGACAGAGACAGGTTCGAATTTTACCTAATGTGGGGTGACCAGGTGAAGGAAAAGGAACTAAGAAGGGGGAAGGATGGGGAAATGGAGGGGAGAGAGACTGCATTGGAAATGTTCTCTGGAAACAATGCCTCCTTTCCAGGTAGAGGTCTTAGGGAAGCTTTACCTAGAATTGAGGTTGGACAGACACCTCCTCCAAGTAGTGCCTTCAGGACTCATTTCCTTCTTCTCCTAAAGCATCACATGCATTTCCTTGTATGTGAAAGCGTGAGTCATGTCATATACAATAAGCCTCAATTCTGGAGATGCAGGAAATTTTAGTTCTTAGACAGCTGCCAGACTGTCACCAGTTAAGTTTTGTGATTGTGCCATCCAGATAGTAACTGCTATTAGTCACAAGTGACTAGATTTTAATTTAAAATTTAAAGTTGTATTGAAGAGCACCTTTATAGAGGGGACTTTCCAACAGTTACTTATTTTTTGGAATGGTATTCATAGCTGGAAAGCCTGAGATTAATCAGGGGGTTTAGACCTTGTCCTGAGTCTCTCATGCCATTTTTTCATTTACAGATTTGTTCAAGAGAAACTATCACTAACATACCAAGCCATTATCACAAACTGTAATAATAATCACAATCTCATAGAAATACTGCTGGCAGCTGTATTAAGTAATGTTACAACAACCATCAAAAATGTCTTGTTATGGCCAGAAACAGTTTGTAAGAGGTCTTTAAGTAAAATGCTAGATATTTTCTTTCAGTATGTGCCTCAGGCTAAGTGTTTAATTTAGTGCTTCACCTGTGAATATTTCACTCCCTAGACCATGGGAACCATTAAGTTCTTTAAGGCAGGGATCAGAACTCTCCTTCTGATGGATGTCTCCATGTCCTTCCACCAGGGCTCCTAGCTAGAACTGTGTGGGATTCGTGCCCTCTGGGCTGGAGCTGCCCACTTTGGGCCGCGTCCTCAATGCCTCGTCTACAAAAATGCACAACGTGGCTGTGCAGTCAGAGCCTGGTGCAAATGCTTACTCTGTACCCTGGCCAATGCCTGGCACACAGCTGATGCCCATTAAATAACAGTTACTAATATTCAATAAGTATTTTCTGGAGTTTTTTTAACTAGTGTTTTTTTTTAGGTTAACTCTTTTTGTTTTTGTTGGACTATAGTTAATTTACAGTGTGTTAGTTTCAAATGTGTAGCAAAGTGATTCAGTTATATATATATTCAGATTCTTTCCCACTATTCCTAGAGAAGGGAACACTACCCACTCCAGTACTCTGGCCTGGAGAATTCCATGGACAGAGGAGCCTTGCAGGCTGCAGTCCATGAGGTTACAAAGAGTTAGACACGACTGAGCAACTTCCACTTTTCCTTCATAGGTCATTGCAAAATATTGAGTGTCACTCCCTGTGCCTTACCTAGCTAGTTTTCATTTGTGCGTTTTTTCCCTTTTATTTTAGTCTTTCTAGGGGAAAAATATCAATGATCATTTTAATTATAATTAAACTTGTTTTCTCTGTGTTTTAACCAACATGTGAAATATAAGTGACATGAGGGCAGGGGCTTTGCTCTGTTCACTGGTATATTCCCACTCCAAGAACAATGCCTGGTATATGGTAGTTCCTCAACAAATGGGATAATATAAGTTGCTGGATTTGAAAAAAAAAACAAAACACATCTTTTTTGTCTCTCTCTTTTTTTGTTGTAAAATATACGTAAAAAGTCTACCATTTTAACTACTTTTAAGTGTATAATTCAGTGGTATTAAGTATCTTCACAGTGTTGTGAACCATCACCA
Source organism: Bison bison bison (assembly GCF_000754665.1). Classification (NCBI taxonomy): domain Eukaryota; kingdom Metazoa; phylum Chordata; class Mammalia; order Artiodactyla; family Bovidae; genus Bison; species Bison bison. Next base: position 6,248,156 of record NW_011495025.1, on the reverse strand, counting down.
CCCTGCATTTCCAGAACTTTCTCATCATCCATGCTGCAACCTTTTTATCTGTTCAACACTAACTCCCCATTTCCCTCTATCCACTCAACACTAATTGTTTCTCGTTTTCTGCAGCTCCTGGGAACCTCTATTCTCCTTTCTGTCTCTATGAATTTCCCTACTCTAGGTACCTCATATAAGTAGAATCATGTAATATTTGTCTTTTTGTGTGTGGCTTATTTCACTTAGCACAGTGTTTTCAAAGTTCATTCATGTTGTAGCATGCATCAAAATTTCATTCCTTTTTAGGGCCGAATAATGATCCATTGCATGTATATACCACATTCATCTGTGGTATATTTTGTGGTAATGGGTAATGTGGTATATTACCCATTCATCTGTGTATATTTCCCCTCTCTTTTGCAGCTCTTCAAATTTATCAACTTTAACAGGACCATGAGTCAGCTCTCTACAACCATGTCTCGGTGTGCCAAAGACCTCTTTGGCTTTGCGATTATGTTCTTCATTATTTTCTTAGCATATGCTCAGTTGGCATACCTTGTCTTTGGCACTCAAGTTGATGACTTCAGTACTTTCCAAGAGTGTATGTAAGTATATATGAAATTAAGAAGACAAATTTAATCAGAGAAAACACTGCCTTCTCAAGGTTAAAGAAACCTTCATGGTGGCTGTGTAACTACCAAATGTTTAAAAGTAGTGGTTTAAAATGAGAATTAATTCTCTTTTCAAAAACATTAACCCACCAATGCAATTATGACAATAATTTCTGAAATGCTAATGTTTAAAATAGAGCCTAAAAATACCATAGTAAGATATAGAATAACAGTTATCATAAACCAGCTCTGTCCCAAAGAATGAGGTCTTCTCAACACTAAATGCAGATGGTGGCATTTAAGACACAATTTGCCTCTATTTTTATACCTATCAAATATTGTTGCCATACATTTAAACTTCAGCTTATATTCTAAGAAAAAAAAAAGCTATTTCTAATATTCAAGGAGAAGCCCAAACCAATACAGGAATTTTCAGGTTTTGTCCCAAAATTCATAAACATAATATTAGAAATAGGTAAAGTAGCCAGTATCAGACTTCCATGGCCTGTACAAAGAAGTTAGTTAGGAAAGATGATGGTCATGATAATAGAAGTTAATAGGGTTTTGTGTACAAGAATGCCTAAAAAATGGTACTGTTTCATGAAAGTTGGGAATGGAAACAATTTTACTGATTAAGACCCAGCATCTGGCAACACACAGCTGTTCCTGACCCCACTTAAAGTGCATTGAGAATATTGGATCTTCAAACACGTACAATTTTGGCTATCCTTCAAAAATCTTTTTTTCTAAAGAGATTTTAAGTTCATATGCAGGGTGACCATTGTGAAGATTTAGAGTTATCATCTTTTACCTAGATTATATATTACATTCTTATAGTCAATTGCTTTTTAAGTCATCTAATAATAATTATTATGTTTTCTTTTTAACCAAATGAAAATAACATATTTTGCATGAAAGCATATTATTTTTATTCTAGAAGGCTTTTAATTGCTCATATAAGTAGCAAGAGTTTTCCCAAGGGGTTGACAATTTTCTGTTATTTGGCAGCTTTCCACATTGATTTTTAAAAAAGGTTCAAAAGTATGAAATTATCTTTTGAGCAATGTTATGTCAAAAGAATGCTGGACACTCTTTGTTTTTGTATTGTGGTGTTGTGTTTTGTTTTGTTTTTATAGCTTCACTCAATTCCGTATCATTTTGGGTGATATCAACTTCGCAGAGATTGAGGAAGCTAATCGAGTTTTGGGACCAATTTATTTCACTACATTTGTGTTCTTTATGTTCTTCATTCTTTTGGTATGTACACTTTTGTTTATAGTGAGGTGATTTAAACTTCATAAATCACCATTATAAATCATCATCTCTTCTTTTCTTTCACACTTTATTCTCTATCAGTTTTTTAAAGACCTGGGAAGTAGAAAAAAGTAAATATTAGAAAACATGTTTTGTTTTATTTCTCATTCATTCACAGTTTTAAGTCTTTACCAAATATCTTTTCCATGATCTTTCATCTATATATATGTACTCAATTTAAAAAAAAGTAAATCAAGTGCAGATTTATAGTTACCTAAAATAGTGCTTTGCCTAAGAAGTAGAATATGCTTACACACTTTTTTTTTTAAACACAAATGTCAGCACTTTCATGATCACTTGCTTGCATGACTTTTCATTTCTCTCCTTCTTCTTTTCTTTTTTAAAAATAGAAAATGACAGAGCAAGCCAGATGCAGGGTACCAGGAGTGACCTTTGAGTGAATTGTTGCTTGTGGAGGTCAAGATAGGTTGTTTTAACTTATTCATGTTTCATATACCTAGAGACTGCATGCAAAGAATATTTCAAATTTTAATTTAAAACTAAATCTCACAATGAATGGAAGTTGTTTTAAATTTTATTTTCAAAAATATTCCTCTTATTCTCTTGGTTTGGTACAAATTCAGGTTTTTAGCATTTTGGCCTTTAATTAAGTGTTTTTGAACAGCATTTTGTTCTTCATCTTAGCATTTAAACATTTATTTGTCCACTCCACTAAGTATTAAGTTAGCTTAACCTGAGCTGTGGGTATTTTTCATTTTAAACACTATCACTTAAGATTTTCCTTATATTAACTATATCTTAAGAAAAAACAGTGTTTCCATTTTTAATTGATTTTTGTAAAGATCCTTTGTATAAAGTTCATTAATTCAGTTGAGGAGCTCCAGAGTTGGTCCAGGTATTTAATGGTCAAGTATATGGTGTTTACTGATTGAAAATTAGATGTACTTTAATTGGACTGAAGGAATCAGGAATAGCACTTACATCTTGCTGTCTGTACATATCATGATTAGTTTTAAACTTAAGCCCCTTAAAAGTTTCTGTTTCCTGTCATATATCAAAGAAAAAAATAGAAGAGTAAGCCTTTGTCACTCTCTTACATTAGTAATATTTTGAATTCTGAAGCATCTGAATCCCAGAGTCTCTGCTAAGAGAACAGAAGTCAGGAATTAAGAGTTCTGCGGCAGACCCTTTAGTTGACTTCAGGCCACTAAGTTTTCTCTGTACATCAGTCTGCCAGAGAGAGACATGATCATGGCAATTGGAAATGCTCAAATGCGGACATATTTGAATGTTGGCTTCTAACAGGCAGTGCCTCCTAAATTGTTCAGTCATTTTATCAGATCAATGCCTGGAACATGAAAAACTCTTAGTTTTTGTCTTTATACTGAGATATTTATTTGTACTACTTCACAAAAAGGAATTGTTCTCCCTGTACCCTCCAGAGAGAGGGGAGGCTACTGTCAATACCAGTCTTTTTTTTTTATTCCCTGTAAATGGCAAGCCAAGGGCAGGGCTGATCACCATTCTGAGATGACTGCCAAGTGTTAATCTATTGCCCTCACTTAAGAAACCACAGTGGTGTGAGCTGGAGCAAAAGCCCCTCCATCAACAAGGAAAGACCTCCTATTCAAAGTCCGCCCCTCAATCAAGTGACACAGAATGGAAAGGCCATGAACTTGCTCTCCCACACCTTCAAGAACCATTCTAGCCACTTTCCATTTTTTAAAATCTCTTCAGAAGACGCACACTATAATCCATTTCAACTGACATTTGCAGGCATTAGTTATTGATCATTTGGAAAAGAGACATAAAACATTAGATGCCTGTGTGGGAAGAATGAAGGTGGGTTACAGTCCACTGACTGCAGCTGTCTGCCCTTATTATTGAGCATTAAGCCACAAACTTCTGTGTATTTTATATTCTGTTCTCATTTCTGATACAGAATCCTAAATGATATTCCTCCTTAATTCATAGAGATTTAGTAGCTCATTAAAATAATGGAGCTCTGATTTGTTTCTTCATCAGTCATCAATAAATATTTATGGAGCCACCACATTTCAGGCAATATACTGGGTACTGGGAATGCAAGTAGTAAGGAAAACAGATACCAACCCCTCTCTTCCGACGATTCTGTGGACTTGTATGGAAAACAGACATAATACACCACTGTATAGTCACAAACCATAGTTACATGCTAAAAAGGAAAACCAAAGGAAGAACACGTTAAAGAAGGACCTTATCAGTTAGGTGTGATACTTTGAGAAAATCCACTGGAAACAGGCATTGGAAATGCAAGTCATTATAGTGGGGGAGAGAAAAGTCAGGAAAATGGACTAACCACTACTGAATGATAATAATAGCTGTAAATAATGGAGCACCTGCCATCTGTTAATTCTGTCCTAAGTCCTTTACATAGATGAACTCATTAATCCTTACCACAGATCTGTAGTGGAGATACTACTATTTCTCCCATTTTATAAATGCAAAAACAAATAAATTTTAGAATGAAGAATGGAAGAATGAATATAGTCTTGGCAGTGCCAAGGTAGAAACCCAAGTTTGCTTGCCTTCAAAGTCTGTGTCTTTTCCACTGAGCTTTTCTTGACTATCTTTTCTGCTAGGCCTACCATCTTTCTATTTGTGGAGGTCTTTTTAACTGCTTAAAATATGTTCTGCAAACCTCAACTATTATAACAGTATTTGAAATAAGCATAGACTCCACTTGTCTGGCTTGACTACTGAAATTTGAGAACCTATTTAGAGTTCTACACCTCTAATAATTTATGTCAAGTGAAAAATGTACAGAACATAGATAAGCAAAAGTAATAAAATACCCCACCATTCCTAGGTAAATACATTAATATTTTATTGTATTTCATTCTTGTCTCTTTTTGAAAAATATTGCATTTGTAAGTAAGAATATATATTGCATTTTTATTTGCCATAACAAAGGAAAAACTAATTTTCCCAAAGAATTTGGTAGCAAAACTATTAATTGATGACTTCTTGAAACAGATTGTTTTTAAAAAAAGGTCAAATGTGTCAAATTTTAGATTGATGTTTACAAAATATATTTAGGTTTCTTCTTTAATCTCTAAATTTCTTTGATTTACAAACAGAATATGTTTTTGGCCATCATCAATGATACTTACTCTGAAGTTAAATCTGATTTGGCCCAGCAGAAAGCTGAGATGGAACTCTCGGATCTTATCAGAAAGGTATGACAAGCCCTAATTCTCAGAATCATTTTATTTTCTACATGAAATAAACGTTGTTTCAGCCAGATTGCCAGATCAACATGATCCACTGACACCATTTAAAATAAAGAGTAGGTGGTTTGTTCCAGGAATAAGTTGCATGTTCTCTATGTTGGAAATAGGGATAGATACACTGCTATCTTGGATTTAAATTCTGGGAATCCTTTAATGCCCTAGAATTGAATTCTCAATAATCTCTTGCCTCTTAACAGCTTAGCTGCTGGGTTCATCCTCTTTATTTATTTTGACACCTTCTCTAGTCAGCTCTCACTTTTAGATCCAGAGTTCAGAATAAACGGGAAGAGAAGATTATATAAAGACATTTCCCCTTCTATCTTAATTTTGATTTTTTAAAAAAGAAAAGTTTTAGAGGCAAATATTTTGTTGTTCACACTTTACCCTTGACCTTCCAGGGAAGTTTTAAAATAGTCAAAGGAAGAAGTCCTTGGATCAAGTCCACAGCCTAAGGTCCTGAGAACTTTCACCTATGTACCTTCTCAGGAAGTGTTTAATTGTTAAATGGAAGGGCAGGACAGGAAAGCTGGGCAACTTTGTTCTTCTCCATGTGACTTCTTTACTTGATTTGAAGTATAAAACTTAGCAACAACAAATAACTACATCTGAAGTACACAGCTTGTTGCCAGTCATCATCCTGCTGGATGCAGTGGTTCCTTGACCATAATATTTTTCTGTTTGGTTCAAACCACAGGACAATGTTGTCTGTGAATCATGTTGAAACAGAGAACTTCCGCTTTGTAAAACAAAGACCCCTGGATAAGACCTAACATTTGTGTTATCCTGAATTTTACATAACAGTTGATTATATTCCAGCAAATCCCCAGGGTAATTACAAGCAGTCTTTACTTTGCTCTTTGGGTATGATGTGCACAATTTCAGTGATTTCAGTTAAATAACACCAGCCTTTCAGCACAGTTCAAATTTCAGTTATTGCAGTATACTAACTGAGAAGTCGCATACAGTACAAACTTCAGTTTCAGTTATCACAGTATATTTCAGTTATCATAGCATGTTAACTGTGAATAATAGCAGGAAGGACAAACTTCACTACCAGCTCTCTAAGTCATTACATAAATAACAAATGTGCCTCATCATCAGTGACTCATAATGTCACTTCTTTCAGAGTCAAAGGTTGGTCCCTGAGCATCTGCTATTCAGTTTATGCACAAAGTTTACAGTCATATTGCCTCCTTATCTCCCAGTGATAAACCCATGTGACATTTTACAAATATGCATAATTAAAGGAGGGAATAGGCCAGCAAAGAAGAAAGTACAGCAAAGAAACAAAGAATGATAACACTGGAAGTGAAATTAAAAACATTGGATTTTTAGAAGAAATACGTAGCTGGCCATGGGAGTGTTGACATTGCTACCTCTCAAGAGCTTGAGAGCAGCCAGAAGGACTAGTGAAGGCATGTTTATCAACATAAATGAAGAAAGAGATTGTGACAAATAGGATGAAGATGTCTTGATGCTGGCAACTAATTTCACATTAAAGGGACTCTCAGAGATATTTCACGACTTTGGAAGTGCAAGGGATAAGATATTGGAAGCTGATCCAGGTTAAGAAAGGGTTATAACTCATCAAGATGTAGAAAAGATGCTCACTTAATAGTGTATGCTGTATAGTAACAAGAAGAAGGCAATGATTGTTTGGAGTACTCTGAATAAGTTTTTTACAAAGAAATAAAACTTCAATATTTCTATTGTTTAAAATGTCAGTGTACTAACATAATCATTTTACTCTTTTTAAAATTTCCTCATAGATTTGTAGCCTACACCAAGGGAGTTTTTAATGTTTTAACAAAAATTTCAAAGGTCACAAAACAGTCATAATTTTTCCTGTTGATTAGTTAACATTGCTTTACACAGTTGTACTGTCTCGTACAGCCCCGCGCTGTTGTGTATAGCAAGGACTGCGGTGTATAGTGAAAAATCCTCATCTCCTTGTCATTGAAGTGTTTGTACACTCATGAAAGGAAATTATCAACTGTAAGATAATATAGAAAATAATTAATCTATGACTCAGGTTTCTTAGTTTTCTTAAGAAATATTGCACATTCCTACATACTCTGAGGCAGACAGCTGAGGAATGTACTGACTTTCGTCCTGTACACTAAACTTGAATACAAACCAAAAGATCCCTAGTTCTTCTTCATTTACTGAAAGACCTGACTCCTCCCACACGAGCGTCATGGAAAACTCGGGATGCATTTGTCAGTCATCCCACCCGCACCTGTTTTGTGGTCCATTTGTGTGAGATACTGTTCTGGTCACTGAGTTTACAGTAGTTACCACTGTAATTGAAAGGCAGAACAAATGAAAAAGGAGGATAAACTAAAACAGTCTTTCTTTCCGGCAGGGTTACCATAAAGCCTTGATCAAACTAAAACTGAAGAAAAATACTGTGGATGACATTTCAGAGAGTCTGCGGCAAGGGGGAGGCAAGTTAAACTTTGATGAACTTCGGCAAGATCTCAAAGGGTAAGAATCTCAATTTGCCCGTGCTGGGAAAGTCCTTATGTAAAGATAAATCCTTAGTGCTAAGTCTCCTTCTAGCTCGAGTGCTCATAGAGACATGTTTGTTTCAGAGGTGAGTGTCTTTCTGGAATGTATTCTAAGAGGAGGACGGCCCTGACTCAGCAGTTTCTCCTTTCCTCCCACATGTCAGTGTGTCTGTGTTTGGGATGGATCGTGTGCATGGATGAGTTCATCTGTAACCTCTCCCTAATTTCAGGAAAGGCCATACTGATGCAGAGATTGAGGCAATATTCACAAAATATGACCAGGATGGAGACCAGGAACTGACTGAACATGAGCACCAGCAGATGCGAGACGACTTGGAAAAAGAGAGGGTGGGTCTGGTTTAGGAGAACATGATTGGTTCAACACCTGCAATATTTCAAACAGCTTATTAAGTAGTGGGTTATTGGGAGCATATGTGTCTCTCTCTCTTTCCCTCTGTCTTTCCATTGATGTAGTAGTACCCTGCCTACTCCAAAAAGGATATATAACACCATAATATATTGAAATGTATTGTTTGCATAAATGTAGAAAAATAGAGTGAAGCAAAACAAAACTGAGATATAAAGGCAAACCTGAATGAAACTAAAAAACGCACTTCACAAAAAAATATACTTTTTTTATTTTTTTTAATTTATTTCTAATTGGATGATAATTACTTTATAATGTTGGTTTCTGCTGTACAGAAACATGAATCAGCCATAAGCATGCATATACCCTCTCCTTCCTGAACCTCGCTCCTGCTACTCACATCCCACCCGTCTAGGCGTCACAGAGCACCAGGTTGAGCTCCCTGTCATGCCTAATAAGATTGAGCAGCAGATTTAGCCCTAAGCTTTCTAGTAACCCATTTGAGGAAGACTTTGAGTAGTTATATACTTCACAGTGTCCATGAGAATGGGGAAAAAAGATTTCTCAGAAGAGATAAATTTAGTTGTTCTTAATTTATCATGTATAATGAAATAAAACTAACCACTGCCTTCCATTTGAATATTTACTATGAAACTGTTAAAAATAAGCTTACATGAGCTTTTATAATCAGAAAAAATAATTTAAAGTTTTAACATTAACTTTAAAAATAGTTAAACAAACCCCAGAAAATCCATGCTAATTGAAATACAGAGAATGCAAATGAATGTTACACAAAAGTTAGTTCCTATGAGGAGACAATATAGAACAGTGGTTTTGAAATGCTGCTCCACAAGACAATGCCCATAAGTGGAAAAACTTCACCAGTCATAGTGAAATATGAGCAAGAAGACAATGAATAATATTTTCACATGGCTGTATTTAGTCAAAATTCTTACTCTGAGATGGTATCCTTCTTTACTTCGTAGCTATTACACATGTTCACTTTTATGAAAAGGTGAAAACATATTTCTTCATTTACTTTTTTCTCTGCTTTTCTGTATTTTTACTGTTCTTTCTTGTCCAGACAAGGAGTTAGCAACTTCTTGCTGGTCATTAAAATCTATTTTGAACATTTGCCAATACGTGAAACTGAAAAGTGTGAGGATCACAGTCTGGTGTTAACCTCACAGGAATCCTAGCTGAATGGCACACACCCCTTTCCCGTTTGTCCTGGTCCTCCATGAAGCTTCTGTGGGGCCCCGGGGTTCCCGCCCATCACTCAGTGATCCCGTGTTCTTCAGGAGGACCTGGACTTGGATCACAGCTCTTTACCACGACCCATGAGCAGCCGAAGTTTCCCTCGAAGCCTGGATGACTCTGAAGAGGAAGATGACGACGACAGTGGGCATAGCTCCAGAAGGAGGGGCAGCATCTCCAGTGGGGTTTCTTATGAAGAGTTTCAAGTGTAAGTATTGAGGAAATGATAATTCGAGTTGACAAGGGGCTTCCCATGTGGCTTAGCTGGTAAAGAATCTACCTGCAATGTGGGATACCTGGGTTTGATCCCTGGGTTAGGAAGATCCTCTGGAGGAGGGCATGGCTACACACTCCAGTATTCTGGCCTGGAGAATTCCATGGACTGTATAGTCTGTGGGGTCACAAAGAGTCAGACACAACTGAGCGACTTTCATTCACTCATTCACTTGAGTTGACAAGAGTCAAAATGACACTAACTAGCTTTTCCCACCTCTCTCATTTTGGTCTTTTCCATAACTAATTGTCAGTTCTTTTTAATAAATATTATTGGTGTTCTTTTCTCTTTATGAAAGTAATTTGTTTATTATAGGAATTTTTTATTTCATTTCTTATTCTTTCCAACTCCAGAATTTCTAATTAGTTCCTTTTAACAATTTCTCTTCTTCCTTGATTGATATTTTCTGTTTGATGAGGTGGTGTCATCACACTGCCCTTTATTTTTTATTTTTCTACATGACTTAGTTTAGCTCTTTGGATATATTTATAAGAGCTATGTGGACTGTTTTGTCTACTGAGTCTATCTGGGCCCTCTCAAAGGCAGTTTCTGTTGCCTGCTTTTCTCCCCCCTGTGTTTGGGTCACATTTTCATGTTTCTTTGTGTGTCTCATAATTTTTTTTTGAAAACCGGAGATGTTAAACAATATTATAAATACTTATAAATTCCCCTTCCCCTCAGAGCTTGTTTTTGTTGTCATTTGTGTATTTGTTTTTTAGTGACGTCTGTTTCCCCCACATTGTGAACCTCCAGTGTCAGTTCTCAGAGGTCACAGCCCAGACCACGCACACAGTTATCCTGGGGAGACAGGACTTGCAGGTCTTCCCCTGGGCTCTCTGTTAAGCCTTCTGCCTCTGTTGATACTGCATCTGCCTCTTCAGTTCTCATAATTGTTGGCTGATTGGTCTGTGATTTTCATCAGTGCCTTGGGATACAAATTGCTCCACACTCTGATCTAGTGAAATTCAGGTGCCTTCTCAGGGGGAGTTTTTGAAGCCAGTCTTTGGCTGACTTCTCTCTCCTGGTTCTCTCTGGTAAACTAGCTGGTAAATGGTTTAACTTGATGATCTCATGAAGTGACCAGCCTCCTCTTAACTGCTTATCACCACAATCTCCATTGTTTTCAAGAACACTCTTAGGCTTGAATTTCTGCAAAGTTTGTTCCAAATAAAGCCAGTTCACTTAGGGAAGCTTTGGAGCTCTGTTCTGTGGCCTGACTGTCCTTCCAGGCAAAACCTTGGTGTCACTGTTCCAGAGCTAGTGGGCCATTTCTCTCACAGTGACACCCCTGTTTCATGAATAAGGCATGAGCCTTCGGTGTTCTCAGCTTGCCTTTCCGGGCATGGAAAAATCTACCCTCCAGCTGGAAGTTGAGTGGAAGAAAAGAATCCCATCTCTTCAGCCATTCTTGTCTGAATTAGAGTCTCTGCAGTGTAGATTTGGAGGTGGAGGTACAAGGATGAGAAATACTGACAGCCTGACCCTTTCTGGGAAATAACTATAGCCCTCCAATAGGAGCTGACAGGAGAGGGCTGAGTGTTCTTTGCTGACCCACCCCTGGAGGTGGTAAAGAATCCCTTTGCTGATTCAGGAAATGCAGAAGACACAAGTTCAATCCTGGGTCAAAAAGACCCTCTAGAGAAGAAAATGGCAACCCACTCCAGTATTCTTGCCTGGGAAATCCCAGAGGAGCCTGGAGGGCTACAGTCCATGGGGGTCACAAAGAGGTGGACACGACTGAGTGAGCATGCATATGCCCCTAGAAGATCTCTGTCACACAGAGCTAGGGAGCAGGAGAGAGAGAGCAGATTGTAGTTCAGATATTACTAAAAAAAAAAAAAAAAAGCTTCTTATTGTATGCCCTTAAGAAAATTTCCAGAAATTTTTAAAAAATTAATAATTTTCAACAGTTATGGTTGTTTCAATGGGGAGAGGTCCTCCAGGGCCCTCATGCTACCATTCCAAAAGTTTTGTCTCCTTTTTTAAAAGTATTTATATAACATTGTGTTTATTCAAAAAAATGGGATCATAAGTGAGCATACTGTTTTCTAACTGCTTTATTTACATTATAAATAATGTCATTCTATTTCATGATTAGAATGTAAACATCATTCTATTGCATGAAACATTCTGTCACAGTATAATTTCTGGTGTCTTCGAATTTTATTGTGTAAAGAAACAATAATATATTTAAGCAATCTTCTATTAATTTTTAACAATTTTAATGACCTACTATTACTAAGCAGAACCCCAGAGAATATCCTTGTAGTCAAAAATTACACATATACTTATTTCCTTTAAAACTTCTCAAAGGACAGCCTGGATGGGAAGAGAGTTTCAGGGAGAATAGATACATGTATATGTATGGCTGAATCCCTTTGCTGTTCACCTAAAACTATCACAGCATCGTTAATTGCCTATTGTTGTTTAGTAGCTAAGTTGTATTGGACTTATTTTGTGATCCCATGGACTGTAACCCACCAGGCTCCTCCGTCCATGGGATTTCCCAGGCAAGAATACTGAAGTGGGTTGCCATTTCCTTCTCTAGGGGATCTTCCAGACCCAGGGATCGAACCCTTTTCTCAAACATTGGCAGTTCCCCCAATATAAAATAAAAAGTTAAAAAAAAAAATGGAATGTCTGAAAGATAGATAGGCATACCTTTTATGGTAGACATACTTATGATAAAATCTTGACTTGCAAAAGAACTGTGCCAATTGGCGTTCCTACCAGCAATGTATGAAAAATCTCTAACGTTCTAGACTATTTAGAAAGTGTTTTAAATTATAATATTGTTTAAGGAAAAAATCTTAGCATTTCCATTTGATAAGACAACTGGGCTGAAAAGTCAACAACACAAGATGTTTTTGTCCCTCTCAACTGTGGTTTCCTACAGCCTAGTGAGACGAGTGGACCGAATGGAGCACTCCATCGGCAGCATTGTGTCCAAGATTGATGCTGTGATAGTGAAGCTTGAGATCATGGAGCGGGCCAAACTGAAGAGAAGGGAGGTGCTGGGAAGGCTGCTGGATGGAGTGGCTGAGGTTAGTGGTCATCTGAAACAGAAACACCCTGATTTTATAAAATATCAAGGTCATAGTTTAAGTAACCCTTAATCTAAGAGGATGTTTTCCCCATACATGCAAATCAGTGCAGATAAAATGGTAATCCAGAGCTGTTGCTTTCTTAATACTCTTCACACTGATGATACTGCCCTCAAAAAAAAAAAAATTGCTCCAGTGATTCTGAGAATTGTTGTTAAGACTGGTATTGTTCTAGCCTTACCTAAGTGGGATTATTGGATCCCCAGATTTCCGAAGGCAATTCCTAAATTCACGAATATACATCAGTCCACCTCAACACCTTGTTTTCTTTTTCCTTCATTAGGATGAAAGGCTGGGTCGTGACAATGAAATCCACAGGGAACAAATGGAACGGCTTGTGCGAGAAGAGTTGGAACGCTGGGAGTCTGATGATGCAGCTTCCCAAATAAGTCATGGTTTAGGCACACCCTTAGGACTAAATGGTCAGCCACGCCCCAGGAGCTCTCGCCCTTCTTCCTCCCAGTCTACAGAAGGAATGGAAGGTGGAGGTGGAAACGGGAGTGCCAGTATTCATGTGTAGGACATGTGTTCTTAATAGGTGAGAAGGTGCCTGTTCTGAGTTGCCGTAACAAGTACACTATTTATGTGCCCTGACCACCATATGATGCTGGTCTTTGTGACCAATCATTAATTCTTCTGCACTTTAATTTATTTTAGATAAACTTTGCCCATGATCAAAGAAGGTGTTTCTTTTTCTCATATAAGAAATTCAGATGTAAATATTGAGTACAGAAAAAAATTCTTTGTAAAGTATATTGCGTGGTGTGCCCACTTGTTACCATGACTGAGTCTCCTCAGTTGACAATGAAGTAGCCTTTTAAAGCTAGAACTGTCAAAAGGCTTCTGAGTTTTATTTCCAATCACGAAAATCAGTATTGTCATTTTTGCTAAGTGTGTGAAGGAAAATAGGGGCATTCCTTTCCACTCAGGCTTAGCTCATAGGCTTAATGCATAGCTTTCTTTTAAGAAAGGAGGCTTCTATTTTAACTACCTTCCTGGGGTACACTTTTCTAAAAGATGAATTGGAAAAGAATCCCAAACCATAGAATGGGTATGTAGTCATTATGCTAGAATTTGTATGAATGGTTATGATAAATGTTGAACACTATGTTTTTTTGTTATTTTATATCTAATGCCTGTGGGACTAACCATTTCACTTACTTTTTACACTCTTTTCACTCTCATTTGAAATGAGCTGCATGAAACCATCAAAGATCAATTGTGAGTTAAATGTCATTTCTCACAATAACATAGGAGAATTGGAAAGAGCCAAATCACTAAATTTGATGTTTTCCTTAAAATTAGTTTAGTATAAAGATTTATCTGTATAGTCTTTTGCTCATGTGGCTGAACTTACTTGCAACTAATCTAGGAAGATAAACTTACTAAAATTTTTAGGATGTATCAAAAGTTTTGATTCAGCAAATACGTTCATTTTAAACGAAATATTAAGAAATTTGGAAATTCGTATAAAATATTATAAAACTAAGACTTGAGTTTTAGACTGTTTTAAGAATACAGAACTCAAATACTCTTGATCCTGCATTTCAAAATTAGAATTTATAACCTAAGTGGGATTCATTTTAATGAAAAAGAGTTTTGGTTATTGAAAGTTCAACCATCATCAGAAGCTATCAGCCAAAGTTTGAGTTTGCAGGGGTTTTTATTGCCTCTTTTTTTCATTAGGAGAGGGGCTCACCAAATTTATGGGGAAGAAATCTATTTCTTAACAAAAACTAAAAATCTTATTTTTCAAAACTGTTATGTATGCTGACCTTTTGAGAGCTAATGAGACAAGCAAGAGAGAATGCACTGGTGAATAATTCTCACTTGGAGAATAGCAGAGAGACCTGTTTCTCATACTATAGCTTAAATTCACATAGTTGCTTATTTAACTGGTAGACTTTGTCAGTCAAGTTTTCAAAGAAAACATGAGCAAAAAAACCTTTTTAAGCTGTCTTCTACAGAAGCGATACAGATTGCATTTCTTTAACAGTTATTTCTTATCGCTCGTCTCCATCTTTACTTTCCTTTGAATATTTTTTTTGAATAAAGTTCTTTATTATTAGGTACTAAAATTTGCATTCCAGGGATATTGGGTGTACGTATTTATGTATGTGTACCATGTTGTTACATGTAAACAAGCTTCAATTTGAAGTGCAGCTATTATGTGGTATCCATGTGTATTGACCATGTGCCATATACCAGTTATGGTCACTAGAAAGTCTTTTTATGATACTTACTATTATTCTGTGTTTTCATTTCACCTGTAAAAATTTGCAGAGTTCTTTCTTTTTACCCATATGTTACATTTTTTTCTTCTTTAGTCATGAAGAATTCCCACCTCATCCCTCCCCTATCATCTTCCTCTTTATATTGGTACCATTAAGAAACTGTTACATATGTAAGTCTCAATAATTGGGAATTTCATTAATGTGTAATACTGAGCACTTTACTTCTTAATAAAGACTTGATATAATAGCAGATATAAGAGTTGGTCTGTTTCTTAAGTAGAAGCAGTTGGGTGATTTGTTTACTGTCATGAGACTAACAGTAAAAGCTCAAACCTTGAAAAAGGTATCTTTTTATGTTCAAAAACAACAATGGACACATTACTTTTTCTGTAGGATGTACCTCTAGTAAATTATTCTAATGATTACATAGTATTTCCTAGTGTACGGCCACCACATTGTACTTAACCATTCTGATTGGCTCCAATATTTCTGCTGTTTCAAAATCTTTGTTCATAATTCCCTTGCTGACTTTTCATTCTTTCCTCAGTAGGTACATGAAAAGAGTTGGACTGTTGAGTCCCTGGCACATATTTAGTTTTACCCAGGACTGTCAGGTTGCTCTCCAGAATAAATGCAGCCGTCTATAATTTCACTGCTGCTGCTGCTAAGTCGCGTCAGTCGTGTCTGACTCTGTGCGACCCCATAGACGGCACCCAGCAGGCTCCTCTGTCCCTGGGATTCTCCAGGCAAGAACAGTGGAGTGGGTTGCCATTTCCTTCTCCGTACAATTTCACTACATGCATCAAAGGACCAGTTCTACCCACACCCTTACCAGCATTGATACCGTCCAGCTTCCCAAAATCTTTGTAATGGAATGGTTTTGAAATAAGGTCTTATTCTATTTGGCATTTCTCTGATTCTTAGTAAGACTGAACACTGCCTTATATAGTTGTTCAACATTTGGATTTCCCTTTTTGTAAATTGCCTGTTCACATCTTTAAAATAGTAGACTTTGATCTAACAGGAAACAGGTGTGTTTTTGTTCAGTACCCATTTTTCCATTGAGTCATGATCTTTTTTGTTGATTAGCATAAGTTCCTCAATGTGGCTTAATTATTAATCCTTTATTGGTTTTGGACTCTTAATATTTCTCATCTGACTAATAATTGTTTCGAGGTTTCCTTAGTTTTCATGTAGTGATACTTGTTACTTATTTGTTAGTTGCTCAGTCGTGTCCAACTCTTTGTAATCCCATAGACTGTAGCCCACCAGGCTCCTATGTCCATGGAATTCTCCAGGCAAGAATACTGGAGTGGGTTGTCATTCCCTTCTTCAAGAGATCTTCCCGACCCAGGGATCGAACCCAGGTCTCCCGCACTCAGGCAGATTCTTTACCATCTAAGCCACCAGGGAAGTTCCTTATCACTACATGTAGTGATATCCATCAAAAAAATTTTTTTTTGCTTTATTGTGTTTGGGGATTTTAAAGAGACCTTTGTAAGGTCACAAACTTATTAAACTTATAGTTTTATTTTCACATTTAATCTTAAAGAGTAACTTTGCATAAGGTCCATAGGAATTTTTTACCATATAATTGAGCCAGTTTGTCAACATGCTATTAAATAAGTCCTTTTCCTCATTATTTCATGGCATCACTGATATATTTCAGGTCATGTTAATATACATGTGTCTATCTTTTAATCCTTTAAACTGATCTATGAATGTTCCTGTACAGTAATTTTTATTATTGAGTTTGTAGTGTGTCTTCCTTCATATGTGCTAAGGTTTTCATGTATATTCTCCTCTTTGGCCCTCATTTTATCAACTAGGCTATTTTCATCAACAGTTATTTTTCCATATAAATGTTAGACAGAGTTTGATGGGTTTCTAGGCATGTGAGTTGGGGAGGAGGAAAGAGAGGGAAAAAGTCCTGCTTAAATTTAATTGGAATTGCACTGAACTTATTGATTTGTTTGGGGAGAATTGGCCTCTTTATAGCATCAGAAACATAACTCCTAGTTTTTATTTATTTATTTGGCTGTTGCAAGTCTTAGATGTGGCATGTGAACTCTCATTTGCAGCATGTAGGATCTAGTTCCCTGACCAGGGATAGAGCCTGGGTCCCCTGCTTGGGAGCACAGAGTCTTGGCCACTGGACCACCAGGCAAGTCCTGATGTAACTCTTCATTTATTCAGAACTTCCTTAATTCCCTCTAAGTGTTTCTTTAAATTTCTTAAAGATTTTATGCATTCTTTAATGATTTTATTGCTACCATAAACAGTATCTTATCTTCCATTAAATTTTCAAGTTTGTTAATGATGAGATAAAGGAAAATTGCTACTTTTTTACAAAATAATCTTACATATGACCATTATATCTACTACTGCGGGCAGGAATCCCTCAGAAGAAATGGAGTAGCCATCATGGTCAACAAAAGAGTCTGAAATGCAGTACTTGGATGCAATCTCAAAAACGACAGAATGATCTCTGTTCTTTTCCAAGGCAAACCATTCAATATCACAGTAATCCAAGTCTATGCCCCAACCAGTAATGCTAGAAGAAGCTGAAGTTGAACGGTTCTATGAAGACCTACAAGACCTTTTAGAACTAACACCCAAAAAAGATATCCTTTTCAATCTAGGGGAGTGGAATGCAAAAGTAGGAAGTCAAGAAACACCTGGAGTAACAGGCAAATTTGGCCTTGGAATATGGAATGAAGCAGGGCAAAGACTAATAGAGTTTTGCGAAGAAAATGCACTGGTCATAACAAACACCCTCTTCCAACAACACAAGAGAAGACTCTATACATGGACATCACCAGATGGTCAACACCAAAATCAGATTGATTATATTCTTTGCAGCCAAAGATGGAGAAGCTCTATACAGTCAGCAAAAACAAAACCAGGAGCTGACTGTGGCTCAGACCATGAACTCCTTATTGCCAAATTCAGACTGAAATTGAAGAAAGTAGGGAAAACCACTAGACCATTCAGGTATGACCTAAATCAAATCCCTTATGATTATACAGTGGAAGTGAGAAATAGATTTAAGGGCCTCGGTCTGATAGATAGAGTGCCTGATGAACTATGGAATGAGGTTCGTGACATTGTACAGGAGACAGGGATCAAGATCATTCCCATGCAAAAGAAATGCAAAAAAGCAAAATGGCTGTCTGGGGAGGCCTTGCAAATAGCTGTGAAAAGAAGAGAAGTGAAAAGCAAAGGAGAAAAGGAAAGATATAAACAACTGAATGCAGAGTTCCAAAGAATAGCAAGAAGAGATAAGAAAGCCTTCAGCAATCAATGCAAAGAAATAAGAGGAAAACAACAGAATGGGAAAGACTAGAGATCTCTTCAAGAAAATCAGAGATACCAAAGGAACATTTCATGCAAAGATGAGCTTGATAAAGGACAGAAATGGTATGGACCTAACAGAAGCAGAAGATATCAAGAAGAGGTGGCAAGAATACACAGAAGAACTGTACAAAAA
>NW_011495025.1:6228560-6229680 GCF_000754665.1 Bison bison bison | reverse complement strand
ACTGTACAAAAAAGATCTTCATGACCCAGATAATCACGATGGTGTGATTACTGATCTAGAGCCAGACATGCTGGAATGTGAAGTCAAGTGGGCCTTAGAAAGCATTACTACGAACAAAGCTAGTGGAGGTGATGGAATTCCAGTTGAGCTATTCCAAATCCTGAAAGATGATGCTGTGAAAGTGCTGCACTCAATATGCCAGCACATATGGAAAACTCAGCAGTGGCCATGGGACTGGAAAAGGTCAGCTTTCATTCCAATCCCAAAGAAAGGCAATGCCAAAGAATGCTCACACTACCGCACAATTGCACTCATCTCACACACTAGTAAAGTAATGCTCAAAATTCTCCAAGCCAGGCTTCAGCAATACGTGAACCGTGAACTTCCAGATGTTCAAGCTGGTTTTAGAAAAGGCAGAGGAACCAGAGATCAAATTGCCAACATCCGCTGGATCACAGAAAAAGCAAGAGAGTTCCAGAAAAACATCTATTTCTGCTTTATTGACTATGCCAAAGCCTTTGACTGTGTGGATCACAATAGACTGTGGGAAATTCTGAAAGAGATGGGAATACCAGACCAGCTGACTTGCCTCTTGAGAAATTTATATGCAGGTCAGGAAGCAACAGTTAGAACTGGACATGGAACAACAGACTGGTTCCAAATAGGAAAAGGAGTTCATCAAGGCTGTATATTGTCACCCTGTTTATTTAACTTATATGCAGAGTACATCATGAGAAACACTGGACTGGAAAAAGCACAAGCTGGAATCAAGATTGCTGGGAGAAATATCAATAACCTCAGATATGCAGACACCACCCTTATGGCAGAAAGTGAAGAGGAACTCAAAAGCCTCTTGATGAAAGTGAATGTGGAGAGTGAAAAAGTTGGCTTAAAGCTCAACATTGAGAAAATGAGGATCATGGCATCCGGTCCCATCACTTCATGGGAAATAGATGGGGAAACTGGAAACAGTGTCAGATTTTATTTTTCTGGGCTTGCTCCAAAATCACTGCAGATGGTGACTGCAGGAATGAAATTAAAAGATGCTTACTCCTTGGAAGCAAAGTTATGACCAACCTAGATAGCATATTCAAAAGCAGAGACATTACTTTGCCAACAA
>NW_011495025.1:6226507-6228146 GCF_000754665.1 Bison bison bison | reverse complement strand
AGAAGGGGACGACAGAGGAAGAGATGGCTGGATGGCATCACTGACTCAGTGGATGTGAGTCTGAGTGAACTCCGGGAGTTGGTGATGGACAGGGAGGCCTGGCGTGCTGCGATTCATGGGGTCGCAAAGAGTCTGACACAACTGAGCAACTGAACTGAACTGAACTGAAAATGTATTGAGCACATCCTATGCGCCAGGTACTTGTAGTAACTTCACATGTATTACTTTAATCTTCACACTTCTGTGGAGGTAGATGCTATGAGTATCCCTATTTCATTAATCAAGTCCACAGACCTGATAAATGGAGAAAGGGCAAAGGGGGAAGTAGTGGAAAATTTTGCATAAGTAACTGTAAAGATAAACAGTTTTGCACATGTTTGGCTTCTGCACGTGTTTGCAAAAGTGACACCCGCCCCACAGTTTGGGCACTGGTACTATTGTAGTATGTGCCAAATCTCAGCAAGGAAATATTACTCATCTGACACAAATTACTAGGCTAGTCACAGTTGCTGAAACTCAAGTTTCCTCATCCGCAAAATGAAGTCAGAACAGCTTGAGATTTTCTTAACAGTGTACAGCCAAGCCCAAAGTCCTTAAATCATTCCCTTTAATCACTCAGATGATGCCTCAGCTTTACTGCTTGGAAAGGGGGGCAAACCCAGAGGCCACTTCCTCACTGGACTAGGGCAGTACTCATGATCAGAAACCCATGCCCGCTGTTTTGTGGGGTTTCCAGGTAAAAGAATGATTCTGCAGGTTAAAAAGGTTTCAAGATCCAATGATGATAGTGAGCTCATTTAGTTCTAAATGTGATTCTGATACTTAGGTGGATACAAGATAGATGGCTTAGAACACAGACATTACACAGTGATTATTGCATCAAGATCAAATCATCACAAATGTAGATTAAATGGTCTTAACTCTTTATTCAGAGAAGGCAGTGGCAATCCACTCCAGTACTCTTGCCTGGAAAATTCCATGGACAGAGGAGCCTGGTAGGCTGCAGTCCATGGGGTCGCTAAGAGTCGGACACGACTGAGTGACTTCACTTTCACTTTTCACTTTCATGCATTGGAGAAGGAAATGGCAACCCACTCCAGTGTTCTTGCCTAGAGAATCCCAGGGATGGGGGAGCCTGATGGGCTTCTGTCTATGGGGTCACACAGAGTCGGACACTACTGAAGCAACTTAGCAGCAGCAACTCCTTATTACAACCTTCAGTATTTCCCAAAAAATCACCTGGAATTTCCAGGTCCACTCTTCAGAGATTCTAAGTCAACAGGGGAAAAAAAACAATAGTTCTTCCTTCCTTTTTTCCTTTCTTACATAAGCATCTCAGATGATCTTGATTCTTATCAGGCAAGCTTAGGAAACCCCACCCTGCTGCTGCTGCTGCTGCATCTCTTCAGTCGTGTGCGATGCTATAGACGGCAGCCCACCAGGCTCCTCTGTCCTTGGGATTCTCCAGGCAAGAATACTGGAATGGGTTGCTATTTCTTTCTCCAATGCATCCATCATGTTAAGTCGCTTCAGTCGTGTCCAACTCTGTGCAACCCCATAAACGGCAGCCCACCACACCAGACTCCTCTGTCCACAGGATTCTCTAGGCAAGAATATTGGAGAACCCAGTATTCCCCTG
>NW_011495025.1:6221067-6226407 GCF_000754665.1 Bison bison bison | reverse complement strand
GAAAAAAAAAAAAAGAGAAAATGTCTATAAAATGGGTTACTTTGATTTAGAATATAAGTATTTTATGTTCATATTGCTCAGTGGCGACAAAAGGTTACAATCACCATGTGAGTCAACCACTTTTTAAAAAATATGTATATAGAGACAGAAGGCCAGGAGGTACATTAAGTTGGTAGCCACGTTTGGCTGAGTTCCAGGTATTTTTCCTTTGGACTCTTTAGTCCACTGAGGATAAACACATATCCTTGAGAGTGAGGTGAGGATACTGATTTTCTCCTGCACTGTTGTTTTTTTTTTTAAAAAGATGCTCAGTCGTGTCCGACTCTTTGTGATCCTATGGACTGTACAGTCCATGGAATTCTCCAGGCCAGAATACTGGAGTGGGTAGCCGTTCCCTTCTCCAGGGGATCGTCCCAACCCAGGGACTGAATCCTGGTCTCCCGCATTGCAGGTGGATTCTTTGGCAGCTGAGCCACCAGGGAAGCCCAAGAATACTGGAGTGGGTAGCCTATTCCTTCTCCAGCAGATCTTCCCAACCCAGGAATCAAATCTGGGTCTCCTGCATTGCAGGCAGATTCTTTACCAGCTGAGCTACCAGGGAAGCTGCTGCAACTATTCAGGTTAGCTTAACGAATTCCTATGAATGGAATAGATACCCTTTGAATTAGTCTTTTTTAAAATTAGTCTTAAATCATCAGGCAGAGAAGGCAATGGCAACCCACTCCAGTACTCTTGCCTGGAAAATCCCATGGACGGAGGATCCTAGTGGGATGCAGTCTATGGGGTCGCACAGAGTTGGACACGACTGAAGCGACTTAGCAGCAGCAGCAGGAAATCCTCAGAAATAAATAAATGTTGGCTATTATTTTTACTCCTTCAGTTGCTCTGTGGGGCTTTCAAAGAAGAGTGCAAGATGACTTGCTCTGGAAGGTTCTGTGGCATCTTCGATGTTGTTATAAAAAAGGATGGAAGGAAGGAGGCTATTCATGAGTTTAACAACCTGGTGGCTTTTATTTTAAATGAAAGTAATTTATTTATCCTTTTCATTATCAACTAGTTCTTCTGACATGCAAGAAAATAAAATCAAAATTCAAAAGAATATAGACATATTCTGAAATAAATCTCTGTAAAAATTTTTTTATTTTCTACTTTATAAGACTTGCCCTTTCACTTACATTTTTAAAAAGTATTTATTTGACTGCATTGGGTCTTAGTTGCAGCCTGAGGGATTTTAATGGTGTGCAGCTTGCTGGTTTGTGGGATCTTAGTTCCCTGACAAGGGGTTGAACCCACATCCCCTTCATTGGAAGGTGGATTCTTACCCACTGGTCTACCAGGGAAGTCCTATACTTTTAAAAATGTTCCTCAACTTAAAAATGGTTAAGATGGTAAATTTTATGTGTTTCTTACCATAATAATTTTAAAAAGAAAAAAGATAATTATACAAAAGGAGGGTAAGTAGGACAAGATATATTTAAATTCTTACTACTTTTAGAAGTAGGTATTAATATTTTGGCTTCACTATCTCTTTTGTTAAGTATATTTTGTATATAAAGTATAAATATGTATTTCTCTCTGTACACAGAGAACTGTGTAATATGTTTCTTCCTGTGTAAGGAAGAGAGAACTGTGAGTAAGCCAGGGTTATGTAAAAAGAAAGAACTATACCAAGAAGAGGAAAAAACTCACTAACCCTATCAGTTCAGTTCAGTCACTCAGTCGTGTCCCACTCCTTGCGAACCCATGGACTGCAGCATGCCAGGCTTCCCTGTCCATCACCAACTCCCAGAGCTTGCTCAAACTCATATCCATGGCGTCAGTGATGCCATCCAACCATCTCAACCTCTGTTGCCCCCTTCTCCTCCCAACTTCAATCTTTCCCAATCAGGGTCTTTTCTAATGAGTCAGTTCTTCGCATCAGGTGGCCAAAGTATTGGAGCTTCAGCTTCAGCATCAGTCCTTCCAATGAATATTCAGGACTGATTTTCTTTAGGATTGACTGTTTTGATCTCTTTGCACCCCAAGGGACTTTCAACAGTCTTCTCCAACACCACAGTTCAAAAGCATCAATTCTTCGGCACTCGGCTTTTTTTATAGTCCAACTCACATCCGTACAAAACTACTGGAAAAACCATAGCTTTGACTAGATGAATCTTTGTCAGCGGTCCTATAGTCACAAAATAATCAGGTAAAAAGGGGGTGTGATGATGTACTACAAGATGATGTATTAATCCAATGTCATAAAACATGAAAAAATGTTCTTTAAAGTCCAAAGATGAAACTATAATGCTATGCCCCTGGATTGATGTTGCAGCAACATGGCAGGGCACCCACTGACACGAAATGATATTCCAAGATGACCGGTCATAGCAGGTCTACACACTGTTTCCTCAGTTCACTTACTTCCTCCAATACTGAAAAGTATTTACTTTTAAAAAGGGAATAAATTAAACAGAATATCCTGAACTGCATGCTAGAACAATTAAAGAATACTGATGGAAAAGTAGTGAAATCTGAATAAAGTGTATAGTTTAAAAGTAATGTATCAACATTAATTTCTTAGTTTTGACATGTATCATGGTACACAAAATGTTAACATTAAAGGAAGCTGGGCAAAAGATATACAGGAACTTTTTGCATGATTTTTGCAACTTTTCTATAAAACTAAAATAATTACAAAATGAATAGCTTATATTAATAACCTATTCCTTTAATAAGGAAGTGGGGGGCTTAATTAAGGATATATTTATACACACAGAAACACAAAACTGAGCTGTAGTGATAATCTGATAGCAGCAACAGACAGGAGTGCACAAGTGTCATTTCAAAAATAATCCAGAGAGAAAGGAGAAGTAGTCTTGGGAGAGAAGCCCAAGGGGGGCTTCTGTGCACTAATAATGTTCTATTTCTTGATATGGATTAATGGTTGTACAGCTGTGTTCCTTTTATAATTCACTGGACAGTACCTTTTCTTATAAAAAATGTTTAAAACACTCCCCTATTACTGGTAAATGTTAGAATAAAGAGAAGATGTATAAATATATGAAGTGTATATGTAGGAAAGTAAAAAAACCTGTATAGAGCCAGTTATAACAGTTCTATCATAAGTCTAAAATTGTCAGAGCTGGGAAAGATCATGGGAATTACCAAATCCTGCCGTGGACAGTTCTTTACACAGGTAATCCCGGCGATTACAATGCAGTAGGGCTCAAAGGACCCTGAAATCTGTGTTGGAGCAAAATTCCTCAAGAGATTATGAGGCACACCAAGATTACAGACTACTGAACTCAAGAAGGGTAAGTCGCCAGAATCCTGGCCCTCTACACCTGGGGTCCAAAACCCAGCTAAGACTCTTGAGATACTCTAATTCCACTAGAGGGAAACCTCAGTAAATTCAAATAACCTTAAAAAGCTTATCAAACTGCTTTCTATTAGAAAGGCTTTTTTATCTATATATGACACTGTGTTTTTCCAGCATGGTTTGGATTTCATACTTCTACTACAGCATCAATATATTTGTTATTTATTATTTATAAGATAATAGAGGACGTAGGTTTATATAATATTGAAACTGGAGGGCAACTAAACTGCCTATTCATTTTAAAGGGAAGGATACCAATACCAGATATATTAGTAACTTAACACAAGTTTCTAGAACTCATTTCTTTTTCAGGTCAATAAATTAAAGTAGATTTCTCTCCTATGGTTACCATCTGACAAGATGAACTAATATGTAGTACATATCACTAGTTTATGACTTGGGTTTTTTCAAGTATAATTTAGTTCATTGTGATTTCTATAAATGTTTCTGTTGAAAATAATTCTTGCTGAACAACAGTAAGAGGCAAGTGAAAAGAAGACAACCAAAAATAATAAAACACATTGGCATAATGTAAGTAAATAAAAAGATGAAAACAACCAAAAAAACTTCATTGGATATGAAAATCAAAAAGTCCCTTTTTAATTGGGGGTAAATAACTGAAATTAAAGAGGAATTTAAGAAAATTTTTTAAGGAATAACAATTTCAGGTAGGCAATTGTAAGGAAGATAACAATCAGGCATGCCAAGGCTACGTGATTCTTCCACAGGCCCCAAGGTGAGATATCGATGCCCTGGTTTGTCAGAAATTCTTCGCCAGTACATCTGAAATTCAACAGAAAAAGAATATAACTTCATTTTTAGCATCTGTCAAATTTTACTCAATATATTCACTGTTCCTTAACGAAACCTACAGGTTACCAAGTCTTAAATTACCATACCTTCATTTATAATAGAAAACAGTTTTAGAGGGTTTTTGTGGTGTGTGTATGTGTATGTGGTTTTAGCTTTATCGTTCTATTCTATTGGGATATAACAGGTGTTCATAGGTCAGTCATATGCATCATAAAAATATACAGAAAACAGTCATTGAGTGCTTATAATTCTGTTAGATACTATGAAGCAACCTGCTTATAATAGTTTGTGGATGTATATGTTTAGTTGCTAAGTCATGTCTGACTCTTTGCAACCCCATGGACTGTAGTCCCCCAGGCTCCTCTATCCATGGGACTTCCCAGGCAAGAATACTGGAGTGGGTTGCCATTTCTTTCTCCAGGGGATCTTCCTGACCCAAGGATAAAACCTGCATCTCTTGTGTCTCCTGAATTGGCGGGCGAATTCTTTACCAGTGTGCCACCTGGGAAGCTCTCATATAATAGTTTAATTAATCCCTAAAACAACCCAAATTTAAAAGATGAGGAGACTAAAGTTTAAGGAACTTGGTCAACTTCACAGATTCACACTTTGAATCAAGTTGGTAGTCTCCCCAAATAGGTTGGTTTCCAAGTCTGTGATGCTGCCTCTCTTCAAAGGACAGAAACATTTATCAAGTAATTTTTCACAAATGCCTGATGGGGAAAGTCTTAGCTTTAGCAGATGATACTGAAGGCACTTACAAAGATGACCAAAGCTGTTTATAGGGCTCATTACCCACAAATCAGCCATACCAAAAAAAAAAAAAAAAACACAGGCTGAGAGTTCTAAAACTAGGGGAATAGGTGAATAGAGGTCTCCTACCAGAGTCACACTCTGTCAGCTCTTACACCAAGACTGGAATGAGCATCACAGAGGCTCGGCTCTAAGACATTACCAGCAGGTCAGATTATCGGGTATGCCTTAGTGGGAGCTGGAACAGCAGAATAGGATGGAGTAGCCCTGATTAGTGGGGTTCAGGATGGGGAATACATGCACACCCGTGGCGGATTCATGTTGATGTATGACAAAACCAATACAATATCGTAAAGTAATTAGCCTCCAATTAAAATAAATAAATTTAAATTTAAAAAAAATAAAAGAAAAGC
>NW_011495025.1:6216751-6220967 GCF_000754665.1 Bison bison bison | reverse complement strand
CACAACCATAATTATTACCTGATTCCATTTTTCTGCTACTCTGGGAATTTAGCAGATTGAAAAAAAAAAAATGTTATACTCATATCAAAAGAAAGGGAGTAGGCAGGATAAGGAAAGCTTCTCTTCATAGAGGTTTTCTGGCAATACTTCTAAATAGCAATTTGTCCTATTATTAAGAATTACTTCTAACCCACTTGAATATTCATGAGATTTAGGATACCAGCATTCTCTTTTCTCTCATTAATTAATATATCAAAATCAAACCATTAACAACAATCATCAAAAGGAAATGTTACTTAACTTTAAAATAATGCCTTTATTTCTATTAAAATCTGTTTTTCTTATTATACTGAAAAAATGAGATTCCCTTCTCAAGCTTACTGAAATATATGTTCCTTTCTTTAGAGGAAACATCCTTCAGTAGGGAGAATTCCAAGTCAGTCAAAAAAAAAAAAAAAGGTTGTGCAGACTTTGATTCCATGTTGTCTCCTGGATACAGGAGGAAGAGGCAAGAGCCAGACTGGGGCAGGAAAATGTTCCCTCCCACTCCTAATGCCGTTTTAGCTCTTACTACTAGCCATGGGTTGGGTTTCCCTGGTGGCTCAGATGGTAAAGAATCCACATGCAATGCAGGAAACCTGGGTTTGATCCCTGGGTCAGAAAGATCCTCTGGAGAAGTGAATGGCTACCCACTCCAGTATTCTTGCCTAGAGAATTCCATGGACAGAGAAACCTGGCAGGCTACAGTCCATGGGATCACAAAGAGTCAGACACGACTGAGCAACTAACTCTTTCACCCTGGCCGTGGGTTGAGCTCACAGGAATCCTAAATTCATGGGTCTATACACTTCATATAATCCATACAGTTCCAGTACTGTTAAGGCTTGATAAAAATACCAAAGCAGCTCTCATTTCAAACTCAAATGTTCTGAAAAATAGAAATCCAAACCCACAATCCAAACTGCAAAAGGATCTTTTAAAAGACCCCAAACAAATAAGTAACACATAAGAAATGGTTCTCCAAGTAAAATACAATTTTGACCTAAATAGAATACCCAGGAGTTGTAGAGCACTTTCTCATGCATTAGTGGATAACTCACTTTATAAATGAGAATACTTAGACTCAGAGAAGTCAGTGTCTGTGAAAGGATTCCTCAGCCCAGTAGTATTTCTGTATCATACCACAACAGTAAGCAAAGCCACTGTGACACTGAACGCAAACTTACATGGCATAGCTACAGGTATTGTTTGTTGTTACATTGAGTCCTGGGCAGAAGTTTTGTCCCAAAAATTCATTATGCTGCAAAGCCTATAACATAAGTGGGAGCAGGATAAAGAAAATAGTTTTAAATGTCAAAAGGTTTCCAAAGAATTATTACAATTATGTCCACTAAGTTTAATCTCTGTTGTTATCTCTAAAAACAAAGTTTCACATTCACAGTCTTTGTCATACCAAAGCAACTAAAATTATTTTTCCTGGCAATCAAGAGGCCTAGGGCTGGGATTTGGGGCTCTGATACAAAAACCAAGAAGACAGATCTCTGGCTATATTATTCCATAGCTCTTTCCTTCTTTTCTCCCCATTTTTATAACCCCATAGTACTATAATTAAAATGATACAGTGATACTCAATGACTATTGTTAATTTATAGTAACAATCTTTGTATTTTTCTTGTTTGTTCTCATCAAAATCAGTTATAATTCTTAGGAGTTAGAAATTTAATTTTACTATTTTAAGGCACATTTTTCTCTGGAGTTGATTAGCTTTCTAAAATCAATAGTAGCTGTGAGTATGACATGGTTTTTATTCTAATTTCCCTTTCAATTTAAAATACGTATTCTAGGCCTTCATCTTCTCATTAATTTCTTTGATGAACTGAAACACTGTATTTTTTTATATCAATTAGTCAATCTTTGTCCGTAACTATGAGTTATCTCCCAATCCTTCAGCTCCCTCAGACAACAAGGTGACTAGAGAAATCCCAGGTGATTATCAACTTGACCCAAGGCTTAATAGGAAACTCTCCTTCATTGTCCTAAAACTTGCACAGCTCATGGCCAAGGACATGAGAGGCTTTATTCTGGCTGTTTCCAGCATGGGGACAATGAACCAGCACGGTGACAGATAAGGAGAACATACCGCATAGCCGTATCGAGGAATGCTCAAGTATTGAAGCCATGACAACCAAGGCACAACGGTTTTGAGATTTACCAACAGCCCTGAAAATATCTACAAAAAACAAATACCAAGAATCAGATCTGGTGCCATCTAGCAAATAGCCTCTTTAAGTCCCTGACAGTCTCGTGAATACTGCTAAGGACAACTCTTCTTTGAAATTCTTTCCACTACTCTGAAGACTTACCCTATCCTCTTTGTATGTGTATATCTCTCTGGAGCTGAGGATGTTTAGGGATCTAAATATATTTATAATATACATTTTATTTAATTGGGAGATTTCTAATTGTTGAAGCTTTTACTTTCTCTGTAACTGCACACATTGGAAAGTGAATAGTACTGATTTGCAATGATACAACCAACTATATATTCCCACCAATAAACACACCTGAATGTATCCTGAGCACCTCACGCCCCGATTTCTGTAACACAGTAATATTTGTTATTTACAAGGGTTTACATTCTATCTCTGTATGACTTTAGGAATAATTTTGGGTAGTGTTCACATGCTTAAAATAACCCAAAGGCTGGAACTGGTACACAGCATAATGTGGTAAAGCACAGCATAAAATATGGTCAATTCCTTCATTTAAAGCTGCAAAAAGGAGCATTACAATGAAGATTCCAGAAATGACCGCTTCAGCAAGAGATGGGTACATGAGAAAATCTTCACATAAAACACTTTCTAACTGGCACAAGGTATGCTGAGATGGACATAACAATGACAATGTTCCTGGTGTGACCACATAGCTTTGAACTTGACCTAACTAAGTGCTTAATGCATAACACACAATATCTGGGTGAAATATAGTCTTATGACTAGTTTCTAAAGTTTTATATATAATACAAATCCTTAAATAATAACAAATCAAAGTAATATATAAAATAAAACATTTTAATTTTGAAGAACACCTTATGTATTATTTTACACTATAGAAAACATATATAATGTTGCCCATTTTCTCAATAATGGTTAGATTGGCAGTTTTCAAACTCAATAATGGAAGAATTAAACTTTGGCAAGAGTTTGTGCTAATACCTACCTTTTAAAGACATGTACTGCTACTCTACCAGATATGGCATGTGTATGAAGTAAAGAGGCTACACGTTTCTGTTTATTTGATGTTTGTGGCGGAAAGTAGTAACTGGTTCCTTTCATCTACTGATTCATCTTTGTGTGTGCAAAATGTAGGGCCATGTAGGTTAGGATTAAGTAACTATTTTCAAAAGGTAAAGAGAAATATATTGATATAAAGAAATGTCAGGAACCCAGAAAGGAGAGGTCCTAGTACTGGAATTTTTCAGTATTTTTAAAACACTCCTTTTCAAAATATAGGAGGGGCCCAAGACAGACCCATGCACATGTTGCTCTATTTTCATGGAACTTAGGTTTCCCCCTGGAGAGCAGTAGATCCAACTAAACCATCTCAGCTGCCGATTAAACAAGCCAGCACTTCTCTCCCACCAGCAGGAAAGTCAGACAAAGGACCTGTCATTTTAACAGTTTTTTAAAATTTTAAAAATAAAAATTTTTTGGGTTTTCAAACTTTCAATTTATTGAGCTTTGATGGTATATCACCAAGAGGCCTCTTTTTAAAGCTCATCAGTAACAATACATTGACTAAGGTTCTAATAACTGTATTAGACCAGTAGCAAAACTAGCTGGGTGACATCAAGAAAAAGCTGATACATTCTCTAATCAGATCAGATCACTCGCTCAGTGGTATCCGACTCTTTGCGACCCCATGAATAGCGGCACGCCAGGCCTCCCTGTCCATCACCAACTCCCAGAGTTCACTCAGACTCACGTCCATTGAGTCAGTGATGCCATCCAGCCATCTCATCCTCTGTCGTCCCCTTCTCCTCTTGCCCCCAATCCCTCCCAGCATCAGAGTCTTTTCCAATGAGTCAACTCTTCGCATGAGGTGGCCAAAGTACTGGAGTTTCAGCTTTAGCATCATTCCTTCCAAAGAAATCCCAGGGCTGATCTTCAGAATGGACTGGTTGGATCTCCTTGCAGTCCAAGGGACTCTCACTGTC
>NW_011495025.1:6215161-6215526 GCF_000754665.1 Bison bison bison | reverse complement strand
TTCTGGAACTCTCTTGCTTTTTCTGTGATCCAGCGGATGTTGGCAATTTGATCTCTGGTTCCTCTGCCTTTTCTAAAACCAGCTTGAACATCTGGAAGTTCACGGTTCACATATTGCTGAAGCCTGGCTTGGAGAATTTTGAGCGAGCATTACTTTACTAGTGTGTGAGATGAGTGCAATTGTGTGGTAGTTTGAGCATTCTTTGGCATTGCCTTTCTTTGGGATTGGAATGAAAACTGCCTTTTTCCAGTCCTGTGGCCACTGCTGAGTTTTCCAAATGTGCATATTGAGTACAGCACTTTCACAGCATCATCTTTCAGGATTTGAAATAGCTCAACTGGAATTCCATCACCTCCACTACCACA
>NW_011495025.1:6200685-6215061 GCF_000754665.1 Bison bison bison | reverse complement strand
GTGTATTCTTGCCATCTCTTCTTAGTATCTTCTGCTTCTGTTAGGTCCATACCATTTCTGTCCTTTATTGAGCTCATCTTTGCATGAAATGTTCCTTTGGTATTTCTGATTTTAGACCTAACACCCAAAAAAGATGTCCTTTTCATTATAGGGGACTGGAATGAAAAAGTAGCAAGTCAAGAAACACCTGGAGAAACAGGCAAATTTGGCCTTGGAATATGGAATGAAGCAGGGCAAAGACTAATAGAGTTTTGCCAAGAAAATGCACTGGTCATAACAAACACCCTCTTCCAACAACACAAGAGAAGACTCTATACATGGACATCACCAGATGGTCAACACCAAAATCAGACTGATTATATTCTTTGCAGCCAAAGATGGAGAAGCTCTATACAGTCAGCAAAAACAAAACCAGGAGCTGACTGTGGCTCAGACCATGAGCTCCTTATTGCCAAATTCAGACTGAAATTGAAGAAAGTAGGGAAAACCACTAGACCATTCAGGTATGACCTAAATCAAATCCCTTATGATTATACAGTGGAAGTGAGAAATAGATTTAAGGGCCTAGATCTGATAGATAGAGTGCCTGATGAACTATGGGATGAGGTTCGTGACATTGTACAGGAGACAGGGATCAAGACCATCCCCATGGAAAAGAAATGCAAAAAAGCAAAATGGCTGTCTGGGGAGGCCTTACAAATAGCTATGAAAAGAAGAGAAGCGAAAAGCAAAGGAGAAAAGGAAAGATATAAACATTCTCTAATAATATAAGCTATATTTCAATATACAGCCTCCTTAAAGCAGAGTCTGATGTACAGAATCCTCAAGCAGATCTTACAGGATAGGCAAGTTTGGGGGTAGGAATAAGGGGAAATTATAATGCCTCAGAGAAGCACAGTTTGTACTTACCATCATAAACACAAAAGAGATGGTCATGAGCAGAGTTGCTATAGATACCACACTCTGACCTGCTGCTATAGCCAGTGCCATGGAACTAGCTGAATAAGCCACCATCATCAGGGTAAGCATCATGATGAAGAAGGCCTCCACCTTTGGCTTCAGTCCTTAGGGAACAAAGAGGGGGTTAATCCAACACTGTCTATCAGGGACTGTTTATTATGCAAAAAACACTGTAATACTTTGAGATACTACTATCACAGTGAAAAAATTCATCCTTCATCCAACCACCCAATATAACCATACAAAGTTATATGCAATTTTCTTTTTTTATGCTCACTGTATAAGCACTTTTCCATGTAATGCTCTTGCTTCTTTATTTGTAATTATTAACAGTTTTTGAGTGCCTGAGATGGAAAGCTGTAGACAACTAGCCAGAATTCTACTGCTTTCTCTTCTAAGAAGGAAACTTGCCAAGAGCACATTCATTTTACCTAGACATCACATTACTCACTCTTTGCTATAAAACCATTAGTGAAGATAACTGGTAAGGTCAGGATTATATGACCACTCAATGGTTTTAAAATCTGGGGGAGTGGGTCCATAATCCAAGTCTCCCAAGACAAATCACCCTATAACTCTGGGATTGAGGATGTGGTTAAACAAGCTTCATAAAACTGCTTTATAAACTAAAATGGGCTAATACTATGGGTCAAACAAGAATCTGAAGACTTCAGAACAGCCATAAGAACACCAGGTAGGAATTTAAGAATCTAGGTTCTATGCCTGATTCTTTATGATACACCCTCTTATTTGTAAAACAGAAGTTTAAACTCAATCAGTAGTGGCTTGTCAAAAAAGAAATATTTTTGGAGTGTGTATATATCTGTGTGTGTGGGCATCTGTGTATGTGAGAAATAAAAGAGAATTCTGATATAATGAGCCTGGGGTATAGACTAAACAAAATGTACAAATCAATCTTTCTATATCTATCAAACAAATATTTTATTACCAGTAAGCCCCAGAAGTCACTATCTTCATTATCTTTATATATTCATACACAAAAATAAAAATATAAATAGGTAAGTAATAAATATCCCAGCTCCAGCTCCTCCTACATAGTGTAAAGTAGTTTTAGGAATTATTTCCATGTTTGTTGTATATAACACGCAGTATGTCTACATATAGTTTTATAAACAGTTTTAAAAGTTACTTTGGAGAAAGCCTTGACAAAAATCTCCTTGGAGAACAGTTATTTCAGAGCATGCATAAAGAACAGATGCTTCCTAATCTCAGGACTTGATTTATAGTTTTGAGAACCAAAGCATGTTTACAGAAAGTCCCCTCCCATCCAAGACTAAAGACATACATCTTTTGTCTTATTGCTTACCTAACAAGAAGTATGTTATACAAGTAAATATAATACTTGGTAACATCCTCATGGGGAGTAAATCAGATAACAGTTTTCCAAAGAAGTAAGATGACACTCTATAGTATCCACTGATATATTCATGTCTAGAAACAAAAATTCACATCATACATCCTACATTAGTTTAAGACCAGGAGATTAAACCATTTGCTATACAGATGTCCTCCCTGCTATACAGATGGGATTGGTAAAGAATCTGCCTGCAATGCAGGAGACTGGGTTCAATTCCTGGGTCAGGAAGATCCACTGGAGAAGGGACAGGCTATGTACTCCAGTATTCTCGGGCTTCCCTTGTGGCTCAGCTGGTGAAGAATCTGCCTGCAATGCGGGACACCTGGATTCTATCCCTGGGTTGGGAAGATCCCCTGGAGAAGGGAAAGGCTACCTACTCCAGTATTCTGGCCTGGAGAATTCCATGGTCTGTATAGTCCACGGGGTCGCAGAGTCGTACACAACTGAGTGACTTTCACTTTCATACAGAGTTCCACTGCTACCAGAGGTCTAACAGCTACCACGTCCCCATCTTTGAGGTTAGCCCACCACCCTTCTTCCCGGTCAGCATCAGGCATGTCTCACGTGTGTGCCTCCCCTGGGATATTATCCCCCAAGGCTCTGTGCAATGACCCCTCTTGTCATTGCAGAACTCCCTCCGAATGCTGGCCAGTTTGCCTCTGAACACCCACTCTGGGGGAACAGGTCCTGCATCACCTCCCTTTCTCCTGACCCTGGCTCTCTTTGAAGGCCAGCCTGCCAGGAGCTCATTTCAGTGGTTCCTTTCTCCCTGCTTCTAACTATGAAGAAGGTGCTGTTGCTGTTCTCTAAGCCTCAAATGCAGCTTTAGGCCACTCATCTCTTTTACTTCTTCCCCTTTCATGATAAAAAAAGAAAATGACACTCCTTTCCATGATCATGCCTGCCAGCCACAGTGCCTGCCAACCTGTCAATGAACAATTCTCTTTTCACCCCTCTTAGATTCTAGATCCCTCCTTTTCCTGAGATCTTCCTCCTGTAATTCCAAACTATTCCACCAAGATCTTCATTCTTTCCCTCTCTAATGATTCCTTTCCTCAACATGTAAATACACAAATCTCTTCCAACTATGAAAAACAGAAGAAACAAAACAGCTTACATTTTTTAAGGCTGCTCTCTGGCTCCTTCATTCCCCCTTCCACTGAAGACTTGGTCTGTTTTCTTGGTCACCTTTACCTCCTCACCTTGAATATACTGTTCAACACACTACCTTCTCTCTACCAAGTCCCTCAAACTTTTCTTGTGACAGTCATCACAACTTCTTATTTGCTGAAAATAAAAGATCCTTTTCAGCCTCTTATTGCTTGCTTTCTCTGCAGCATGTAGATTTGTGGACGGTGCCCTAATCTTGAAACTCCTTTCTCCCTTTTGTATCAGGCCCCACATGCTCATGGTTTTCCTCCCAGACTCTGGCTGCTCTTTCTCAGTCGACACTGGTAACCCCCAGGAACCAAGCCATGGCCCAGTTTTGGATGTGACCAGTCTGACCAGCAGCCCTGTTCCTGAAACAGAGACCTACTCACATAAACAGCTTCTTCTCCACCACCAGGAGCTCCACGGCTGACACACTGCTGAAACACTGGTTGGTCGTCAGGAAGAAGAGCACCCCGGCTCTGTGATGTGAGAAAGGGAACAAAAGCTAAAGCACTGCGGTCAATTAAACATTCTCAGGTCATTTTTCTTCCTGCAAAATTCTTTCCCCAAATGATATCTTAACACATTAAACACACAACCATTCTGGCTAAAACAGAGAGGGAAGCATGAGCCCCTCAGGTCACTCCCATACCCCTGCGTCTCCATAGTGGTACCCTTGGGACTCCACGTAGCACAGTCTGAAATTCACAACCAAGTTTGCTGTAGATTGAACTGCATCCTCCCCAGGTCCTATGCTGAAGCTGGAATTCTCAGTGTGATGGCATTTACAGATGGTGACACTGGGAGCTGGTTGGGTTTAGATGAGGTCATGAGGGTAGGGGCCTCACTATGGATTAGTGCCCGTAGAAGAAAAGGAAGAGACATCAGAGCTCTCCTTCTCTGCCATGCAGGAACATAGCAAGAAGGTGGCAAATAAGAAGAGTATCCTCTTCAGAACCCGATCATACTGGCAACCTTATCTCCAGAACTGCGAGAAATGAATTTCCGTGGTTTAAGCCACCAGGTCTGTGGGTCTTTGCACCAGGGCTTCCCAGGTGGTGGTAGTGGTAAAGAACCTGCCTGCCAATGCAGGAGACATAAGAGACATAGGTTTGATCCCTGGGTCGGGAAGATCCCCTGGAGGAGGGCATGGCAACCCACTTCAGTATTCATGCCTGGAGAATCCCTGGGACAGAGGAGCCTGGCAACTAGAGTCCATAGGGTCGCACAGAGTCAAACACAACTCAAGCAACTTAGCAAGAACACACAGTCTGTGGCAGTCAAGCCGACGATTACTTATTCCATAAAAATACTATCAGCTTGGATTTTAACTAACGCCAATTATAGTTCTTAAAGTATGAACAGAGAAACAGTGAGACAAATAAAGTCTGCAAAGGTTAAAAACCTCTATCAGCCACTTTTTAAAAAGTCAAGTAATGAAAAAACGAAGATAAGGCAAAGTGAAAGCCAGTGGAGGGAAACACTGACCAACACCTGATCACACACCCACTGCACAACCACCAGCACAGCCCTGATACTCTCCTTGACCACCCGCTGCTAATGGGGTCTCTTTCTAATGAGCTCAAAACAGAAAACAAAAAAGAATGCTCGTACAGAAAAAATTAGTTTGTGTACCTGGGAGAAAAAGAAGACTATTAATGCTTCTCTCTCAGTAAAATAATAGAAGTTTAAAAAGGAAAGTACTCAGTTAATCCACGCTTGGACAGATACATGAATTTTATGAAAGCATGCCACTACTCCTGAAACACTGCTAAGCTTTCCTTCCTAACCAAGTGATTTAATTGACATTGAGAATGTGAGTTGAAACTAAAAGAGATGCGGTGGCACATCATTTATTTGATACAAGAGAATTTTTAAAAAGGTAAACCCAAGTGTATAACCTTTGTAAAAAAAAGAGTCTGCAGACAGTCAGTAATTGTTTTCAACACTTTCGCCTTCCAAAATAATGAACTTAGGGAATAAGTTGTTTTAAAGTAAATGTTTATACAATAAAGAAATGAGAAATAGCCAGGCCTACAACACAAGCAACTAGGCTACTTGTGAAGCTAAGTGTGCTACTTGCTGTATACAAATAAGCCTAACATCAAGGTGAAAGGTGATTTCAGAAAGGGGGACATGGCACTATTCAGCTCATTTGTTAAGTGTTACATCTAATAGCACAATAATGTTCACAATGATTTTAAGCTAGCACATAATGAAATTTCTTCTAAATCACAGGACAATTTATTTTATACTAAGTAATTTTATTGTTTGGAGAAGGCAATGGCACCCCACTCCAGTACTCTTGCCTGGAAAATCCCATGGATGGAGGAGCCTGGTAGGCTGCAGTCCATGGGGTCGCCAAGAGTCAGACACGACTGAGTGACTTCGCTTTGACTTTTCACTTTCATGCATTGGAGAAGGAAATGGCAACCCACTCCAGTGTTCTTGCCTAGAGAATCCCAGGGATGGGGGAGCCTGGTGGGCTGCCGTCTCTGGGGTCGGA
This sequence comes from Bison bison bison, assembly GCF_000754665.1. Classification (NCBI taxonomy): domain Eukaryota; kingdom Metazoa; phylum Chordata; class Mammalia; order Artiodactyla; family Bovidae; genus Bison; species Bison bison. The sequence continues at coordinate 6,209,065 of NW_011495025.1, read as the reverse complement.
CAGAGTCGGACACGACTGAGGTGACTTAGCAGCAGCAACAATTTTATTGTTAAAGAATTTAATGTATTCCAGTTCTTTCCAAGGTGGCAATTCATGTCTGTAATATCTATCTATCGATTCAAATATTCTTAAAGTAACTTTTCCCTTAATTAATTATGATTTGTTTAGCTATCTCCACAGCTCTGTAAGGTAGTTGTTAGGTCACAGAGCTCATATTCTATACATGATTATACAGGTTAAGAAAAAGAACACAGAGAACATTTTTCTGGAATAATTCACTCCCCAAAAGGAGAACCAAACCTCAGTGGCCTCCAGGGCAACTTCAAATGATAAAAAGTGGCAGTAAGCTTAGGTCAAAGATACAAATTAAAATAGCTCCAATGCTCTATTTTTCCAGAAAACATTTGACAAAACAGTTAAGGATCTTCTATATTTCTGGATTCTTTTACCAAGAGCTTTAATATCCAGATTTCTTAAATTCTACTTGAGGACAGGATTCCCAATATTCTTTTTCCAAATGCTTCCTGCTACACAACACAAAAGCCCCACAGGCTCTAGATCCCTGTGATTACAGGAATCTGTGCTTTGTGCTTCACAAAAACACAGCATCTACAAAGGGTACACACTGCCTATTATTAACAAGTTTCCAAACAGGTCAGAGAAGAGCCCATCCTTCAGGAAAGATAAAAAGAAAAACAATGATTCTGATAACTCTGGAAAAAAAGAAAATGAAACTCCAATAGTTATCTCATGATCTGCTACCACATAAGAGATATTTTACTTTACCTGAGGCACTGACTTTTATGCTTGTTCTTTCTTAACAGTCATCCTTTCCCAAATATCAAAACAGATTCAACTTAAGCTACTGCAACTTTGCCTACTAGTGAAATGGGGATAAAACCATCCAAACTTCTGGCTGGAAGGGTAACCTGAGGATCCCAGATATAAAGCCCAGAGGACAATGCCTGGCCCAAAACAGCTCTCAAAACACAAAGCCAAGGAGAACTCTACAGTCTTCCACTCTGCTCAGCTCCTTTATTCAGACTATGCTGCTAAGTCACTTCAGTCGTGTCTGACCCTGTGCGACCCCAGAGACGGCAGCCCACCAGACTCCGCCGTCCCTGGGATTCTCCAGGCAAGAAGTCTCATCAGGAAATGTAGCTTTAACAGCTGTTGTAACCAAAACCAGGTAAGGTAGTACTAACCCAACAACAGAAAGAACTTGAGTCCCAACCACCACCCCATGTCAAACAAATCAAAAATCAAAAAGAAATTAACTCACATGAAACAAAAGGAAAAAAAAAAAACAGATAAACTGGACTATGTCAAATTTTAAACTTCTGTGCATCAAAGGACACAACAACTGAAAGAAAAGACAACCCAGAGAATGGCAGAAAATATGTGCAAATTTATATCTGTTAATGGTTCATATCTAGTATATACAAAGAATTTTACAGCTCAACAATTTTTAAAAGCCCAATTAAAAAGATGGTAAAAGAACTTCAATAGGGCTTCCCTGGTGGCTCAGTGGTAAAGAATTGGTCTGCTAATGCAGGAGACACAGGTTCTATCCCTGGTCTGGGAAGATCCAACATGCTGTGGAGTAACTAAGCCCATGCACCACAATTACTGAATCTGTGCTCTCGAGCCCAGGAGCCACAACTACTGAAGCCCAAGTGCCCTAAAGCCCATGATCCACGATAAGAGAAGCCACTGCACCAAGAAACTCATACATTGCAACTAGAGTAACCCCACTTGCCGCAACTAGAGAAAAACCCATGTAGCAACGAAGACCCAGAAGGGCCAAAAATAAGTAAGTAAATAAACAAAATTTTAAAAAAGAACTTCAACAGACGTTCTTCCAAAGAGGATACATAGATGGTCAAGGCACATGTGAAAAGATGCTCAACAGTACAATAATCATTAGGGAAATGCAAATCAAAACCACAGTAAAATACCATCTCCCACTAATGAAAACAAAACAAAAAATTAAGTGTTGGTGAGGTTGGGAAAAAACTACAAGCCTGAGCACTACTGGTAGAAATGCAAAATGGTACAGCTGCTATAGAAGAGAGGATGGCAGCTCCTCAAAAAATTAATGGAATTACCAAATGATCCAATAATCTCACTTCTGGGTGTATATCCAAAAGAATTTAAAGCAGAGACTCAAACAGATATTTACTTGAATATCCACATTCATAACAGCATTAATCACAAAAGCCAAAAGGCAGAAACAACCAGTACCCATGGTCAGATAAATCAATACACAAAATATGGTATATCCATACAATGGATATTATTCAGTCTTTAAAAAGAAATTCTGACACATGCCATAACATGGATAAACCTTGAAGATACTATACTAAAGACAATAAGCCAGTCACCAAAGGAAAAATACTCTAAGATTCCAATTATATGAGGTACCTAGAATACTCAAATCTAGAGACAAAATGTGTAACAGTGGTTTCCAGGGGTTGGGGGAAAATAAGGAGTGGGAGTTGTTGTTCAGTTTGGGAAAATGAAAAAGTTCTAGCACTGGATGGTGGGGATGGTTGCACAATAATGTAATTAATGCCACTGAAGTGTACACTTAAAATTGGTTAACAGGGTAAATTTTATGTTCTGCCTAGTTTAGCACGATACATATATATATATATATGTTATATAAGAATATGAAAACTCTCATTCAGCTTTCAGTTCACTGACTTGTCCTATGCCTCAGTGTACCCTGTGCTTGTTTCAAATTCAAATTCTTAATGTAATTTCATAAACTTGAAAGAAAAGTAACCACACACTCTCAAAATCAAGACCCAGATTTACTCACCTGTTCTGGATTCCTGCAGGATCATTTTTTAGATCATAGAAAATGGCACCTATAACCAGTCCCAGGAAGACTGTCACAATTAACTTTTCAAAAAGAAAAAAGAATTTCAATTAAAGGTAAAAACTTAACACACCCTTTATTATTAAAATATATCTGGCTACTTAATCAAATCTCTCCACTGATACAGATATTTTAAATGGCTTGAACACAGTCTTCAGGAAAATATAAAATGTACATGTTACTAGACTGCTTTTTGAGTTAAAGTAAAAATAACTTATTCATGTGCTCAGGAGACTGGCAGGAAGACAAAGCAGAAAAGCGAAGATTCCCAGCATTTTAGTGGGCACTGCCAGTTCATGGTCCAGTTCAGGCTCTGGGGTCTGGGAACGACACGCAGTGAAGCAGAACAATGCAAGCACCCAGAAAAGTAGTTTGGGGGCAAAATAAAGCCCAACTGGCTAAGAGTTCTGGCCTAAACTCTCAACCTTTGTGCTAATGAAGATGCATAGTGTGATATTTCAAGAGGTTCCAATAAAAACAGGATATCCTTACTCTTAACATGAAAAACCAAATGAAAATAAATAAAAATTTTAAAGTACACTTAAAAAAATTCTAACAATGAAATTTTACACAATAAGGAAGTAGGGGTGAGCTGAGTCCTCTATCCGACCTGGGGAGTCCACGCCTACAATGGAAAAGTGCAGCGTCACTGTCACCAAAGCATTCGGCCAGCTCTTGCTGAGGCACCGAGTGCTTCCATTACCCACCCTCCTGTCACTGCTCCTCCAGGAGCCTCAGGCCAGAGGGTCTACCACCAACAGCTGGACTAAGCTGCCAAGTCTTCGCCATTCTTACCCACCTTTGCTGACTCCTAAGAGTGTTTGATGACTCCTAAGAAACTTCTAAATGTTCAAGCTGGTTTTAGAAAAGGCAGAGGAACCAGAGATCAAATTGCCAACATCCGCTGGATCATCGAAAAAGCAAGAGAGTTCCAGAAAAACATCTATTTCTGCTTTATTGACTATGCCAAAGCCTTTGACTATGTGGATCACAATACACTGTGGGAAATTCTGAAAGAGATGGGAATACCAGACCAGCTGACGTGCCTCTTGAGAAACCCATATGCAGGTCAGGAAGCAACAGTTAGAACTGGACACGGAACAACAGACTGGTTCCAAATAGGAAAAGGAGTACATCAAGGCTGTATATTGTCACTGTGCTTATTTAACTTATATGCAGAGTACATCATGAGAAATGCTGGACTGGAAGAAACACAAGCTGGAATCAAGATTGCCGGGAGAAATATCAATAACCTCAGATATGCAGACGACACCACCCTTATGGCAGAAAGTGAAGAGGAACTAAAAAGCCACTTGATGAAAGTGAAAGAGGAGAATGAAAAAGTTGGCTTAAGCTCAACATTCAGAAAACGAAGATCATGGCATCTGGTCCCATCACTTCATGGGAAATAGATGGGGAAACAGTGGAAATAGTGTCAGGCTTTATTTTGGGGGCTCCAAAATCACTGCAGATGGTGATTGCAGCCATGAAATTAAAAGACGCTTACTCCTTGGAAGGAAAGTTATGACCAACCTAGATAGCATATTCAAAGCAGAGACATTACTTTGCCAACAAAGGTCCATCTAGTCAAGGCTATGATTTTTCCAGTGGTCATGTATGGATGTGAGAGTTGGACTGTGAAGAAGGCTGAGCGCCAAAGAATTGATGCTTTTGAACTGTGGTTTTGGAGAAGATTCTTGAGAGTCCCTTGGACTGCAAGGATATCCAACCAGTCCATCCTAAAGGAGACCAGTCCTGGGTGTTCATTGGAAGGACTGATGCTGAGGCTGAAACTCCAATACTTTGGCCACCTCATGCGAAGAGCTGACTCACTGGAAAAGACCCTGATGCTGGGAGGGACTGGGGGTAGGAGGAAAAGGGGACGACAGAGGATGAGATGGCTGGATGTCATCACCAACTCGATGTACATGAGTTTGGATCAATTCCGGGAGCTGGTGATGGACAGGGAGGCCAGGCATGCTGCGATTCATGGGGTCGCAAAGAGTCAGACACGACTGAGCGACTGAACTGAACTGAACTGAAGAAGACTGGATAAACATCACTTTTGTGTTTAAGATTTTTAAGGTTGATAAAATGTCTCTTAAAGATATTTTTATAAACAAAGATTTAGGGTTATGTTATAACTTATATGAGGAAATTATATTTATTATACTTTTAATTAAATTTTATTAAATGTATAAATATAAAGATATAAGAGATGATCATCCAAAGAAAACAAAATATCCTACCATATACCTTGGAATCTTCAGAGTTAGAAAAAAACCCCAGCACTACAACAGTGCAATGGTATCAAAGCTTGTAGTAACTTGTCAAGAGACTTTTGGCAAGAGGCAAACAAAACTGGAAAACAAGATCATGATCTGTGAAGACTAGCTTGTGAAGACCAGAGTCTGGAAAAAATATGATTTAAGATGTACTTAAAAACTTCCTTGCTAAAAAACCACAGTCAGAAATTTGAAAAAAAAAAATTTTACTACCCTGGCTTATCTTAATTACCTTCAAAATTTACTATACTTCATGTCAACAGATCAACTCCCAAAATAAATAATGATGATCCCATTAGCATGTGTGCATGCACATGTATACTAATCCATACTTTCACACTGTAAAACTCCAAGAATATTCAGACTTTTAAAAGCGGGCACTCTACATGCTTTGCTTCTTTTGCATTCAAACTTAATAACATATTAACAGACTGTCAGTTTTAGCATAAAGATGTTTCCTAAAGGTTTCAAAGCGCTAAAAGTATTTTCAAGGAAAGTTTTCAAACACTGACAAAGTGATTAAGCTCATAATTTTAGCATGCTTTTACAAGATGTGTCTATGTTATTCCTTTTTCCATTAAGCAAAAGAAAACAAACAGGAAGACTAAACCTTGCTCATTGGAGCAAAGAGACTCTATCCTATGAGTTCTGTGCAGTTGGAGTCTTTTGAACAGAAGGGGGAAAAAAAGGAAATTTCCTAAATATGTAATTCTAATTTTGTTCAATTGTATTTAGCAACATTTTTCAAGGTGAATTCTAAGGGACGTTTATGGCTGTTGCTGAAAAAATTAATCCATAGTCAAATGTTAAATGTGCTATTAGAAACTATGACTCTCCCAGAGACATGATAGTATTTTTCCAATTGATTTGACCAGGAAAACTTTGGGACATTAAATGAATATTAAATCTTATATAGAAAATCCATTCATTCCAATACCTTCCAAAGACAACCTTTGGTTAAATGCATTACCAAAAGCAAAGTCTAGCTCATGTAAATGACTAGTTCAAAAGTAACTATTGCTATAAGACTATCCACACGAGATTTATCAACAGGAAGCCATAAAATATTTTAATAGCTCCACATTCAAACACTTAGAGAAGTAAAAGACAGACTCCCAAGATTAAAAAACCCTAAACAGAAGTCAGCAAGCTATGGCCCTAGGCTTATTTCTGTTCAGTCCATGAGCTAAAAATGGTTTGTGGGTTTCTTGGACCATTTTTTTAATTGCAAAAAACACATATATATTTCTTGTCATGTGAAATTCATATACAATTAATATTTCAGTGTCCATGGAAAAAGCTTTATTGGAACAGAGTCACGTTTATTTTTTAAATGTATTTATGGCTACTTCCTTCCTAAAATGGCAGGGTTGACTATCTGAGACCAAGACCATGTGACCCACAAATCTTACAGTATTTACTCTTTGATCTTTTACAAAATTGGTTTGCCTATTTCTGGCTTAAGCTAACTTTCCAGGACTGACTCATCTGAAAAAAAGAGTTTCCTCCCACAGGCAGATGCTTAGGGAAAAACAAGATTCTGTCCTTGTTCTGTGAGATTATCACTGCTGTGAACATTGTTGGGATTCCTGTGGCAGAGTTGAGTTCACTGAGGAGGAAAGCACCTGAACATACAACCTGGAGACACTAGGCCTGCCTGGAGCTGGAATCTGAAGAAAGCCCAGCACCAAAAGATGCATAAACCTGGCGTACTATTAAAAATAGCCCCACATTCTAATCACCCCTACCCAGAACTACCACATAGGGTCATTTCCTGGTATTAGCAGGGGGATCCCCTTGGATACCAAAATCTACAGATGTTCAAGCCCCTCATATAAAATGGAGTCATACAGTCAGCCCTCCACATCTGTGAGTTCCTCCAACCTCAGTAGGTGCAGAACTTGCAGATACTGAGGGCCGACCATATGTGACTTGGACAAGATATTTAGAAACCACTTTCAGAAGCAAGTGAAATTTCTTTTCCAAATAAAAAAATCTAATACATAAATCACACTAAAGAATCAACACTCATATCATTTTACTGTTGAACAATGGATAGTGAGGTTGACATTATTCACAGAAGTTGTTCCCAAATAACATCAAATCTACTAAAAGAATTAAAAAGTATCCTTGACTGAAAGTACATAAAACTGTTCATGTTCTGACAAATGCCAAATAACAAGTTAAAAGTGTCTGGATTAATGAGCAATATGTCTTGAAGGATATAGGCTCTCGAAATTAATACTTAAAAGGCAACAGTACCACAGTATGAAAATGATGCATGTATAGTAAGAAATCAGTGATATTTCATTAGAGCCAACAACACACCATCTTTCAGTACTCAGTAGAAATTCAATGAAAATAAAATCAGCTACTCCCAAAATAACTGGTTAAATTGACTTCCTTAGAAAGGATGAAAAAAATGAGGGTTTTGGATGACAGAGGGCTTAAGAATAACAGAAAAATCATAAAGGAGTAATCATCAGCAACTATCAATGAAATCAGGCAAAAGAGAAAAAGGAACATTAACTCAACTTAATTAAGAGAAGGTCAGTCTGACAGTGAAGAGTCTTATTGAACAGAATTCCAGTCTGCTTACTACCTTCGTGTTAACTGCACACTGTTTTAGGTATCTAGTGCTCTCCTAAGATCAGAACCCCTAAATGAGGAAGGCTGATTAGAAGGGACAGCATCTGTAAACAGGCTCTTCAGGAAAACAGTGAGAGGCCCTATTGCTTTCAGGGGCATTCAGCAACACCAAGCTGAAGGTGTCCCTGGCCACCTGATGTAAGATGCAAACCAACCAACCTCTTTCCTTTCTTTCCCTCTTCCCTTCCTTTCTCATTTCCTTTCTCTATTTCTCTGCTTAAACTCTCTTCCCAGCCCCTTTTACCATCTGACATGCTATTTATTTCTATATGAATTTATCATCTGTCTCTCCTCATAAGAAAGCTCCCCAAGAGCAGGGATTTTATTTTTGTTCATGGCTATATATAAGCTCTAAAATGCAGCACATAATCAATAAGAACTTATCGAATGCATCAGGAAATGAACATGTGCAGCCATCAAAAAACCACAAATGTGGTCAAACATTTTCTTTACTTAACAAGTTTTGGAAAAAAAAATTTTTTTTTACAAAGATTATCCATTACAGCTTGTATGAACCAAAACAATTCTGAGTGGGTGATCAAAAAAAAAAAAAAACAAAAAA
>NW_011495025.1:6195776-6200585 GCF_000754665.1 Bison bison bison | reverse complement strand
CACCCACTAAAAAATAAGTCTGTCTAAAAGTAAAAACCTAATTAGGTTTTGCTTATTTCTATACCCTAAATGGAATGGGGATAAATAAATATAGCATGGGCAGAAGATAAGCATAATGTCCCCCAAAAGAGTTTTTTACAGCATAATTAGAAGACTCCGGTAGGTTACCTGAGCTATAGAAGCCTGGGGATTACCCAATAAATTTTTGAATGAACGCCTGGAAATCCATTTGAGCTGATGACAGAAGGAGGTGGCATAAGTGACCTCTTTGTAGGATGAAAGCTTCTTCCTTCTCTGATCCCCTGAGAATTTATCTAATTCAACTTTTGTTTCCTTGAAGAAGGAGGAGTTGACATAAAACTCAGCTAATTTTTCTATGAGCGGAGTATCTTTTTTGGAAGGCTCTTCGGTCTCGTTAGCTGTGGAATAAAAGCAGATAAAAAGGAAACATTATTTTAAAAATAACAGCAGATTTAATCCATTTTTCTACAACCCCTTTCTTAGATTTTACTCTAGCACCTTCATTCTAAAGCTCGAGTATAAAAAAATTATAGGTTCTTTCACTGATTTACAAGGTAAGAAAACAAACTAAATTGGCCTCCCTCCATAAACTTACGGATACAGCAAATTCACTGATCTTTTCCTAATTTTAATATTTGGACCCTAAATCTTTCAAAATAGACTTCTCACAATTTGGAGTTATAATTCCTAAAAAAAACAAACAAAACACCTGGTCCTTGCTTTTTACAATGAATAAATGCATAAATTGCCAAGTTTCTTATTTCAAAACACTACACAGTTGGCCCTCTGAATCTGCAGACATGGAACCCAGGGATATAGAGAGCCTATAGAGGGATTGAGCATCCTTGGATTCTGGTATCTACAGGGCATGGGGGGAAGGGGTTCTGAAACCAATCCTCCATGGAAATCAAGGGACCACTCTGTAAACAATGGGCACTTCTTTTAAAATGGGAACTCTTGTTAGAACTGACATTGTCCTATCAATGCTCATTTACAGATTAAATAAATAGCACTCTCACAGATGAAAAAAATCTGTGTTGGCTGATGTTATTAGATTGAACGTTTGTGTGTCCCCAAAATTCATATGCTGAAACCCAATCCCCAGTGTGATGGTATTTGAATGGAACGACTTTGAGGGATGATTAGGTCATGAGGCTGAAGCCCTCAGGAGGTGGGATTAGTGCCCTTATGAAAGAGGCCCCAGAGAGCTTGACTCCCACCACGTGAAGAAGCTATAATATGGTCGCCCGTGTATGAACCGGGAAGCAGGTCCTCAACAGACACTGAATCTGCTGGCACCTTGATCCTGGACTTGCTGTTTCCAGAACTGAGAGAAGAAAATGTCTATTATTTAAACCATTTGGTCTATGGTATTTTTGTTGCAGCAGCCAAACAAGCTAGTACAACCCGTATCAGAGGACAGCACTAATATAAATTCAAACAGCCATGGTTTAATAAGCTATCACATTGCTAAACTTTAGCCAACTCAGTTAGAAAATAATCTGTGATTCTCAACAGATTTGCTTACCTTCATCACCTATGTCTTCTCTATTTAACACCACAGCAGAAGAATCTCCATTAATGATGTCCAGGAAGAAGTCTGCAGGGTTATTATAGGGCTCACAGTGGAAACCTGCAAAAGAAGGTAACTCAGATACACAAAAATTGATAGTCCTGGTAAATAAAGACTGTTTTAGAGAGTGAGGGAGGTGCTGCTAGGGAAGACTGAATCTAATAATTTCTCTCTCATTTTTCTTCTCTCTTCTCCCCTCATTAATTTATATTTTCTTTTTATATATTTAATCACACAATATTTCAACAGTTTTCTGACTTCGCAAAACAACATACTCCAAACCAACCTTGGACTATTAGAAAGTCTTACATTAGAGCTTGGTCCCGACCCATCATAATTCATGAGACCTGAAATAGCTAGCAATATGCTCTGGTGCTTATCAGAACTTCTTCAAAAATCTAGACATGGGTCTAAAAAAAAACACACATTGAAAAGCCATGGAAAGACTAACGTTCTTTAAAGAAAGGCAACAAGCAAAGCCAGCTAGGCACAGAAGGACTGTGTTTGGGAGAGGCCCGGGGCATGTTCTGCTCTTCAAGTTCACTAAGAGACTGCTAGAATGCTAGTACCCACTTCAGCAATGATTATTTCTGCCCCTACTAAATTCAGGTCCAAATGGTTATTTATTATGCTATTATAATTCCAATATAGAGAACAAATCACCAGAACAGCATTCTCAAGAGAATGTAGCTGGGACAGCACAGGTGAATGCTTACCTTGACCTCTCCTGGCACTGTAACAGGGAAGAACAAATCTGACTCCATACTGGATCTATATCTTTTACTTTAACCTTTGTATTCTATTGCTTTTGCTACAAGTTAAGAATGTTGCCTGTAGCCTGAAATATATGGGATAGCTCATTCTCCAGGGTAGGATCTCTAAAGGTGTAACACTTTTCCATTCATATAGAGATAAAAAGTTCCAGAACAAAGAATAACATTTGTCTTGTTGGAGGTTTATAGGAACACCATGACCAGACCCACACAGACAGATGCAAGAACAAAGGATTCCAACACCAACAAGTTTGCAGCAATCAACCACACCCCCTTTCCTTTTAGTATAAAAGAAGCCTGATTTATAACATGGGTAAGATGGTTCTTTGGGATGCTAGCCCATCATCTTCTTGATCTGCTTGCTTTCCAAATAAAGTCGCTATTCCTTGACCCAGCAAATTATCTCTTGATATACTGGCCTGTTGTGCAGCAAGCAGTATGAGCTTAGACTCAGTAACAACCTGATCATCTGAACTCAGCTTTGCCTATAGTCTAACCCTTAGGTTCATCTCCCCCAAACTCTAGACCCATGTAGACTTAATTTTAAATGACAGAGATTAAACAAAGACATTTTAAAATATGGCTGGCAAATATTGTACACTATATTTGAAGTCATGGAGCTTCATCTATAATCATATCCAAGTACCTCTAAAACAAAGTAGACTGCATGAGTCATTTAAAAATTATATATTTCCATTTTAAATAGAATCAGGCAGTCCAGAACCATCAGAAATGTTGGCCCACTGAAGTCAGACTTATGACTATCCATTGTATTGACAGGTAAGTTGCATACATGCTAAATCCACAACCTAATATCACTAGAAAATTAAATATAATAGCATCTCCATTAACCCTCACCAAGGAAAACCAATATCCCATGTAAGGGAAGAACATGATAAACCTTAATCTGTAATAGCTAAGAAGACAAATAACTTAGGGACATTAGATCTTTCCAAAAATATCCATCTAACAGAAAACTGGCCATGAAGTCAATATATTTATTGAACTGTTAGGGGAAGGTCACCAGAACTGAGGACGACAGATATAGCCCCATTAGAAATACACACACACACACAAAAACATATGTGTGCACGTGCATGTACTCAAACAGGACAAAAAAGAGACATCAATAACAAACTGGCGCTGCAAAGTAAAAAAAAAATTCTAACACCAAACCAACCGAAGATGTTTCGGAGCAGTGGAAACTGTGATATATGTATATCTACTCAAAGATCAAACAGTGCTCCAAGTGACTCCTTTGTTCTCCTTTAGGATACTATTAATGAAGGATCTTACAGCACAAAAAAGGCAACCATACCAATGGCTCCAAAGTAACCCAAGGCCTCCTGAGCAGGCCCATGGAACATTAGTCTTCCTGAGGCCAACAAGGTGAGGCTATCAAACAACTTGAAGATGGAATAACGAGGCTGATGAATGGAGAAGATGATTGTCCGTCCTTGTTTAGACATCCTAAATTAATAGTGAGAAGATAACAATGAGTCATTAAACATCTGAAACTTACATTTCTTGGTAACATACTTTATTACTCCTGCCTTTAGATCATTTATTCCTCATTCAACTTGATTTTCTCTTACCAACTTCTCATCTCATATAATCTATCTGATAATTAGGGAACCTAAACTCAATGTTTTCATGAAACTAGGGTTTCTAAAGTGTTTTCCATGGGCAATCTAGAATCAATCAGAATATTAATTAAAAATGTATATTCCTGGACAGTCTACTCAGACCTGCTGGGTCCAGGGAAGCATATTTTAACAAGCAGCCAGGTAATTTGTAAGTACACTCAAGTTTGAAAACTTATTATGAACTAAATCTTAAAACAATGGTCATATGCCCCATCCTTATTGGTCATTTATTTAAGTCTTCTGGCTCTTTCGGAACTAGTTTTCAATTCTCTGCCTTAATAATAAAATTAACATTACTGAGTACTCACTATATCTTTTTTTTTAAATTTTTTTTCCTTACAATAACTTTATAAATCTTGATTTTTAATTTACAATATTGTATTGGTTTTGCCATACATCAACATGCATCTGCCACGGGTGTACATGTGTTCCCCATCCTGAACCCCCCTCCCAACTCCCTCCCCATACCATCCCTCTGGGTCACCCCAGTGCACCAGCCCCAAGCTTACTATATCCTGCATTGAATCTGGACTGGCGATTCGTTTCTTATATGATATTATATATGTTTTAATGCCATTCTCCCAAATCATCCCCCCCTCCCTCTCCCACAGAGTCCAAAAGACTGTTCTATACATCTGTGTCTCTTTTGCTGTCTCGTATACAGGGTTGTCGTTACCATCTTTCTAAATTCCATATATATGCGTTAGTATACTGTATTGGTGTTTTTCTTTCTGGCTTACTTCACTCTGTATAATAGGCTCCAGTTTCATCCACCTCATTAGAACTGATTCAAATG
>NW_011495025.1:6160176-6194787 GCF_000754665.1 Bison bison bison | reverse complement strand
CTCCCATTCAGAGATCTAGAATAAGAATCTGCATTTTAATAAGACCCCAAGTGATTAGTATACACAGTGGAACTCTAGACAAATGAGGTTAAAGCTCTCCAATGTGAGGAAAGATGTGTGTGAGCTAACTAGCCCAAAACATAATGAAGCATAACACAGTATGATATTCTAAGTCATCATTGCAAAAAAAAAAAGGCAAAATGGCTGTCTGAGGAGGCCTTACAAATAGCTGTGAAAAGAAGAGAAGCAAGAGCAAAGGAGAAAAGGAAAGATATACCCATTTGAATGCAGAGTTCCAAAGAATAGCAAGGAGAGATAAGAAAGCCTTCCTCAGTGATCAGTGCAAAGAAATAGAGGAAACAATAGAATGGGAAAGACTAGAGATCTCTTCAACAAAATTAGAGATACCAAGGGACATTTCATGCAAAGATGGGCTTAATAAAGGACAGAAACGGTACAGACCTAAGTAGAAGATATTAAGAAGAGGTGGCAAGAATACACAGAAGAACTGTACAAAAAAGATTGTCACGACCCAGATAATCATGATGGTGTGATCACTCACCTAGAGCCAGACATCCTGGAATGTGAAGTCAAGTTGGCCTTAGAAAGCATCACAACAAATAAAACTGGTGGACGTGATGGAATTCCAGTTGAGCTATTCCAAATCCTGAAAGATGATGCTGTGAAAGTGCTGCACTCAATATGCCAGCAAATTTGGAAAACTCAGCAGTGGCCATGGAACTGGAAAAGGTCAGTTTTCATTCCAATCCCAAAGAAAGGCAATGGCAAAGAATGCTCAAATAACCGCACAATTGCACTCATCTCACATGCTAGTAAAGTAATGCTCAAAATTCTCCAAGCCAGGCTTCAACAATATTTGAACTGTGAACTTCCAGATGTTCAAGCTGGTTTTAGAAAAGGCAGAGGAACCAGAGATCAAATTGCCAACATCCGCTGGATCACAGAAAAAGCAAGAGAGTTCCAGAAAAACATCTATTTCTGCTTTATTGACTATGTCAAAGCCTTTGACTGTGTGGATCACAAAAAACTGTGGAAACTTCTGAACGAGATGGGAGTAGCAGACCACCTGACCTGCCTTTTGAGAAACCTATATGCAGGTCAGGAAGCAACAGTTAGAACTGGACATGGAACAACAGACTGCTTCCAAACAAGAAAAGGAATAAATCAAGGCTGTATACTGTCACTGTGCTTATTTAACTTATATGCAGAGTACATCATGAGAAACGCTGGGCTGGAAGAAACACAAGCTGGAATCAAGATTGCCAGGAGAAATAGCAATAATCTCAGATATGCAGATGACACCACCCCTATGGCAGAAAGTGAAGAACTAAAGAGCCTCTTGATGAAAGTGAAAGAGGAGAGTGAAAATGTTGGCTTAAAACTCAACATTCAGAAAACAATGGGATCCAGTCCCATCACCTCATGGCAAATAGATGGGGAAACAGTGGAAACAGTGGCTGACTTTATTTTTTTGGGCTCCAAAAATCACTGCAGATGATGACTGCAGCCATGAAATTAAAAGACGCCTACTCCTCGGAAGAAAAGTTAAAACCAACCTAGACAGCACATTAAAAAGCAGAGACATTACTTTGCCAACAAAGATCTGTCCAGTCAAGGCTATGGTTTTTCCAGTAGTCATGTATGGATGTGACAGTTGGACTACAAAGAAGGATGAGTGCCAAAGAATTGATGCTTTTGAACTGTGGTGCTGGAGAAGACTCTTGAGAGTCCCTTGGACTGCAAGGAGATCCAACTAGTCCATCCTAAAGGAAATCAGTCCTGAATGTTCATTGGAAGGACTGATGTTGAAGCTGAAACTCCAATACTTTGGCCACCTCAATAGAAGAGCTGACTCATTTGAAAAGACCCTGATGCTGGGAAAGATTGAAGGTGGGAGGAGAAGTGGATGACAGAGGATGAGATGGTTGGATGGCATTACCAACTCAATGGGCATGAGTTTGAGTAAACTCTGGTTGTTGGTGATGGACAGGGAGGCCTGGCGAGCTGCAGTCCATGAGGTCGCAAAGAGTTGCGACTGAGCGACTGAACTGAAGTCATCATTATCTAATGAACACTGTTAATATAATTAATTACAGATAATAAAAATATCATGGATGTATTCTCTAACTGAACCTGAATCCCAGACCTGTTACTTGACATCTTCACTTACATGTGCAATTGATACCTCAAACTTAAAATGTCTAAAATCTTAGACATTTCCATCTTCCCGTTTCTTCTTATTCTAGCATAGGGGCTTGCTTACAAGGGCATGGACATCAGAAGAAGCAAGGTAGGGTTTTCCCTGGTAGTTCAGCGGTTAAGAATAGTATGCCAAAGCAGGGGACATTGAGTTCGATCCCTGCTCCAGAAAGACCCCACATGCCGAGAGGCACCTAAGCCCATCTGCCACAATTACTGAACCGGTGCTCTAGAGCCCATACTCCACAATGAGAAGCCACCTCAATGAGAAGCCTGTGCACCGCAACAAAGAGTAGCCACCACTTGCTGCAACTAGAGAAATTCCCCATGTACAGGAACAAAAAAAAGGTAATGATATGGAGGGCATGCCGTATAAAGATGGTGTATCCAACAGCTTTTTAAAAATGGGGAGTAGCGGTAATTGTCCCAGAGGTGGTGAGCATAGGAAACCACCAGAGTGACCGGGAAACTGATTAAATTGAACAGTTAAGTTAGTTTACTGAGGAAGAAAGGAAACATACTGAGATAATGGGAGCCAAGTTTCTCATTGTCTGAAAAGTCATTTAAAAACACGGAAAGGCAGAAGGCTAAAAAGAGCACTCAAGTGTTAGATCAGGATTGGAAATAATATAAATCCACTTAAAAAAAATATGTACACACTAATAGCGCAATAGTTACAAATATGCTTCAACATGTAAGTTCTATTCAAATTATTACACACATACATATAACATATTTATAGTAAATATATTTCCAAATAAAATATACATATGTATTTCTATGTTATATCTACATACATACACATACACATTTCCTAGGTCTGTCTGTTAAGTGGGTCTAGAAGCAATGACAGTCCCATAGCAGTGAGCACACCAAGTAATCAGATCTTGGTTTTTAAATCATAGCTAAACTGGGAGGAACCAGGACTCCATGAAGAAACATCTGATACAGAAAAAGTACAAGATGAGCCTGGAACATCTTGCTGACCATAAGGTAAAGAAATGCTTAAAGAATGACAGGGACATGTAAAAATGACACAAAAGGCAGACTGAGGGGGCTCCCACTGGCCAAATCAGGGTGAGTTTTGTCATGAAAATAAGTAAGAATAACAGATTATAACCCACTTAATAAAAGGAGAAAATGAGTAAACATATGAACAGAGAAGGAAGAAAGTTTCTTTACAGTAAAAGACCAATGAATACATGCTGAATGAATGATGTAAAAAGAAAATCACCACTTGGTTACCCTCATACTCATAGCTGATAGAGGCAATTGTGAATATAGGCTAAAACTGGTGCATGGAAGATTTTATGAGGAACAGGATACTGGCCTAATATCTGATTATCTCCCCTAATAAAATACTAACAATTACAAAGGGAAAATAGTTATTTCATAGCATATAAAGCCAGCAGATACCAACATGACCAGCTGATGAAGGTGAACATCACCCATGATGGGAAAAGTCAAAATCACAGAGCCTGATGTTATCACTGAGAATACAGCATCATTTCTGCAGCATCCCTGCCAAGAATTCATGGCATGAGTCTGCTCATGAGGAAACACTGGATGGATACACCTTGAGGGTCGCCCTATGAAATGTACTCTCAAATATGTGTGAGGAAGTGAGAGGCAGGGAAAGAATAAAGAACTGTTCAGGATTAGAAAAGACCCCCCCCCCCAAAAAAAAGGGTTTCTGGAGATAATCCTGAGCCAGAAAGGGAAAAAAGAGACACTTCTGGGGCAGCTGGGGAAGTCTGACTGGAGCTCATGGACTGGATGGTGACAGTATCATCAGTGCTGTGGACTCTGTGGCTGGGAAGTGTGTAAGGTGGTAAGGTAGTACTTGGTACTACTCTTGTAACTGTTCTGGAAGGGTGAAGCTTTTTAAAAAAGATGTCCAAAACTTCTGAAGTATATCCTATAACCATGGTTCTCCTCCCATCTTCTTTGTAAAAGTAAATGACATTCTTTTTTTTTTAATGAATTTATTTTTACTTGAATATTGCTTTACAATATTGTGTTGGTGTCTACCAAACATCAACATGACCCAGTCATAGGTATACCTGTGTCCCCTCCCTTTAAACCTCCCTCTCCATCACACCCCTCTAGGTTGTTACCGAGCCCCAGTTTGAGTTCCCTGAATCATAGAGCAAATTCCCATTGTCTGCCTAGTTTACACATGGCAGTGTATATGTTTCCATGTTACTCTCTTCATACATCCCACCCTCTCCTTCCTTCTCCCTCTGTAAATGACATTCTTTACTCCATTCTTCCATTTTTCAGGCCCCAAACCTCAGAAGTTATTCTCTCAATAATCACACCCTACATCCAGTTCTAAGCTAATCCTGTTGACTCTATTTGGAAAACAGATAGAACCCACCTACTTCTCCCCCTCTCCCCACTACCATCCTAGTCAAAGCTGGCATCATACCTCAACTGTGCTAATACAGACAGCCTCCTGACTGGATTCCTCCCACTCACCCCTGACCAATTATACAGCCTTTTCTCTACATAACTGCTGGTCCTCAGTTCTACAACTATCTGAAAGCTTGCCACATCACCTAGACATTAAAAGCCATAGTTCTTAGAGTGATCTATAGTCTACATAATCTGCCAACCACTCAATCCCATCTCATGTCCTTTTCTAACTGTTATGAACTGAATCGTGTGTCCTCAAAATTCATGTTGAGGTCCTGACCCCTAGCACCTCAGAATATAACTGTATTTGGAGAGAGGCTCTTTACTATAAAGAGGCAGTTATGATAAATAAGGTCATATGAGTGTCATCATTCAATCAGGACCAGTGTCCTCATAAGAAGAGGAGATCAGGACATGGATACACAGAGGGAAAATGAAGTAAAAACACAGAGAGAAGACAGCTATCTACAAGCTGAGGGAGAGGGACCTCAGAATAAACAGTTCTGCTGAATGCCTGATCTTGGACATCTAGACTCCAAAAATGTGAAGAACTAAATTTCTACGTTAAGCCATCCAGTTTGTTATACTACGCTAAGGCACCCTGAGCAAAGTAATCAATAAGTAACACCCACCCCCCTCCACAGCTTACTGGGTTCCAAACACAGGAGGCACACTCTGCCTCAGGGCCACTGGCTGTCCCTTCCACTAGAACTCTCTACTCTCATATATCCAGGTCTTGTTCACTTGCTCCCAGCTCAAGACCTCGTTGAGGTCTTCCCTGATCATTCTATATATAACACAGCATCTCTATTCCACCATAGCCATATTTTGCTACACTCTCAGCCCACCTCGTTTTTCATGAAACACTTAAATTTGTTAACTGACTTTCCCTGCAACCAAGGAAGACATTTCTGTCTGTTGTGCTTACTGATGAATCCCTTGCACCAAGAAAAATACCTGGTATGTAGCAGGTGACCACGCAGTAGATCAGTGAAAGAATAATATTCTCATGGCATTTACCTCTTCAGGAGCAAAAGGACAGCATTTGCTGTGCTTGAATCTAAGCCAGTTGTGGGTTCATCCAGGAACAAGATGGATGGATCAGTAATAAGCTCCATTGCAATACTAGTCCTTTTTCTTTCTCCTCCAGACACACCACGGATAAACTGAGTTCCAACCTAAAACACAAATATCATTATTAACAATAACATCCTCTGCCACTATCATTTGTTGAGCTCCTAAAATGTTCCAGCCCTAAAAGAGTTACTTCATCACATCATCCTTGTTTTCTCAGAATAGCAAATAAATGACGATATGGGAGAAGAGGCAGGCTTCTCTTTAACTTGAAGAGTAAACTGAGGTCCAGGTCAGAACTGGTAAGATATGAAACCTATGCTTTATATGTTTCTTACCAAGCCAAACATTTAGTTTTAAGACAGTTAAGCTAGAACACTAAAAGATTTGGTCTGAAATTACAGACCAAAAAGGGAGATGAAGATAGGAGCAGAGAAGTTGAAAGCATCTATAATTGTTAGTCTTCTTATAGCCTTCTGATACCCCCACCCCATCCCCAATAAAGTCATCAGTGTGGCTTGGTAGCTAGGAAAGTTCACCTCCTATTATACCACATTAGCACCTCTTACATCAAACTGAGCCCTCCTGTACCTTAACTTACTAAGGAAGTCCTGACTCATTCTACAGGGCAACTGGATGAGTAGACTATTCTATAGGGCTATTCTACATGGGAAGGTAGACTATTCTACAGGGCAATTGGCCGGGTCTTTTCAACCAGTCAGCGTTACTGTGTGGTGGGGGACCAGGAAGGTTTTGGGGGAGAAAGGAGGTAGGAAATAATTCTTATATTAATAGTCATCAATATCCTTCTGTAAAAGATGTGGAGCCAGCATGACTAAGCTCAGGAAACAGAGTAGACAGGTTAGATCTAAAGGAATAGATTCAATATGAAGTCAGGTTCAATCATATTATCACTTCAATTCTTATGAGTCTTCAAAAAGATAATAATCAAGTGCTACTCATGCCCATGATTGGATCCTCTAACAACTGACCTGTAACAGACATTTTGGAGAAAAATGAGGAAATGTGAATGAATGTGGCTTATAGTCCATACAGGATAGCCCATTCTCCAGGATCTAACCTTTAAAGGTCAGAATGATTAGACTTTTCCATTCATACAGAGATAGAAAGTTGCATAACAGAGAATAACATTTGTCTTGTTAGAGGTTTATAGGAACACCATGATCAGATCCACATGAACAGCTGCAAGAACAAAAGATTCTGACATTAAGAAGTTTGCAACAACCAATCACACCCTCTTCCTCTCTTATTATAAAATAAGTCTAATTCTAATTTGGGTAAGATAGCTGTTTAGGGCATTCATCCACTATCTTCTCAGTCTGCTGACTTTTCAAATAAAGTCACTTTTCTTTGACCCAACAATTCATCTCTCAATTTACTGGTCTGTCACATGGTGAGCTATACAAACTTGGACTCAGTAACAACTAAGTAATCAGACTATTCTCTCTACATTTGTCATGCTTAAAATTTCATAAAAACTCAAAACATTAAGTGAAGTATTTCAATTAATTAGATAAATAAATTCTAAGTCAACAAACTGTTTCAGCTTATTTTCCTTGGAAATCCATGCAAGGAATGGGTAATGACTGCCTATTGGTAGAGAACTTTTACTTAAAGGTAAAGAATGGTAAACACTTTATTGGAAAGACAATATCAAATAGACAGAGCTAATACAAAGGAAATCCAATCACTCTCAAAATGAATTTAGTGGAATATGGTGGCATCTCAGAGTTATTTTTCCAAAAAAAATACAGCAAAATATACTTTACATTAAATAATGTCAGAAAGTATCATCTGAAACAGCAGCCAGCAAAATATCCCCATTCTTTGTTACCTCTACCACAAGGGGACTAAACTAGAGCCATCACAAGCTGAAAAACTCATCTTCACCAAAAGATACAGATGTTTTCCAGAAAATCTTTTTATACCTAGTCATTAACCATAAAGGTTACTCATTTATCTCAATTCTCCTTTCCAAACTTGCATAACTCACAAAAGGAGTTACTTTACTCTCCTGCCTACAGCTGTTATATCTAAAGCCTAAAATAGACCAGCGTGTAACAGTCTGTAAGTAGATACTGGTAGAAGAAAGGGAGAGGGGAAGTGAGGGAGGGAGGAATGGGAGACAAAAATGTCAAAAGAAAGACTTCAGAAAAACAAGTTGGAAGCTACACAAACTACAAATAAATCCCTAGTTTGACTGAATATAATTTTGGAAGCCAACTGACAGCAAAGTGAAACACACTGAATCCTTGAATTTTCATCATTTATGAATTCCAGAAATATAATTCTCAAAAGCAATGGAAGAAAGCCTCATGGAAGAACAGAAGAAGAACAACTACAAGAGGAAAAGAAAACAGGAAGAAGGAAAGTTAGCGGGAAGACACTGAATGAGACGCGACAACCAACCAACCGGAGGTGGGATAGGATCAAGAGCTGCAGTCACAGAAAGGGTCACCTGCTCACAGCAAAGAACACTTCCACATACTAGAACACATTGCCACACTTGCTGCCCAAGAGTTAATCACCTTCAGTTTTTTTTAACCTGTTAACTTCCATCTTCATGTTAGGTAACCAGTCACTTTTCTCATGGCTTCAGAAAGCAGCCACTCTTGACCATACATATTATAGAAAATCTCTGAGTAAGTCATACTATCCACACAGGTGAGGTCCTATTTGCTGACTATGATATTATCAGTTTTTTCCACATTACCTTGGAATCTGCCACTTTATCCAGACCTAACTCTTGAATAACCTTGTTAATCCGTTCATTTTTTTCGTAACTTGTCATAGTTGTTGGAAGCCGAAGGGCTGCTGAAAACTGTAAGTTTTCTCTCACTGTCAGAGTTCCCATCACAACATCATCCTTAAAGAAAAATGGCATTTTAACAAGATATATCAGGTCTTTTCTAATACCATCACTCTGTAGTATATCTAACTTATCCACAAAAATAAGATACCCAAGTTCTAGCTAGTAATGAACTTGTGTATGTTGTGTGCTCAGTCATGTCCCACTCTTTGCAATTCTATGGACTGTAGCCTGCCAGGGTCCTCTGTCCATGGGATACATCAGGCAAAAATACTGGAGTGGGTTGCCATTCTCCTCTCCAGGGAATCTTCCTGACCCAGGAATGGAACCCACATCTTTTGCATCTCCTGCATTGGCAGGTGGATTGTTTACCACTGTGCCACCTGGGAAGCCCCAATAATGAACTTGCAATTAAACAAATTACAATAATTCCATGTTCAGACAGCTGCATAGCCTGATGAATTAATTTTCATTTCTAACCTGTATACCAAGAGAGAACACAGGTCATTATGATTATTACTGGCAGACATTTATAGAATGCTTTACACAAGGATTATATAACACTGTTCTGAGCTAGGGGAAGGAGAGAGGTGAGGGTAAGGCAAAAAAAGTAAAATAGTAATGTATTTTAGAAATGATATGATAATAAGAGTTGATACTACTGCCCTTACAAGGGTCATATTCCAGACTTTCTTTTCATTTAATACGATTCTGAATCTTATAGGATATTATGAAAAGCGGGTATAAAGAAAAGTTGTTTCTATGATTATGTCATATAGTCAATTGGAAGCACACTCAACTATCAGCCAAAGCACTTGCCCATATGAAAAATCAGAAGAAATCTAATAGGTAAAGTCACAAATACTTACTTGTACAACATAACCTGAGTTACATTTAAAATTGGCAGGTCGAGGTGCTCCATTGATCAAAACATCTCCAGATAATCCATGTGGATCCTTCCTTGCAGCTAAGATATCTAACAACCTATAAAAAGACATACGTTATTGCTTTTTTTTCCCCCCAAATCAGGCTTTACCTCTTAGCTAATTTGAATCCAAATTAACAGATCAAGAAATTACATGGTTTAACTAAAATTATATACATATATTGTAAATCTTACCTTCTTTTTAAAAATTATATGCTATAATAAAGCCCCAAAATATGAAAGTAAAGCTCTCTTACCTGATCCAGCACAGACCACCCAAACTGCCCCCTTGGTTGTCTGACCTTGGGGGTCTCCAGGCAGGCAATGTGATCCTTTGCTTAAGATATAAGCCTTCACTATGCCATTGGCTCCTCTCCCCACTTTCAATTTTATCCCCTTCCTTTTCCACTCCATAGCTCAAGTCATAGCTGACAGCTGTATGTCAATCACCATATCGAGTCTTGTTAGTGTCCTATTAGTAAAGCTGACCTAATAAGACTTCCTCAGGACACAATCACAAGCCAGCACAACTGCACCTTATCCGTAGCAACCAATACCAAACCAGACATGCAGAAAATGTGCAACAAACAGACACCTGCTCATACGAAAGTGTTCTTTAAAAGCACCTTAAAACTGGGGGTGGGGAATAGGTGAAGGAGATTTGAGAGGTACAAACCTCCAGTCATAAAATAAATAAGCCACAGGGATGTAACACACAATATAAGGAATAGGGTCAATAATACTGTAGTAACTTTATACGGGGACAGACGGCCTGACTTATGATGGTGATCATTTGATGAATGCAAATGTCAAATCTCTATATTTGACACATGAAACTAACATAATATTTATGTTGACTATAATTCAGTTTTTTAAAAACCACACATGAAAACTACAAAGAAAAAGCTTACTTATACTGTTATACTCACGAAGATTTGCCTCCACCTGTGGGTCCCAGAATGGCATTGAGGCCAGGTTTCATGACTCCACTGTAAATGCAGAAATATATCCAGTTACTGACCCAGTTTAAAGCCAGTTCTATAATTTAGGGTTTGTATTTAATACACTCAATGAAGGTTGATAAAATGATAGGAAAAAAAGCACAAATCAACTCTTAAAGGAAAGAGAAACTGAATTGTTGAGTAATAAAAATCTAGCAAACAACAAAGAATGTTAATCACTAGTCAGGACTTAGAATAAAAATGACTTGGGCTCCTCTAAACTCCTTTCACTTATTCTTTACACCATTTAAATATTTTTAGAAAAGGACACAAGAACTTTCAAAGTTCCCTGACGTAACAGATGTTGGTGAAGCGTCTCTGTTACACTTACTCTCCTTTCACAGTGTAAAATAAAGTGCATAATAAGTCTTAAGTGACGCTTGATGATCATTATCTTCACATCATGTGACTCACTACCTTGTCAAGTTCTACACAATTAATGTCAGTGGATTCCTAGAATCATCAGTAGTAGTGTCCTCATTGCTCAAATCTAGTCAGACAAAGAAGCAGTGAACCTGCAATGAAATTCAATGGCTGGAATAAAGCACCTCAAGGGGGTTAAAAAGAAAATATCACCAGTTCTAAACCCTTACAAAATTCTTAATCAAATTAGAAAAGTAAAATATATACCCTCAAGATATATCATTTTCTTTCTTGTAAAGTATAAGTAGAAATTTATACTTATTTCTTAGTTTAGAAGTGGTGGGACGAGATACATATATATATATATATGTATATATATTTTCTGGTGGCTCAAATGGTAAAGAATCTGCCTGCAATGCGGGAGACCTGGATTCGATCCCTGGGTTGGGAAGATCCCCTGGAGAAGATATAGGCTACCCACTCCAGTATTCTTGGGCTTTCCTGGTGGCTCAGATGATAAAGAATCTGCCTGAAATGTGGGAGATCTGGGTTTGATCCCTGAGTTGGCAAGATCCCCTGGAGGAGGGCATGGCAACCCACTCCAGTATTCTTGCCTGGAGAATCCCCATCCCCATGCCCCACTGTAGCATGGCAGCTACAGTCCACGAGGTCGCAAAGAGTTAGACACAACTGAGTGACTAAGCACAGCATCTGTGTGTGTGTGTGTGTGTGTGTGTGTGTATAAGTATACTGATTTGTTTTGATATATGGCAGAGACCACCACAACATCGTTAAGCAACTATCCTCCAATTTTAATAAATGGTGGATGCCACTTCCTATAGTAGATACCCTTTAAGGATATACAGAGATGGTGTACACACAGCATGTTCCAAACAGACCAGGCAGATGTTTGAGGGTAGTCAATATTCAGACAGAAAGCAGGAGGGAGGAAAAAATTAAGGTAGTGTTGACGGTTCTGAGTCACAAGAAGAGGATGAATATTTTGGTTTTTATCCTAGAGGTTGCCAGTAGAATGGTTAAAGAGGATGAATGGGAGAAAGAAGAATTAAGGGCAAGGCCTCCACAGTTATAAAGGCATGATGAAATAAGAGGCCTGTGAAGCCCTTTCACAACTCTGATGACTAAGGCCAATCTCTCTTTGAAACTGGTAGGCAAGTCAAAATTTATTCCACAGAGAAAATGGCATCTATTCCAAGTGGAAGTTCCAAAACCAAAGGGTATTCCATTCACACATATTTTCACAGAAACAAATTATTTGATTACACAAGTGTGGTGAGCGATAAACTTTACAATGTGCCTCAGTGCTTCCAATCAAGAGGACCTCAGCATTTATTGACTTTTGAGCTTGCAACATCAAAAGTGTGAAATGGCTGGTACTAGGATGACAAGTATGTTTCACTTTGCTCATCAGCTGAAACACTGGCAAATAAATGAGTTAGGTAAACCAGGAACAAACTGTAAAACAGAAAAATCTCTTATTTTTTCAGTGACCTTTCCCCACAGATGTAAAAGACATACTAATGGTTGAGTGAACTTTCAAGATGCATTTATCAATAGCTCTTAATGTACCCGATATAAGCTTGTTATTCATTAAGACATCATTGTTAGGACTTCCCTAGTGGCCCAGTGGCTAAGACCCTATGTTCTCAATGCAAGGGGCAGTTCAATTCCTGATCAGGAACTAGATCCCACATGCTGCAACTAAGATCAGTGAAGCCAAATAAATAAATTAAAAAAGAAAAAGATTTAATTGTCAGAAAATCTTTCCAGGTTTTAAAAATATCTCCTCAAATTAAGATCAAGCAATCTGAAATAATTAATTCTGAACTGAATATAAACATTCTAAGAGAGAATTTTACAGGTTCTTGGAGACAACAATAGCAGACAATCACAACTGCAACAGTTCCAGTGTGGAGCAGTGGCTAATTCTCCCTTCATTCATTCAACACAGTTATCCAGTGTCTACTGTGTATAACAAGATACTCTTCTAGGACACAGGTCAAAGTTGAGAATCAATGTCCTAGTCTGAGTGGAATTTACATTCTAGTACAGCTGGTCACTTGTCTTCTGCTTCCATAAATGAAGTGTTACTAGAACAGAACTACATTCATTCATGTACATGTTATCTATAGCTGCTTTCATGCTACAACAACAGAGATGAGTAGTTGCAACACAGATGGATGGCCCATAAAGTAGTCTATGGTCTATACTTCCCTTGTTTCCCCACCCTGCCCTCTGCCCTACTGTCATCCCTCAAAACCAATTCCCCACCCTTAGGTACTGCTTTACAGCATTTATATGCAGGAAAGTTCCCCTCTTTATACCGTAAAACTTTGCCAACAAGAATTATGTCACCTTGTCCTATCCCCCACCCCCAAAGCATGTAGCACAGTGGTTTACAATGAGTAAACCACCTAAATACTGATACATGAAATGAAACCTAGCTAAAAGATTCACATCACATGTATTACTTTTTAGTGGATAATGGGTTAATCCTTTGGTCTTGGGTTGTAGTCAATGCCATTCCCACTGCCTGGAACATGACCTTTCTCCATCCTCTACCCACACACACACACACACACACACACTCACACATAAGTGTGCACATATACAATTTTCACCTTTTCTCTCTCCACACCTCCAAACCTCTGATTTAGGGTTAGTGATATCCACAGTGTCTTCTAACCCTTCTATTACAGTAGAATGACACAGTGAGGTACGCTAGTTGTCTGAGTCCCCCATCAGAATAAAAGGTTTCTGAGGACAGAGGACACATCTGTCACTAGCATCTTGCACAATGTCAAGTACCTAGTAGATATTGGACATTTGTTGAATAAATGAGTCTCCACATTTCCATAAATGACAATTACTTATAGGAAAATCAAAAGAAATATTTTCAATAAAAACTAATGTCAAGAAATAGGAAAGGGACTTCCCTGATAGTCCAGAGGTTAAGAATCTGCTTCACAATGCAAGGGACGTGGGTTCAATCCCTGGTCAAGGAACCAAGATCCCACATGCTGCAGAGCAACTAAGCCCACACAACTAGAAAGCCTGCACATCACAATGAAAGATCCTGCATGACACAACTAAGACCCAATACAGTCAAATAAATAAATATTTTTTTAAAAAGAAGTAGGAAAAGTTTATGAAAAATAGGTTTTGTCTGATTGGGAAAAAACTTAGTTATATTCCCTATTTGTTATTTGATGTTCAAATATATCAGTCATTTCTATTAGACTTCCACTTCCCTTCTCCGTAGGAAGGTGATGAAAGAGGGTAGATGTACAGCAATGCCAGTATCCAGGAACATAGGCTGCAAAGGGAGGTGGGAGGAAGAGGGGCAACAGGTGAAGGTGCAGGAGTCTCCTTATACTGAAGAATAAGAATACTGATTGAGTAAACCAATAGGTAACTCAAAGACAATGAGAACCAGGCTTGTCACATTCTGAAATGATGTTTCACAAACATGGGTATGTGGAAAGAACATTGGAGTATTAGATAAAAATTGGAGAACGTAATAATGAGAAGTCATGGGTTTTAATCTACATACACAGATATAGAAAGTTTTAGATATATGTATAAGTACACATGTGCATATACTGAAACATACATATGTTCCCTGGGTCTGTCCACTAAGAAGTCTAAAAGCTATAAGAAGTCTAAACCCTAATAGCAATAAACATTCCAAGCACCCAGATCTTGGTGTATAATTATTTCCATTCTCCACAAAAAGGAACATCAGCTGCTTCCAGGTCTGACACAGGTTAAGTACACAATGAGTCTGAAACCTCTTGCTATCCAACAAAATATTCAAAGAATGAGAGTATGTCAAAAGAATGAGTTAAAAAAATACAGAGCCTACCATGAAAGTTTCTCACTGACCAAATTAGGAACAATAAGAGTATCAAGACAAATAATGACAATAGTGCACTACTATTGCTGCTGCTAAGTCGCTTCAGTCGTGTCCGACTCTCTGTGACCCCATAGACGGCAGCCCACCAGGCTCCCCCATCCCTGGGATTCTCCAGGCAAGAACACTGGAGTGGGTTGCCATTTCCTTCTCCAATGCATGAAAGTGGAAAGTGAAAGTGAAGTCGCTCAGTAGTGTCCGACCCTCAGTGACCCCATGGACTGCAGCCTTCCAGGCTCCTCCATCCATGGGATTTTCCAGGCAAGAGAACTGGAGTGGGTTGCCACTGCCTTCTCCGAGTGCACTACTATTGAATGCTATTGAATAAAATACAAATCTATGGGTCTATATTTATACAAATACAAATATAAGAGATGGTGAATGAAGTTCTTCCTTTTACTAGAATGCAAACTAATACATATAGAAGAGATGGATGAAAACAGAAAGTCACATTTTGGTAAATATAGAATAATTAACTACCAAAGCAGATTGTTCCTGCTGATACAGGCAGGGGCCATCAATGGGGGCTAGAGCTGGTGGGTTGAAGTTTAATGAGAAATAGAATTTTGGAATAATGTCACAGTATCTCTCTCGTAAAATTTGTCAATTACAAAGGGGAAAATGGTGACATATGGTAAAGAAGGCTGGGAGACATTAACATAATCAGATGACCAAGATTAAGGGGCGGGACAGGAATAAACCAGCTTGGATGAGACTGAAGAGACATGATGTGGTTGGTGGCCAGTCAACCATGTGAAGAGCATGGTTTACCAAGGCTCCATAAGAACCATCACTGCATTCATTATGAAGCTACACTTCCCCTGAGCTTATTATAGACAATGACCTGTGTTTATCTAAGAGAGGGTCACTATTTCTAGAAAATATACACTGGAGGAGTTAGGAATACTGGAGCATCATACAGACCGCTGGCTCTCAAGTGGTTTAGAAAAGTATTAGTGACAATGGGTAGATAAAGAAACAAAGTGATGAACAAATGCAGTGAGATATTCACAGCTGGGAATCTGGGTGAGAGGGCTATATTCCACAAGGTTTAAACTTGAAATGATCTCACAATAAATTATTAATTTAAAAAATTCCCAAATAGTATAATGGATTTCCCTGAACATAAGATAGCCACACAGCCATTGGAATGGATCACTTTTTCTAGAAATCTACAGCTTTGGTGAGAAAAAAGTTCAGCTGCTGGGTATGGAGAAAAACTAAGCAGAAAGATTTTTATAAGGAAGTAAAATCTCATCTTTTTGAATTCATATAGTCAGATTTTATTTTAGCATCTTCTCCCCCAGAGGGAAATGAGAGTCTATATTGATTCTACAGGTGAGATTATAAAATGTCCAAAGGAAAAACAAAAAATCAAGATCCTCATCAGCTTTTCTGGAACACAGTTACTATTTTGAATGCTGATGGTGCTATCAAACATGAATCAAATATGAGATAAATCAGAGCACCCTTTCCCACATCCCAGAAACTCTACTTAGTTGAAGCCAGCAGATAGGGAGAACATAAAAGACACTACTGCCTAAACCAGTAGTGTGAGCAAGCAAGAAAAAAACAAAAACAACCTTGTATCCTTTTAACTGTAAAATTTGAAATGATTACAAGATTTGACTGAGTTTTTATGAACCTAGGAATGCATGTAAGGATGAACTCATCTGTTGCTAAAATGCACACCACTGAACCATAAAAACATTATGAAGGCTTGAGCAGATGACGCTTTTAGTATATCAAGTTACTAATTTACTACCTTTAAAGCATAAGCAAGGTAAATGTACCCTGGAGCAGTGTATATTTTACCAACCTGTACATATTCAAATCATTTGTTACCTTCCACTTATCAGCACAAAATCTGAAGTGACCAGCTTTTTTCTTGATTATTATGCTCTACCAAAAAAAAAAAGTAAGCTTTACAGAAAGGTCAGTCAACGCTAGTCTAGATATGGAACAGAAGATAAAAGCTTTTCATCAATTATTCCTCTCCCAATACACAGAGTTTCTCAACATAAGAAGGTGGTATAATCTGTGTTATTGCATAGAGAAAAATTTATTGCCTTCTGGCAACCTAATCAATTTTAGATCCCTCATGTTTTTTCCCAGCCCACATCCCTAAATTCTCTCCCCTATTTGTCATTTTCTAGCCCTCTGGAAGCAGTCGGCTGCCAGTAATAGAAAAGACCACAGTCGCATATAACGCACTAAGAAAACGTGAAAAGCATCTGATTCCATAC
Source organism: Bison bison bison (assembly GCF_000754665.1). Classification (NCBI taxonomy): domain Eukaryota; kingdom Metazoa; phylum Chordata; class Mammalia; order Artiodactyla; family Bovidae; genus Bison; species Bison bison. The sequence continues at coordinate 6,177,776 of NW_011495025.1, read as the reverse complement.
AGGTTTGTAGCCGTACCTGGCCAAAGGGTTCTTAATAAACCATTCCTCCAGTCTTAGAAAGCCAGAAAAAGCTGTTTGCTTTATCTAGGAATAATTATTCCCCTATTAAACAAAAAATTAACAAAACACATAGGCTGTGCTATCTAAGCAAACCCAGATGCACTTTCCACTCCACAGAGAGGAAGAATCCAGCTCATATTTTCTAGAATTCAGAAAAACAGTAAAACCCTAAAGGCTATGATATATGAAAAAGATATCTTGGGACCCAGTAGATACTAAGTGCTCATTTTCTTCCTACTCTATTGCCCAGTTTGCCACCATTTAATGCATTAGTTGCTGGATGAAGAGAATGAAGAATCAAAGTTTTGTATTAACTTGGATTCTAAACTATAATTAAATATTAATTTGGATCCTAAATTCTCTTATCACTTTGGACTTCAACTGCATAACCTAAGCTAAGTATAGTTTCTATCTTAGACTTAGTTTATAGTCTTATATTTATATATACTTAACATGTGATCCAACCCTTTCACTGCTAGTTTAGTCAAATGAAATGAAAGCATGTGTCTATATATCTGTATAGACTCGCACACCTTTATGTGCAATAAGCAAAACCTGCCAAAATCTGCATGTCAATGAACCTACTTAAATAAAAGTTCAAGCACATACTTGATATTTGCTAGTATTTCTTTCTCAATAGTTTTCCGACAAAGTAGAAAGCCAGTCTTCACTTTTACTCGATAGCAGATGTTATGAAAACTTAACACAGCTCCTTCAGTTAATGTCTGCAGGTCCTTAGAGGTTGTCTCTGGAATGCCGTTGAGTTTTTTTGACATTGGGATAGAAACCTCGTAACTATTGGAAGACATTTTGAGCATTTCCGCCTTCCTGTGGAGGGAAAAGCAACAATAAGTTGATAGTCCAGGTAAATGAGACTGTAAACAGTAGTTAACAATACACTTAAAACAAAACTGCTTTGGTACAAACTTCCAGTTATAAAATAAATAAGACCTGGGGTTATAATGTGTGGCACAGTAACTATAGGTAATAATACTGTATTGTATATTTGAAAGTGGCCAAGAGAGATCTTAAAAGTCCTCACCATAAGAAGAAAAAAATGTGTGACTTTTGTGTGTGATGGATATTAACTAGGTTTATTTTGGTGATCACTTCACAAAATATACAAATATTATGTCATTATATTGTACACATGAAACTAATGTTATTATGTCAATTATTTCAATTTGTTAAAAATTTTAGAAATCAAAAAAAGTTTAATGTAAAATGCCTTATTGGTCATTTTATATTGATAACATGTTTAAGTAAAAATAGTTTGGCTATATTTAATACAATTAAATGTATTTTTAAAATTTTAAAACAAGTCCATTTTGAACTTCAATGCAATAAGCAGCTCCATTTCCAATGAATAGGCCATATCACAACAACAATAACAAGCTTGGAACCTACATTAGGGAGGCAGACACAACTCCGAATATATAAACTCCAATTAGATGTCAATTAAACATCTAACAAGTAAATAGGGAGAGTATGAAAATTACTCAAAACCCATGAAACAGCAAAAGATAAATGGGAGTTAGAGCTGACTTAAAAAATATATTATTAATATGACTCAAGATCAGGGACAGGCTACATGATCACCATCACTCCATTCTTATTTGAGTGTATGACATAGATATTACAAAAAGCGGGGTGGCCAAGCAGTCAGTGACAAGAGACATTTCTTTGAATTTAAAGCTCCTGACTTTACATCTCTGGTTGCTATGTTCCTTTAATCAACTAAGAAGACAAACTCCAAAATTGTTTGGAATGATAAACTCATTTTCTTAATGGGCAACATATAAATTCTAGGAAGGTTTAGAATTATGTATAAAAATGATTGAGAAGATCAAACCAAGAGTTAAGTAGTTAAAGAATTTAAAACAACAAGTGAGTATTAAATTTATAAATGAAGTTTAAAATATTTCATTTAACAAGTTAGAAAAGGCCCCTTTATAAGGATTTAGAGTAGGATCTTAAGGTGAACTTAACAGCTTGTGCAATAGCTTTGAAAAATGAAACTTCCATAAACTTGGTTTTAATTCTTAAAAATCAAAGTAATCAATGAAGAACTTTCTCTCTGGCTACTGTAGAGTAGCTTGTCCAAACCAATCATCCTCCTAAGGACAACTGTAGAAGCAGACAAAATACAAGATGCAGCTCTTTGAAGAATGTTTTCTGATGGGTGTAACCAAAGCAGCCAGGACTTAAGTATCTAAAATTCTGGAAAAGAGAAAAGATGAAGCATTCCATGCCCAGCATTCTTGAGGCAAATTACACATACATGGGGCAAAACCCAGAAAAACCAGGCAGAAAGAAGCTGCTCAAAAGCTGAATGAATATATTTAAGTAGCATCTCATTAATAGGCGGAGAAGGCACTGGCCACCCACTCCAGTACTCTTGCCTGGAAACTCCCATGGACGGAGGAGCCTGGTAGGCTGCAGTCCATGGGATCACTAAGAGTCAGACACGACTGAGCGACTTCATTTTCACTTTCCACTTTCATGCATTGGAGAAGGAAATGGCAGCCCACTCCAGTGTTCTTGCCCGGAGAATCCCAGGGACAGAGGAGCCTGGTGGGCTGCCGTCTATGGGGTCGCAGAGTCAGACACAACTGACGTGACTTAGCAGCAGTAGCAGCTCATTAACAGGGAGACAAAGTTTGGAGCTGTGAGTTTACCAGTTGAAAACACCAAGTTTTTGAGATCGTACCAGTAGGGCTATGACCTGGAAATATGAGCAACCTAGAAGCAGACCAGCCTTTACTCAAGCAATGTGATCCACTCATATTTTGCTAAAAGAAATTTAAATCTATTCCAAAGTCATCATCATCCAAATTTTCAATCAAAAATTACCAAGCACGCCAGAAAATAAGACCTAATGTTCCAAAACAAGAAAATAGAAGTAGACCCGTAAGTATTGCACGTTGGAGTCATCAGACATCTGCGTTAAAATAACTGAGTAATATGTCTAAGAAAATAAATGAAAAGATAGGCTATCACCAAAGAACTAATCAATAGTTTTTAAAAAATCAGTAGATGAGTTTAATAGCAGTTTAGATACAGACTGGGAAAGAATTAGTGAACTGACAGACTTCCATGTAGAAAACATCCAGATTGAAGAGTGTATGAAAATTATCAGCATGGAAAAGAAACAAAAAACTTCAGACTGAAGAGAATGAAGAAGTAGCTTTTTTTTTTTTAACTACATAAAAGAGCTAAGAAACATATGAAATGTGATGAAAAAGATCTGGCATACATGTAACTGGAGACCTGAAAAAGAGAAAATAAAAATGAAGCAGAATCAGTGTTTGAAGAAATACTGGCCAAGCATTTTCCAAAACTGAAGGTATCAAGCCACAGACTGAAGGAGCTCCAGGAACACCAAGACAGGATATGCATAAGAAAACCACACACACCTGAGCATATCATAGTAGAACTTCCCCCAAATCAAAATAATCTGTAATTCTTCCTATAGCCGGAAACTGCTCTACTGTTATCACATTTAAAACATATTCCACTTTGGAAACTGCAAAAGTAGGAAACCACTTATAGACTGGCACCCAGGAAATTAAAAGAGCCTAGTTTTAATCTGTGAGCACAATGAATGGTAATAACTAGCTCAAGCCCTACTCTCTGAAAGCAGTGAAAGAGAAGGCTCAAGGTACAAATAACTATAGAGACCTTGCATATTGACTTTGTAAACTTCTCAAGCCATCCCCCATGTCTTCAAAAGCCAAACTATACTAGCCTGACATGAGCAATTGCTTCTCTTGCCATTCCCCATTTGATGTTCAGGCTCCAAGGACACTTTCTAACACTCTCCCAAGGCTGTGTGTGTGTGTGCGTGTGTGCGTAAGGACACTTTCTAACAATCTCCCAAGGCTCTGTGTGTGGTGTGTGTGTGTGTGTGTGTGTGTGTGTGTGGTCAGTCTGTCCAACTCTTTGCGACCCATGGAATGTAGCCTGCCAGGCTCCTCTGCCCATAGAATTTTCCAGTCAAGAATACCAAAGTGGGTTGTCATTTCCTATTCCACAAGGCTCATTAAGAGAATCAAATAACATCCCACCTAAATTTAAATAGGCCATTGGCTCAAGACAAACATTAATACAAAATCTTTGTGAGATTTTCTGTTAATAAAAGGCACCAACTGGAACTATAGTACCCAAGAAAGATCATCCATACCCATCCATCCATCCAAGATAGAGAACAGATAAATACAATCACAATTCTAGAAGTATGTGCATACTGAGTTCGTCTTCACTGTGATAGGATTAAGTTAGTAATTCACATTGCTAGGAGGTGCTTAGGAATAGGAGATGCTTAGTACAGGGTCTTAGAAATTCATGTGTCACAAATCAAGAGATGAGCAGGCATAACTGAAGTACACCATCCAGCTGAAGCACATTATACCAAAAACCAAACTTATTTCTAACACCAATATGAAACAATATATTACTCTAAGATGAAACAAAAAACTTATAGGAATGATAACAAAATTTTAAAAACACACATCTCAGCACCATATTAACCTCAAGTACTCAAGTCTCCAGTTTATACAGTATCCTGGGTTTATCCAGATACTGGGTTTATCCCAGTATCCTGGGTTTTTAGAGGAATCACTGAAAGTAACTGTCTCTAAGTAAACATTAATCTTTCCCTACAGATATATATATACACCACGTCTAGATTTCCCTATGACAAAAATCAACTTCCCCCCTTGTTGCTGCTTCCTTGCTTCCAGTTTAGTTCAGCTTCCAGAGCATGTGCTAAATCGTTTTCTGAATCTGAGACCCACTTCAAAGACTTTAAAAATAAAAGCAGCATCCAAATGGCTTCATACAACTCGCCTGAACCAGCCTGCCCTGTTAACTGGCCTGATTATCTTTTCACCAGCTGGAACAGTCTTCCATACATGACTGAGCGGCTTTGAATAACGAGATTCTCTCCCCCTTTCCAGCTATCTCTTTTCTACCTGTGTCTACCTTTGTCACCTTTCCTCTCTCCTTCTTGTTTTCTAACTAATGAGGTACATTTTTACTTTTTTGGAAAGTCTTCTTCCATAGACACTGGTATATCTATTATAAGAATGATAACTTGCATTAAAAATACCACGTTTGAATGGACTTTTAGACTCCGTGGGAGAAGGCAAGAGTGGGATGATTTAAGAGAATAGCATTGAAGCAAGTACATTACCATATGTAAAACAGATGACCAGTGCAAGTTCAATGCATGAAGCCAGGCACCCAAAGCCAGTGCTCTGGGACAACCCAGAGGGATAGGGTGGGGAGGGAGGTGGGAGGACGGATCAGGATGGGGGTGACACATATACCTGTAGCCGATTTAGGTTGATATATGAAAAAAGCCATCATAATACTATAAAGTAATTATCCTCCAATTAAAATAAATTAGTTAATTGAAAAAAAAAAGCCAAAATAGGCCTGCTGCCTTTGAAGCCCACACACTCAACCATATATAATTCTGCTCCCTATTGCAGAATTCAATAATATAGGACTCGCTTAAAAAAAAAATACCATTTTTCTCTATCTTACTCTTTATCATACTCTTAATCAGACAGTCTACTATAAACAGAGTACATAAGTCAATAGAAATTGCACACAGGTAATAAAAGTAGAGTTCAGTTCTAAAGTCCTCAGCCAGACAGCTGTCCATAGCTGTAAATATTGCACCTGCTGGTAGAAGCCAGAGCAGCCTCAGGTCAAGAGTTCAGGCCTTCTTCTTACTTTTTTTTCCCCTAGGGATAATAATAGCAAAAGTGACACTCTGCCTCATAGCCAAGAGGACATACTGGGTAAACACACCTTCTTCAGCTATTTACTGTGATGCCCAGACCTCGCTACCCTGACAAGGAATTAGGCTTCTTGGGTCACTGTCAGGTGACTGCTACAAAACTTATGAACAAACAGAAATAGAAGCAGGATAGTTTTGAACATTGTTAGAAAAGGAACTCAAAATCTGAGTTGTAACTTCCACAATAAATCCCTGAAGTTTAAAGAGTCCTCTATCCATCAATGGGTTTTCACATCATCTCTGATCTAACAGTTCCACCCTGGAGCAAACATCCAGTGTTGACATCGGCACTGCAGCGTTGGAGTCACAGGGCTGATGTCTTCAGGTCAAGGAAACGATCTGGCACTCAAGGCACCCACAGCACTGCAGCAGAGTGATCTGGGGAGGGCGGCACAAAGAACGAGGTCAGACAGACAGGCAGGAAGAAATACCATTGCGGAAGGTCTGTATAGTCCAAGAGAAGCCGCTGAGGCCGTTCAAGCAGGAAAGGCTCATGATCTTAACTGTGTTTTTTAAAAATCACTCTAGCTGCTACTGTGAGACAAGTGTGGAAGCAAGGGCGTTAGGAGGCTACTGCAGAAAAACAGTGAGACACGCTAACAGTGAGACACAGGAATGGGCCTGGTAATGAAAACTTTTTTCTCCCCTCCTCTATAGCTAAGAGAAGGATTTATCAAGGACTGAGTGCTGAGGATATGTTTAAAATAGTGGAGATTAGGGAGCACCAGCTAAGAGATATATAACTTGACAAGATAAAAATTACCAACTCCCTGGAATTCCCTGATGGTACAGTGGTTAGGACTTTGTGCTTCCACTGCAGGAGGCATGGATTCAATCCCTGGTTAGGGAATTAAGATCCTTCATGCTTAGCAGCACAGGCCCCCGCCCCCCCCACCACACACACAAAATAAAATTACCAATTCCCTTCATTCTCACAAGTTACACAACCACTGATCTTATAGATGGTAATCTGGTTTCTTATGTGTAAAAAGGCTGTAAATAAGGCCCAAGAAGTGATTCTCTTGAGTTCAAGATAATCAGAGGTCAGATGGAAAAGTGCCTGTGCTCCTTTCCATGTTCTTTATTAATACGCATAGGGATAATAAAATAGTGCTGTCCACCAGACACATATGGCTGCTACTCAGCACTTGAAATATAGCTGGTGAATGTTTTATGTTATTTAACTTACTCACTTATACTTAAATAGCCACACGTGGTTAATAGTTACCATATAGGACAACACAGGTCTAAAGTGCTTACTTTTTAAAAATGTATTTTCTCATTCTTGGGTTACTTTATAAACAGTTAATTTTATAACCCCATAAAAGACACATATACTTGAACACTATGAGGACACCCCAAGCACTCCCATATTCATCCTGCATCAAAAAAAAAATACTTGCTATATGCTATTATCAAATTCATTCTTAGATTTCAAAATATCATAAAACTATACTATATTTATAGCTCAGTCAGTAAAGACTCTGCCTGCAATGCAGGAGACCTGGGTTCGATTCCTGGGTTGGGAAGATCCCCTAGAGAAGGAAATGGCAACCCACTCCAGTGTTATTGCCCGGAGAATCCCATGGACAGAGGAGCCTGGGAGGCTACAGTCCATGGGGTCTCAAGAGTTGGACACGACTTAGCGACTAAAGAGGGAGAAAGAGATATTATATTTATTTCAAAAATAGGACAGTGCTATATGTTTCAGGTTAAGAATAACAAATCTATAAAATGATCATATATACAATGCCTGAAAAAAGGCAATGCTTCCATTATTTTAGAACTGTCTTTTGAACAATAGCTAAATTGAATTAAATCACTTTCCTCAAGTAAAACAAACAAGATGAATCCCTGAAGTATCTGGTCCCCAAACAGAATTCACATTTTATCAAAACATTTTTTACTATTGAGTGCAGGAAGGGGACCCCCTTATAGGGCCCAAGAGTGAGCTCTTGTCTAACACTAAGAAATGAATGGTCCAAGGAGATACACGAACTGACAAAGCAAAAGACTTTATTAGAGAGGGGTGCCTCAGCGGAGAGCAGCAGGGGAAGGGAACCCAGGAGAACTGCTCCACCACATGGCTCAGAGTCTCCGCGTTTATGGTAATGGGGTTGGTTTCCAGGTTGTCTCTGGCCAATCATTCTGACTCAGGGTCCTCCCTGGTGGCGCATACATCTCTCAGCCAAGATGGATTTCAGCGAGAAGGATTCTGGGAGGTTGGTAGGATATATTGACTCCTCCCTTCTCCTTTTGGCCCCTCCTGAACTCTTTCCTGAAGGTGAAGTGGAGAGTGAAAAAGTTGGCTTAAAGCTCAACATTCAGAAAACGAAGATCACGGCATCCGGTCCCATCACTTCATGGGAAATAGACGGGGAAACAGTGGAAACAGTGTCAGATTTTATTTTTCTGGGCTCGCTCCAAAATCACTGCAGATGGTGACTGCAGCCATGAAATTAAAAGACGCTTACTCCTTGAAAGGAAAGTTATGACCAACCTAGATAGCATATTCAAAAGCAGAGACATTACTTTGCCAACAAAGGTTCGTCTAGTCAAGGCTATGGTTTTTCCTGTGGTCATGTATGGATGTGAGAGTTGGACTGTGAAGAAGGCTGGGCGCCGAAGAACTGATGCTTTTGAACTGTGGTGTTGGAGAAGACTCTTGAGAGTCCCTTGGACTGCAAGAAGATCCAACCAGTCTGTTCTAAAGGAGATCAGCCCTAGGATTTCTTTGGAAGGAATGATGCTAAAGCTGAAACTCCAGTACTTTGGCCACCTCATGTGAAGAGTTGACTCATTGGAAAAGACTCTGATTCTGGGAGGGATTGGGGGCAAGAGGAGAAGGGGATGACAGAGGATGAGATGGCTGGATGGCATCACTGATTCGATGGACATGAGTCTGAGTGAACTCTGGGAGTTGGTGATGGACAGGGAGGCCTGGCGTGCTGCAATTCATGGGGTCGCAAAGAGTCGGACACGACTGAGCGACTGATCTGATCTGAACTCTTTCCTGTTACTTTTTGGAGGTAGTACCTCCTTCTTTACCAGGACCTCCTATTGTGAGACAACTCAGGCAAGCAATTATTATCATGCCCGGCCAAAGTGGGCAATTAATGGTTCCCTAACAATAACATAAATTTCATAGCATTTTCATGGTACATTTCAGACTACTTTATTCTGAATTTCAAATACTGAAGGTGGGCTGATGAAAGAAAAATAATAAATTTAAATGAACTATAGACCTTCCAGCCACCCTCCAAAGCTTTCTAATAATAGTCACAAAGCTTTATCTAACAATGTATGACCAGTATTTGGATCACAGCTCATCAAGCAAATTATCATTAAAATGTTTTTTCTAGCCCTAGCTCACAGTGCAGGAACATTCTTCTCATGCCCTTTTGGCCTTCAGCTATCTCCCAAATTATAAGTAAAATCATGATATTTTAAAGTTATCTCCTTTGGACTTTATTGCAAACCTGCCGTTTCAGAAAGCCATATATGCATTTGCAAACTAAAAATTTGCCCACATGTCTGTTGTAAGAGCAGGGACCTAATGTCCATCAATTTTGTATCCTTTAAGTAAAGTGAAGTCGGTCAGTTGTGTCCGACTCTTTGTGACCTCATGGACTGTAGCCTACCAGGCTCCTCCCTCCATGGGATTCTCCAGGCAAGAGTACTAGAGTGGGTTGCCATTTCCTTCTCCAGGGGATCTTCCCGACCCAGGTATCGAACTCAGGTCTACTGCATTCCAGGCAGATGCTTTAACCTCTGAGCCACCAGGGAAGCCCTTGTATCCTTTGGGGTCACTCATATCATATTCTCAATTATTTCCGCTGAATGAAAGACTAAATTACAATATGCCACACCCCTGTATTAAGCAAAGTAGCTTCATAAAGATATTGTGAGCACAAACAAGAGGAAGTCACTAACCACCCTATTTAGAGAGGTCATCTACAGAAGTTAAATTCTGCCAGGATTAGTAAACTATATGTACAAATTAGAAAGGACACAAATACCACCAAAGATTTCACCTGGACTTTGTGGAAGGTAAGGACAAAACTTAATGAATACCCCCTAAAAACTCACTGTATTAACCCAGGTAGAGTTGAGAGAAAATATAATTATCCTGTTTCAAAGCAGAATTTCCAGCCAGGAATGTCCTTCCCTACCCCTTTGCCTAGAGCTTCAAAATTACTTGAGGGATTAAGACCAGATTCATCTCTCAGGGAATACATGGCTTGGGGCAGGGCGGGTGGGGGTGGGGGTCACAGTGGTTAGAAGTGGCCTACTAAAGGAGACTAACCAGTTATATAGGAAGGAGAGAAGAGAAAAGAAAGTTGACCTAGTAAAGGAAAGCAAAATCATTAAACTGAAAGAGATTGCTTTGGGAAATGCATGCTGTTTGAGAAATGGAGTACTTCCTGCCATATCAGTAAACAATGAGGTCACAGTCACCAGTGATCCCAGCCCTCCAGGGCACCCAGGAAAGAGAAGAACACCAGCAAGATCTGGCAGCCTTCAGGCTGCAGCCACTCCCTATGGGGAGCCCAGGAGAACTCAGGATGTGAAAAACCACAAGATACTGGCCCCAGATAGCTGAGATACATAGGAAAGGAAAGACTTCAGTGAGCTCAGAGGCTTGCATCTTGCCATATACAGAAAAGTGCTAAATTCCTTAACTTGAGATAGCTGGTTTTCTTTAATTCACAAAAATACTTTTGATGTTCAGACTACCTGTCCTTCGTTGCCAAGGTCTATATAACCTGACTCCTCCACCCTGCCTCCTCAGAGCAGTTCTCTCAAGGCTACTTGAAATGTTGCCTCCCGGTCCTGAAGTCCTAAAAATTCCCACCAAATGCAACATAACCCTCAACTTTTAGGTTGTGACTTTTTTTAGTTGGTAAGTTCATTATATTAAAGTTCAGCTTTGGGGAAAGGGCAGTAAGAAAATTAGGCTGGAGAGGCAGCAAAGCTCATCAGAGAGTGACGTATGCCCTGTAGGGAGCTAAGACTTGACTTTGGAAGCTCCACAGGTCCCCTCAGCCATCTCCTCCCTCATTCTACAGATCCCCGTCCTTCCTGCACTGAGGAGATACGCAGTAAGACCAGTGAGGGATCTACGGAGAATTGGTGACTTATGGCTCAGATGGTAAAGACCCGGGTTTGATCCCTGTGTTAGGAAAATCCCCTAGTAAAGGAAATGACAACCCACTCTGATAGTCTTGTCTGGAGAATCCCACGGACAGAGGAGCCTGGTGGGCTACAGTACACGGGGTCACAAAGAGTCGGGCACAACTGAGTGACTAACACACACAAAACACAGAGGAAAAAGGAATAGATAACAAACAAGAGGGGGAACGTTTTGGTACATATAACATTCCTTCCAACATAACACCAACTCTATTCATGGTTCAGCCTAATCTCTGTTTTTTGTCATGTTTATTCAAAACGTGTCAATAGTAAACAGTGTTGTAGACCATCAAACATCCTCTTTAAGTACAGTTTTTGGACTTTGAAGATGTATACAGACATGTAATCATGAAAAGTAGGACAAAGACCATTTCTATCATCCCAAAGAAATTCCCTCTCCCACCCCAGCCCATGACAACCATAGATCTGTTTCCTGTCCCTTTTTTAATTTAATCTTTAAAAAAAAATTTTTTATTATTACTATTTTTTTACTTTTTGGCCGCACCCTGAGACATCTGGGTTCTTAGTTCCCTGACCACGGATTGAACTCACACCCCCTACATTAGAAGGCAGAGTTTTAATCACTTGACCACCAGGGAGGTCCCTCCATTTAATCCTAATCCTCTCTTTAAATAGATACAAGTGTACCTAATGCAACTATAACTGACCCTTGAAACCTGGCAGGACCCTGTGTGGCCCTCTTGCATACAAAAGTCTCTCTGTATCCCATTTCTTGTTTGTAGGGAAAAAATGTCAGTTTCTCAGACCTTCCCTGAGTTTCAAAGGGCAGATTCAAATGGTTGCTAATTAGAAGAGTGAAGGAATGCGGAAACCAAGGAAAGGCAGTCAAGAAACTATAGGACAGCCAAGGAGCAGGGTCCTGGTTCCCCCTCAAGGGATATACATTACAATATCTTTGAGTTTTTCTATAGGAATTAAGGCTCCCACCAGGATGGACAACAGTAACTTCAGGCTGAGCACAAGATTTCTGAAACACCACCATGCTAACTCATCACCAACCAATCAGAAGTCACACACCCTGCAGCCCTCACCCCAAATTTTGCCTATAAAAACACTTCCCTGAAAACCATCAGAGAGTTCACATCTTTTGAGTACAGCCACCCATTCTCTTTCCTTGGTCCTTGCAATAAACCTTTCTCTGTTCCAAACTCCAGTGTTTCAGCTTGGCCTTACTGTGTGTCGAGCATATGAACTTGCGTTTGGCCATACCTTGAACAAACAGATTTGAACTGTGCAGGTCCACTTATATTGTGGATTTCTTTTCAATAAATATATTGGGAGATTTTTTTTTTCAAGATTTGCAACAATTTGAAAAAATTTGAAATATTGAAAAAAACCAAGAAAGTTAGATATGTCATCAATGATAAAATATATGTAGATATGCATATAACATATAAAATATGTGTTAAGTGTTGGAGGAGTCAAAAGTTATAATGGATTTTTGACTGCATGGGGGTATGTCCCTAAATCCTATTCCTTTTTCCTTTTGATGAAAAACGTCAGAGTCAGCAGTGCTAAAGAGAAAAAAATAAAAGTGAAGGAGGAAATGAAGTCAGGGAAGGCCTTCCCAATGAGGTCTTTGAGCAGAAACCTGAGGGTGGCTCTCTGGAGTTGTGATGCCAAGATCAAGTGCTAGCCTGAGGAAGAGCATGGCCAAGGGGACTGAAGCAGAGGGAGGGAGAGCATAGGATATGAAGTCAGAGGTTCAGGTCAATTCTGGCAGTGTCCATACCTCAGGCCACTGCAAGAACTTTGCTTGGCTTCTCGGTGGAGGAATAACATAATCTAATTATGTTTAAAAAGATCGCTCTGACTTGGGGGTGGGGGTGGGGGTGCTGGAGACAGGAGCAGAGCAGGGAGAATACATAGAGGCTACTGTAGTCCAAGAGCCAAGATGTGGACACTGTCCTACCTATGACAGCTAGGTCCTGCACTACGGGCATATTCTTTACCATCTGAGCCACCAGGGAAGCCTCTTAAATACAACACCAGACACAAAACAAGCACTCTGAAACTGTATGTAAAAACATTATCTGGTTTCTAAGGAAGAGTGTATTCAGATATATATCTTAGGATGCCGGTTACCCTTGGTGTGCAGCCTTTATCCACAAAAGAGTGGGGCTGGTACAGCAAGGAAGATCCAGCATTCCAACAAGCAAAAGGCACCTATTCCCACAGCAAGGTCACAGCCAATGGGAGTTTTATAATGACTCTCTACTGTTTGCCCCATTCCAAAGCAATCTCACTCTCAACCTCCCCCAAATCTGCCCAATTAAGGGAAAACAAGGGCAAGTATAGTAATGGTCCAGCTTCAGGTCCATGGAAACTCATTTACATTTTATATTCATTTTACATTTACATTCACACTCATTTACATTTAAGAGGAAACTGACAGACGTGGACGTGGACAGGGAACGTTGCCTGCCATTCTAGTAAACAAAGAATGTTGCCTCTTATTCCAGTAAACAAGGATCAAGCCATTAGCCACTGCAGTCGCATTCCCCAAACCCCCCAGGTACAGCTGAGGAGAAATTAGGATAGAGAAAAAAAGGAAGCATTGTGTGTTCTGGGCACTGGCCCTAGATAAGTTAAGATGCATATCTAAGGAATAATTACAACGAGCCCAGAGTCTTGTATCTTCTCATACAGAAAAGCACTAAAATCATTAACTAGTAATGTCTATTTTTTGTGACTATCAGTTATCTTTGATGTTTGACTACATGGTTTGGTTTTTCCTGTTGTTGTTTTTCGTTTCCGCAAAATCTCCTAAATATCCTGGCTACTCCCTTATTCTTTTGTCTTTGGAGCAGTTCCTCAGAGTGATCTGAGAGGCTGTCTCCTGAACCACAGTCCTCAGTAAGATCCTCAAATAAAACTTAACTTGCAACTTTTAGGTTATGCGTTTTTCTTCAGTCGACTGCTTTAGTTAGCAACAAAGGGACCCAGAGCAGACTTCTCTCCCTCACCCGAACGCTACAAGAATCTGGAGCCTTGGTACCAGCAAAGACCTCTTGTGCCTAGCCACCTCCTCAGAGTCCATATGAATTTAGGTAAGTCTCTTCTGGGTCCTGGATCTCCACTATTGGCTGATTATCCTTAGTTTAATTTGGTGGTGAATAAAATCCTCGCTGGAGGAGATTTTCCTTGAACTTAATTTCAAGAAGAGGTACCTGGGTTATCCCAGATGAACTGACAATGGAAAGATTTTGCTCAGTTGAAAACTGGATTACCACAGTTGAGAGATGCTGGGAAGACTTTATTATGTATGTACAGAATTTATTCCTACAAGTACCTGCTTTGTTGGGAATTAAAGGAAATCTCACCTTAAAAAGGACCAAATGTGGGTTCTTTTAACACTCCAAAGTTAATTTTTGTGTGCATGTGTGCAGCTAGAAAAAGCCAGCTTGATAAAACATATTCTCGGAATTCTGACCTTAAAGGAACAAAAAACTTTTCAAAGGAGGAACTAGCATTTCTCCCACTGTGTCTTTGAGATATAAATGTTTTACCTGATCTTAAGACTTTTTTTTCCTCCCTGTGTTATGAGAGCTCTGACAATGGCCAGACAATGGAGATTAAAATTGAAGAAACTTCTAAACTGGGAAATTTTTAGAGAACTCTCACTATTAACAGCTGGATTACTGGCACCTATGAAAAGACCAAAGTAGAAAGTGGATACAAAAAAATATAATGGCTAACCTTAATAACTCCCTTAGTTTAAACGAACAAAGAGCAACAACAAAAAAGTTTGGGAAACTAAATTTGTGGTCAATTTCCCCTCAATGGGTCTTACAGATGCTAATAAAAGCATTAGATTGTTAAGTTAGGTTGATTAACAGGAATAAGAAAAAACTGCAGAGAAAGTCTAGAGACATCTTCCCAACAAGGTAGAAATTTTAAAGAGACTTGTTCCAAAACAGTAAAAATCTTTAGATGGTTAAGAAATGGGATAAATAAACCAATAAATAAATGTATCAAAACAAACATTTTGATACAATGCTAAGGTTGGATGGCCAAAGGGACTCCCTATCGGTCCCCATCATTAAAGAACCCCAAACAAGTCCACTCTATTTACCCCAGTTTGGGCTTCCCTGGTGGCTCAGACAGTAAAGAATCTGCCTATGATGCAGGAGACCTGGGTTCGATCCCTGGGTTAGGAAGATACCCTGGAGGAGGGCCTGGCAACCCACTCCAGTATTCTGGCCTGGAGAATCCCCCATGGCCAGAGGAGCCTGGTGGGCTACACTCCATGGGGTCGCAAAGGGTCAGACACACTGAGCAAAATTAAGCACAGCAAAACATATACATATTTAAAAGGCTGCTAGAAAATTCAATTGCTTGGGGCAACAGTTAGGCCAATTAATCAAGTTAAATATCAACGAAAGGCCTGAGTCCCTTGGCTCAACCCCTCGGCTGGGAAACCCAAAGCCTTTTATATAAAGATAGATAACGTGGTCAGGGAGATAAAAAGAAACGTTTCTGGGACTCTGTGTAAGACCAAGACAGGTTGATGGGGACTTAATGGAGGTTAAAATTACAGATATAAGAGCTGAGAGAATTGAGATGAATGTTTATAAAAGTTGTTATGTTTAAATGGGCTTTATATAAGATGGTTAAATCTCTTCTGCCAATTATATTATGGAATAAACTTAGGTCTCCCTTGCCTGGTGTAAGATAGGGCTTATAAATCTGCCCCTCAGGCAACATTGATTAAACACACTAAGGAAAATCAATAGGGTTACCTGAGCCCACACAATATGAAATAAAACTGGGGGCTAATATTCAGGAGTTAATAAAAATAATGAAGACTTTTAGCCCCTAGAGTGAACTGCTCTGGGTTTAATTTGTATACTCAAAAAAGAGGGCCTTTATTGAATAGCTTGTGCAAAGTTTGGAAAGCAGGATAAACTGAACCCTAAAGTTCTAGAACATATAACTCTTGATTTTCACTGTAGTTGGAAATCTTTTTACTGATATACAGAAGCAAATAAAGAAAATGTAGTTGGGCAAATCAATCTTTCAGTACCATATAGGTGGCAGACCAGTTCTCTGAGGAATTAAAAGCAACTGTCTTGTCTTACAAATCTCTACATATCAGAAACATAAGTACATCCCACAAGGACCTAAGACTGAGCTTATGAATTAGCTCAATCAGGTAGAACCTGCACCAAAAAAAAAAAGAAAGAGAGAAAGAGAGAGAAACAGGCTTTCCTGAACTCAAACTGCTAGAAAGCATCCCTCATCATATCTAATTCACAGCCTCCTTCAGGATTTATCAAGGACAAATACAAACTTTAAAATATTCTTCACAAACAGTGAAAAGCTTTAGTCATCTGAGCAAATATATTTAACTTATTCAAATTGTTATTTATAAACTAGTAAATTTATAATGCAATAACTGATACATAACTAAGTTTTCAAATGAAGCTATGAGGTCTCTAGTTATGTCTTTTTATATTTCTATGTGTACATTATACATATGATATGTTCCTAACTCCAGATAATATTATCAAAATTACACATATAAAAAAGCTATATTTAACTGATGTAAAAGTTCAGTTCATTTGCTTAGTCGTGTCTGACTCTTTGCAACCCCATGGACCGCAGCATGCCAGGCCTCCCTGTCCATCACCAACTTCCGTAGTTTAGCCAAACTCATGTCCATTGAGTCCATGATGCCATCCAACCATCTCATCCTCTGTCGTCCACTTCTCCTCCCACCTTCAATCTTTCCCAGCATCAGGGGGTCTTTTCCAACAAGTCAGCTCTTCGCATCAGGTGGCCAAAGTATTGGAGTTTCAGCTTTAGCATCAGTCCTTCCAATGAACACCCAGGACTGATCTCCTTTAGGATGGACTGGTTGGAACTCTTGCAGTCCAAGGGACTCTCAAGAGTCTTCTCCAACACCATAGTTCAAAAGCATCAATTCCTCTGTGATCAGCTTTCTTTATAGTCCAACTTTCATATCCATACACGACTACTGGAAAAACCATAGCCTTGACTAGACGGACCTTTGTTGACGAAGTAATCACTTACAAATTGATATTTTTAAAATATAATAAAAAACTAGCCTGCAAATTGCCCGGTAGTCCAGTGGTTAGGACTCTACGTGCTCACTGACAAGGGGCCTAGGATGATCCCTGGTCAGCAAATTAAGATCCCACATGCTGCAGGGCTTGGCCAAAAAATTAAAAATAAAAAATCTTGAAAAAAAAATTTTTTTTAATTAAGTTACTTAAAAGAAAGCCAACCCAAATAAATTTCAAGTTCTTGTGATCTGGGAAATAGTCAATATTATACTAATAATCAGTTTTGCCTCTTGAGAAATGTGTATGCAGGTCAGGAAACAACAGTTAGAACTGGACATGGAACAACAGACTGGTTTCAAATAGAAAAAGGAGTACGTCAAAGCTGTACATTGTCACCCTGCTTATTTAACTTATGTGCAGAGTACATCATGAGAAATGTTGGGCTGGAAGAAGCACAAGCTGGGATCAAGATTGCCGGGAGAAATATC
>NW_011495025.1:6159313-6160076 GCF_000754665.1 Bison bison bison | reverse complement strand
GGTACATTGTCACCCTGCTTATTTAACTTATGTGCAGAGTACATCATGAGAAATGTTGGGCTGGAAGAAGCACAAGCTGGGATCAAGATTGCCGGGAGAAATATCAATAATCTCAGATATGCAGATGACACCACCCTTATGGCAGAAAGCGAAGAGGAACTCAAAAGCCTCTTGATGAAGGTGAAAGAGGAGAGTGAAATAGTTGACTTAAAACTTAACATTCAGAAAACAAAGATCACGGCATCTGGTCCCATCACTTCATGGGAAATAGATGGGGAAACAGTGGAAACAGTGTCAGGCTTTCTTTTTTGGGGCTCCAAAATCACTGCAGATGGTGACTGCAGCCATGAAATTAAAAGATGCTTACTCCTTGGAAGGAAAGTTATGATCAACCTAGATAGCATATTGAAAAGCAAAGACATTACTTTGCTAACAAAGGTCCATCTAGTCAAGGCTATAGTTTTTCCAGTGGTCATGTATGGATGTGAGAGTTGGACTGTGAAGAAAGCTGAGTGCCGAAGAATTGATGGTTTTGAACTACGATGTTGGAGAAGACTCTTGACAGTCCCTTGGACTGCAAGGAGATCCAACCAGTCCATTCTGAAGGAGATCAGCCCTGGGATTTCTTTGGAAGGAATGATGCTAAAGCTGAAACTCCAGTACTTTGGCCACCTCATGTGAAGAGTTGACTCACTGGAAAAGACTCTGATGCTGGGAGGGATTGGGGGCAGGAGGAGAAGGGGACGACAGAGGATGAGATGGC
>NW_011495025.1:6150662-6159213 GCF_000754665.1 Bison bison bison | reverse complement strand
TGATGCTGGGAGGGATTGGGGGCAGGAGGAGAAGGGGACGACAGAGGATGAGATGGCTGGATGGCATGACTGACTCGATGGACATGAGTCTGAGTGAACTCCGGGAGTTGGTGATGGACAGGGAGGCCTGGCGTGCTGCGATTCATGGGGTCACAAAGAGTCAGACACGACTGAGCGACCGAATTGAACTGAACTGAATCAGTTTTAAAGTTTAAATTTGTTGGTTTAATGAATACAGACCATTCTTACTTTTATTGCACCTAGGTTTACCAAAAGTTAAATAGGTCATACTATCTCTGTTATAAAATTTTCAAAAAAAAAAATCTTGAAATGATGGCTTATTTTGTGTAATGTCTCATTAGTTTTCATGGTAATCTAAACATAACTATAATTCAACAGATATAAACAGAGTAACAATTTTGAGGTAAATTCTTTAAGAATAATTATGTCTTACGGTTTGTCTACTTAAAAATAATTTCTCCAGATTTTAGATGACTTAATATTTATAGTTTTGCTAAATTAAATTAAATGATGGAAATTATGAAATATCTGCTGCTGCTGCTGCTAAGTTGCTTCAATCGTGTCCGACTGTGTGACCCCACAGACAGCAGCCCACCAGGCTCCTCCATCCCTGGGATTCTCCAGGCAAGAACACTGGAGTGGGTTGCCATTTCCTTCTCCAGTGCATGCATGCATGCTAAGTTGCTTCAGTTGTGTCCGACTCTGTGCAACCTCATGGACAGCAGCCCACCAGGCTCCTCTGTCCATGGGATTCTCTAAGCAAGAATACTGGAGTGGGTTGCCATGTTCTTTTCCGTTTAAATATCTAGATCATTCCCAAATAAAATAAGATACTGAAACATTAATTACTCAACATAGGCTGTCTTTTTACAGAGAAGATATTTAGGTCTACTAATAAAAATATCACATTGAAAAATTTTCATTAAAAAACCACACATTTTTTAGAAATCATAAACAGTATTTGTGATTTTGACAATCTACAGAATAATAATTGAAAAACAGTTTATAATTGCATACTTCTTAGTTTTCACTAGAAATTGAGGTTTTTAAAAAGTTAGAATTCTGGTTAATGTATGTAATTGAGACAACTAAAATTGGTAAGGAAAACATCTTGCATGAAAGGAAAAAAGGTATAAGAAATGAAAATACAATTTGTTGAGGGAAAAGAAAGTAATTTTATCCTAGAGAGAGAGAAAGGAAAAGCATAGGACAAAACCTATCAGTAAAAAGAAAGTTAAAGAAGGTTTGTGGAAATGGAACTCTTAGAAAAGACTTCTGTACGTGGTCCGGACTGTCTTAGATTAAAATAAAGTTTAACTGAGTAAATTTCAATGTTAAAAGTAAACTGGCATGATTAACATAAATTAGATATGAAATTAAACTGAATCTTTTTAACCAGTGAACCAATAAACACACACTAAATTATACCTAAAATATAGAAAAAGGGTCCAAATTTTCTGGATATTAAAGGGTCCTCTGAGCCCACTAAGAGTCAAGAGAAATGAAAATCTTGCCTAAAACCTTTCTTTTCAGAATGAGAAAGTAGGCTCAAAGACTTACCCAGAAGTCTTTGTTGTGTGGGGAAGTGGAGGCCAGGATCTCACAATTCATTTAAAGACATTTTGCATTTCTGAAAGATATGATCTATGCATATCTCCCCTTCACATACATTCAGTAAGTAACAAGCTAATTTCTTATCAGAGCCTGAGTAAATAAAAATTAATGTGTTTATTCTATTTGTTTTATAAACACTTACAGGTCTTCATTTGAGAAAAACTGGGAACTTTTAAAATTCTAGCCCTTCCAATTGTATTTCTTTCCCATAAGAGACTGAATGCAAATTGGCAACTATGGTCTCTAGAGTCTTTGAAATTTAAGGCATTACTCCTCCTGTAGAGATGCATTTGCTAGGTCACAAATCTATGAAACTTAAAAAGTTCAAAGCAACTTCAGTAACACACCTAGTACCCAGATCTTGGTTTCTGATAATAACAGCCTCCAAAACAAGGAACCAGAGTGCCTTGGAAAAATGGTTGATGCAAGGGTCGGGGCATGGAAAATAGAAAAATCAGCCTGGAGCATTTCATGATACCAGAAAGCAAGGAAATGCTTTTTCAAAAGGGAGGATGGGGAGGTGGTACATCAAAAGGGCACAGGGGCCAACCTGAAAGAAGAGCTCCCAGTGGCCAATGGTGGAACCATTTGATCAGCAATTAAATAATGACTGTATTCAATTATAACCTATACAATAAAATAAATATCCATGAGTCTATATTCATACAGTTGAATAAAAAAATGAAGGAACAGCTCTTCCTTATAAAATTCTCATTAATAAAGAGAAGTAATGAGAAACAATCTTTAAATCACTGTTAGAACAACACAGTACCATGTGCATCCAGTTCCACCAATGGACTAAAACTAGTGAATAAGGACTTAAGGAGAAACAGGACATTTGCAAGGCCCAAGTTTCTCTCCCATGATATATATTAAATACAAAGGGAAAAAATGATAACCATCAGGGACCTGACAAACGGCTCTTAACCAAAGTTTACATCAGTTTACATCAGTAATAAGACATCATGTACCCCTGATATGATGCACTGGGATTACTTCTAGTGAAAGTGAAGTTGCTCAGTCCTGTCTGACTCTTTGCCACCCCATGGACAGTAGCCTGCCAGGCTTCTCCATCCATGGGATTTTCCAGGCAAGAATACTGGAGTGGGTTGCCATTTCCTTCTCCAATTTCTTCCTAAAATGCATAACTTCAATCTAATCATGAGAAAATATCCAGTATTAATTGCAAGACATTCTACAAAATAACTGAACAGTATTCATTATAAGTGTCAAGGTCAGGAAAAACAATAGAAGGTTGAAGAGCTGTCATAGTTTGAAGGAAATTAAGGACATACAAAAATCAAATGCAATGTGAGCTCTGAGGCTGGATCCTGAATAGAAAAAAAGATAGTGGAAAGCTGATGAAATCCAAATAAGTTTATAGTTTAGTTTTAACAGTGGTACTATAGTTACATAAGATGTTATAGGAACTCTCTGTACCATTTTCTACAACATTTAAGTAAGTCTAAAAATGATTTCAAAATTAAAAATTAAAAAAAAATAACCCCAATATTTTTCAATGTTTATAATGCTAGTGTAATATTAGACTTAAACTGCCATCTTTGTTCTTTAAAACTTCCTTATCAAGACCAATGCAACCCAGCCACAGCTGTATATATTTGGAAAAGCATTGTTTTATAATGACTAATGCACCAAAGATCTCTTTTTCTAGTTTCTCATATTATAGAGGGAGAGAATAGCAATTTTATTTTTGTTGAAAAATTTAAACCACTTGAATTTACTTCTGGGTAAGGAGTACTTCTAGGAGGCTAGATAGAACATATCTCACTGGGGGAGAGGGCAGGTTTATATCTAAGTATGAAATCAGAACACAAGGAATAGCTTGTAGCTCGAGGAAAGAGCTAATCAGCACATACACTGTAGCAATGTAATGAGTCACCTGGCCCTAGGTTGCTAGTAATAGCTGGGTATAAAACAACATTGCACATGTCAAATGGATTATACTCATAGCTTAGATTCCAGAGGAAGCAGTGAATGGTCTGGCATGATAATAACAGTACTATTAGATTGAAGAGATAACTGAAATGATACTATTGGGTTTTAACTACAGTTAGCCTACTACTTTAGGTTTCTGAAGTACATATGTTTACTTGGGGTAACTATTAGTATCATATGAGATATTCTAGAAAGACATATAACAGTCTCCCTATGTTATGAAAAGGAGAAATGGATCAGAAAGATTCTAAATCAAAGTAGATGGTTTGCAGAATCCTTTATTGTAGGATCAGGTAAGAATACTAAGAATTCTCAGCATACCTAACACTACTATTCTGGCAATTTCTACTAACTCATATTCTACTTCTGGACTCCTTAAATAAAATCAGACCTCTCTTGCTCAAATTCCTATATTCTTTAGTCCCACGAAGAAACTGGTCGACAAAGATGAAGAGATTTCATGGCACAGTGACTAGACCCAAGTTAGGTAGGTCTGGGCCTCCCTGCTCTCACAGGCTCTTTTCACTGTCCCTGCATGCCTTTACAATGAACTGAGCTGCTCTGTGAACATGGAAAGAAAATGTGAAACAAATGACCAGGCTGTTTAAAAAAAAAAAAGAAGAAAGGGTTGGTGATCTTTAATAAAGTACTTTGTCCCAGCAATAAATAACCCTGTACAATTCTCTGCCTCCTCCTCTGTAAGTACGAAACTCCAATACTTCCCTGAAAGGCTTGGTGTGACCAAAAAATGAGAATAAATATAAAAACCACCTGCAGACAGCAAGCATTCACCAGTTAATGGCCATTTCCGTTTATTAATTCTGAAGACCTGCTCATCTTATCTTTGTTGTTGCTGTTCAGTCACAGTCATGTCCAAGTCTTTGTGACCCCACGGGCTGCAACCCACCAGGCTTCCTGGTCCTTCACTGTCTCCAAGAACTTGCTCAAACTCACATTCACTGAATCGATGATGCCATCCAGCCATCTCATCTGTCACCCCCTTCTCCTCCTGCCCTCAATCTTTCCCAGCATCAGGGTCTTTTCCAATGAGTTCGTTCTTCACATCAGGTGGCCAAAGTACTGGAGAAAAATGTGGATGGAAAATATAGCTACTGCTTCAGCTTCTCAAAATTTTTTTAATTTCAATTCTGTTCAGTTGCTCAGTCATGTCTGACTCTTTGTGATCCAATGGACTTTAGCACATCAGTCTTCCTTGTCCATCACCAACTCCCAGAGCTTGCTCAAACTCTTGTCCATCGAGATGGTGATGCCAGGCAACCATCTAATCCTCTGTCGTCCCCTTCTCCTGCTGCCTTCAATCTTTCCCAGCATCAGGGTTTTTTCCAGTGAGTCGGTTCTTCACATCAGGTGGCCAAAGAATTGGAACTTCAGCTTCGGCATCAGTCCTTCCAATGAACATGCAGGGTTGATTTCCTTTAGGATTGACTGGTTTGATCTCCTTGCAGTCCAAGGGACTCTCAAGAGTCTTCTCAAAACACCACAGTTTGAAAGCATCAATTCTTCAGCGCTCATCCTTCTTTATGGTCCAACTCTCATATGGCATTTCAAAATAATATGGGATGGTGGAGGAAAAGTTGTAAAATGAAATACTTTATTTTCCCTTTCTAAGGATCCTGTGGTCCCTGTACCTTTTGCATCCCTTCTTTTCACTCCTCTAGGGTGAAGTCCAGGGCTTCCCTGGTGGCTCAGAGGTTAAAGCGTCTGCCTGGAATGCGGGAGACCCGGGTTCAATCCCTGGGTTGGGAAGATCCCCTGGAGAAGGAAATGGCAACCCACTCCAGTACTCTTGCCTGGAGAATCCCATGGAGGGAGGAACCTGATAGGCTACAGTCCGTGGGGTCACAAAGAGTCAGACACAACTGAGTGACTTCACTTCACTTCACTTCACTTCAGGGTGAAGTCAGGGTGTGGTCAGCGTAGAACTGCCCATGCAGCAGGACCAGAAGAGAAGAGACAGGTCTCCTGTGCAAAACATCTGAAGTTTGGGTACCCCTCAGGCAATCTTTCCTTTTTCCTTGTAAGACACTCAGCTCAAGTGTTTTCAGAGGGAGCTAACAGGGCTTGCTGCTTTCTAGAGACTTTCCTTTTTATGCTTCCAGGTAAGAACTTAAATCCTGTTAAATGACAGAGAACTACCTACTGCTACCTCCATCTAAGCAGTAATTCCCAGCCAACCATTGCTCTAAAGAGTAACAGGTCTTTTCAGCTGCAAAGGGACTGAGCTAGTAATCAGCATTTTCAATGGAGTTTTAAGATTTCATTCTACCCTTCTTGCCAAAAACAAAACTTCTTCACTGGAATTGGGATGTGGGCAGCACTTCTGCTTCACCCACACCCACCCACCTCATTTTAAACAACAGACCACCACTAACTTTCATTGTTACGATTCTCTGAATATTTTACTTATTTCTATAAACAAGCTAAGTATGTGGCTCAAAAATTAGATGTCCACTTTCTAATGGTCTCCTTGTGAAGCAGAACACTGGTTTCCAAAAAACTACAGAGATTAAGGGATTATGGTGAGAAGGAGGAGTGAGTGTTAACTGGTTTTTAGGGGCGAGAATGATGAAAATGTGAAGACTGCAGAGACTGTACACTTTAAATAGGCATGAACTGTATGATATGTGAATTAGATCTCATAAACTAATGTTGGGGGGGAAAAAAAAACTATAAAGCCAAATTCATCTAGATACTCCATCATTATTGGTTCACATTCTGAACTCAGAACTGATTTTTTAAAAGGATAAACTTTAGCTTACTGTAGACCTATACGGGCTTCCCTGGTAGCTCAGCTGGTAAAGAATCCACCTGCAATGCAGGAGACCCTGGTTGATTCCTGGGTCGGAATAGGGTTCCCAGAGAAGGGATAGGTTACCCACTCCGGTATTCTTGGGCTTCTCTGGTGGTTCAGACGGTAAAGAATCCAACTGCAAAGAGGGAGACATTGGTTTGATCCTGGGTTGGGAAGACCCCCTGGAGGAGGGCATGGAAACCCACTCAGGTATTCTTGCCTGAAGAATCTCCAAGGACAGAAGAGCCTGGCAGCCTACAGTCCATGAGGTCGCAAAGAGTCAGACACGACTGAGCAACTAAGCACGGCATAGCACAGACCTATATACCCTGTATCAAGGATGATCATTCAGGTTCTTTAAGTTTTACTAAAAGAGCCTCAACCTTAACCTCTAACCCCAGTAAGCAACATAGAATAAAACTTCTCACTTGATATAACCTTCAACTGACACCAAACTTCTGTCAGAAATGCCTGAGAGAAACAGTATCTGAAAACATGAGGTCTACCTACCCCTCTATAAAATCCAGATTTATTCCCAAACTATCAAACCACAGCATGTGGGACCATAGAGGCTTAGCATCCTACAAGTGTTTCTCATAATACTTATGGTAAGGAGAATGACAACTACAGCAATCGGTCCTAGAAAATGCACGACCGCATGTACTATGGGTGGGCATCCAGGAGACTCTTCCACCACTATACTTCAGTCTCATCTGCAGCCTTCTGTGATATTAGACATTTCTCTCAGAAGTAGGTGCCAGGAAAAGCTTCTCTAAGGAGCTCATGTATATTTCCTGCCTTTGTCCTCACTGAATTGTGTGACTGATTGGTCCATTTTTATTCTAGCTTCCAAGATATAACTTTAATTTGCTGTCCACATACATTCAAATGTACTCCCCCACAGTGACTCTTTTCTTGGTGCATTTCTCTTTCCATTTGTAATACTTAGGCTTGCCTCAAAAGCTCATGAACACTTAACACAACTAAATGTAGAAATTGATTTTGGTAAGTGTATTTTAATATCATTTTGATGCAACAGCACCTCAGGGGGCTCTAGCTAAATGTTCAGGGTCCAGAACAAAGATGACCAATGAACATTTGTTACTATAAATCTTTTTTTTTTTCCTGAAAGTGGAATGAGCTTTTATATTTCTACCACTGAGTGAGAAAATGAAACAAAGCAACATTATGGGTATTTTTTTAACTGTTTGCTAGATTTACAATCTAACTTTTTTGGTTATGTATTTTTCTGTATTCTAACTTTAGTAGCATTTTTAACAAGTATTTTTAATAAGCTGGTTAATTTTTTGAAGTTAATCATTGAGTCAACTATCCACAGAAAAATTACAAAAGGCAGCTCAATAATGCTTTAGCACACCAACCAAAGTTGTGGACAAACTTTATGTCCCAGGGAGAAGAAATGGGCATAGAATATATCGGTTAATCCCTTTAAATGTACCAATATTAACAAGTTTCTCTGCTACCTCCATACTCAATAACTTTTTATCTATCCAATATCATACATTTGGGGAAAGGGAAGAGTTTTACCAACCGGCTAAAACACACTGCTGCTGCTGCTGCTAAGTCGCTTCAGTCGTGTCCGACTCTGTGTGACCCCATGCTACCAGACACGAAATCGGTTGCACCAACGAGCTGTTTTCTGGAGGCGGGGTGGAGGTCCAAATTTAGGGGAGTCTAAATTTTCAGTCTGTTTCATACTCACTTTCAAATAAAACTGAGAGGGAATAATTAAAACCTAGTCATTTCAATTGTACAGTTTTCTATTGCCTACCAAATGCACACACAATAGCCACGGACCTTTTATGCCACATATTCCAAACGGTTTTCACAATTTACTCACAGTTAGCGGTTCAGTTTTAACCGAGGGCTTCAATCTCAGGAGCTGTTGTGCTCAGAGGCAGAGCACTAACAATCATTTATATAAAACGCTGAGTCAGCTGGACCTTCCAAATATACCCTACGGAAGCATCTCCTACTTAACAATGACATCAGGCATCCGTACAGTGCTTCCTAAATGGTGAAAAGCTTTTACAAAAACTCTCTGGCTCCTTTCCTCCTTCCAGCGTCTCCCCAGTCCCTATCAGACCGCCGGAAACTCCCTCTAGCGTCTCGCTCGCTCGGGATTCG
>NW_011495025.1:6135319-6150462 GCF_000754665.1 Bison bison bison | reverse complement strand
CCACGCGCCCCCCTAGCACCCCGCACTCACCGGCGCAGCGGCTGACCTGGGAAGGCACTGGCCCCGGGTTACCGTCACGTCGGAGAGAGCGGGCGGCGAGCCGGCGGTCGAGGGCCGACGAGCGAGCGCAGGCAGCACCGACTTCAGCCTCACTTCGCAAGCTTTAGACTGCTGACCGGGACAGCGCCCGGCAGCGGCCCCACCCTCACGCCCCTGTTCCCTCAGGGTCGATGCCCGAGGGCCCGTGAAAGGCGTGGCGCTGCCTGCCTGGCTGCGATAAGCGCCCGGCGTCTGGGCTGAGAGCACGCAAGTGTCATTAGAGGACCCAGCCAGGTACTGGACCTGACCGTCATCCGGCCGCCGGGAAGAGGTCAGGGAAATGACTATATCCCTGGGCTTGCGGCGACAACGCTACAAATCCTGCTTCCCGGGCTGGTATGAAATAGACAGTGGGGAGTACCCCTGGAGACCAACCACAAAATGCTACCCGGGGGGATCAATACCTGGTCTGACCTGGGCGGATTTGGCCACTGCCAGTGTCCCACGCCCCTAAATACCCGGGGACCCTGGCACCGAGGTTTTTTCCTGTCACACACATTGTCCACCCCCGGGGCAAGTAGGCGGTCTCTAATGAATGAGCTTCTGAGAAATAAGGTCCCTGCTTCCCAGGGCCAATAAAATCAGGAACTGAATCTAAGGGTGTCCGGAGGGGGAAACAAAACTTTTTGAATGAAAATATTCAGTGAATAGTTTAAATATGTTCCTCACAATCCTGTGATACATGCATCTATTCAATACTCCGATCGTGTAGAAAAGCTGTAAGAGTGTGCAGATTCAGGAAAAGAGTACATAACCTCTTCCTAATGCTTTCTCAAGCGGATCATTGCCATCAAATTCTGTTCGAAAATTTAAGATTGAAGCCAGCATTTCATAATTGCATTGCATTATAGAAATGAGTCGTTTTAAGTTCTAAGTTAACATTTTACTTTGGGCTAAGCTTCACAGGTGGCTCAGTGGTAAAGAATTTGCCTGCTGCTGCTGCTGCTGCTGCTGCTGCTCTTAGTAGTAAAGAATCCACCTGCAAGCAGGAGGCACAGGTTTGATCCCTGGGTCAGAAAGAGCCCCTGGTGAAGGAAATAGCAACCCACTCAGTCTTCTTACTGGAGAATCCCATGGACAGAGGAGCCTGGCTGGCTATAGTCCATGGAGTCAGAAAGAGTCAGACACGACTTAGTGACTGAACAAAACCAACTATTTTCAAATGCCCTGTTTTCTCATTTAGTGTTTGGGTATTTTAGGTAATAGAATATTAGGGAGGGAGGAACCTAAAGACTACCTTCCTAATTTTAAGATGACCCACCTGGTCCAAATGAGGCCATCTTGCACAAGGTCAAAAGTTAGGAGGATAAATGGGTGACTCAGTTTCTCAGACCACTGCCCTCTGCTCACCCTCTTTGAACAGAATAACTGCCCAGTATTTATAGTGCCTGGTTATTGGGACAACTACTGAATGTGTTCTCTTTTTTCTTTGACCCCACAGTACCCAGTGTTTCAGCCAATGAAGATCTTAGCTCCGGGCAGGGATCAAACCAATGCTTCCTGCAGTGGGAGCACGGAGTCTTAACCACTAAACAATTAGGGAAGTCCCTAGATGTGTTCTTAATCTAACACTTTTTCATTTCCATGTAACTAAGCTTTTTGTTCCTCTCTTATGACATATCAAGAAATAGATGAAAATCATCTATACCCACCAGCCACATACCATCTGCTTTTAGTCTCTTTCTCTGCATACATATTTTCTTAAAAAACAAAATGGGCTTGTATACAGAGTACGGGATGGACATCATTATCTCTGGAGTCAGATAGTCTGTGTCTGAATTCTGGCTCTCTCAAACCCTGGAGACCTGAACTAGTTCCTTAGCCTTTAAGTAGTTATCGGTAATCAGGGGAAAGGGTCTCTCAGGATAGTTACATTAAATGAGACAATGTGTATAAAGCACTGATAATGTATGTAATGTCATTAGATAGCACTTAATAGATGCTGGGGCTTCCTAGGTAGCTCAGTGATAAAGAATCTGCTGGCCAATGCAGGAGTCCATCCTAAAGGAAATCAGTCCTGAGTGTTCATTGGAAGGACTGATGTTGAAGCTGAAACTCCAATACTTTGGCCACCTAATACGAAGAGCTGACTCGTTTGAAAAGACCCTGTTGCTGGGAAAGATTGAAGGTGGGAGGAGAAGGGGACAACAGAGGATGGGATGGTTGGATGGCATCACCAACTCAACGGACATGAGTTTGAGTAAACTCCGGGAGTTGGTGATGGACAGGGAGGCCTGGAGTGCTGCAGTCCATGGGGTTGCAAAGAGTCGGACACGACTGAGCGACTGAACTGAATGCAGGAGAGGCAAGAGACCAAGGTTCAATCCCTGGTTCAGCAAGCTCCCCTGGAGTAGGAAACAGCAACCCATGCCAGTACTCTTGCCTAGAAAATTCTATGAACAGAGAAGCCTGGTGGGCTTTGTGGAGAGTCAGACACAACTGAGCGCGCACACACACTAGATGGTAGCTATTACTATTAATATTTTGTAAAACTGCTATTTTGCAACATGGTTCCCTGTCATTCAAAATCTTTCTACAACTTTATATTTAATGGGCACATGGTATTCAGTGTTTGTTATGTACTTTAACCAATCTTCCTATTATTCACAAAATATCTTTATAAGCTCTGTCATTACACACACACTCAGGTAAATTCCAGACAGGGAATTGCTGAGGCAAAAGGTATGCTCATTTAAAAGTTTTTAATACATATAGCTAAATTTCCCACAAAAAGTTGGTCCCAGATTCAGTCTCCCAACAATTTAAGAGTGCTTTGTGCTCAGTCCCATTTGCCTCTGCCCTTGAAGTCATAGTCATGTTTTACATGCCTTACAGTCAAATCATAGACTTATCAAAGTCAGGATTTCCCAACTGAAAGCTATGAGGTCAACTGGAGTTCACACCTTTGATACACATATCATTGTTGTTCAGTAGCTAAGCCGTATCTGACTCCTTGCATCCCTATGCAACTACAGCACATCAGGCTTCCCAGTCTTTCACTATCTCCTGGAGTTTGCCCAAACTCATGTCTCAGTCGGTGCTGCCATCCAGCCATCTCATCCTCTGTCTCCCCCTTCTCCTCCTGCCCTCAATCTTTCCCAGCATCAGACTATTGGAAAAACCATAGCTTTGACTATATGGACCTTTGTTCACAAAGTGATATCTCTGCTTTTTAATATGCTGTCTAGGTTTGTCATAGCTTTTCTTCCAAGGAACACATTTCTTTTAATTTCATGGCTGCAGTCACCATTCACAATGATTTTGGAGCCCAAGAAAATAAAATCTGTCACGGTTTACATTTTTTCCCAATCTATTTGCCATGAAGTGATGGTACTGGATACCATGATCTTAGTTTTTTGAATTTTAAATTTTAAGCCAGCTTTTTCACTCTCCTCTTTCACCTTCATCAAGAGGCTCTTTAATTCCTCTTTGCTTTTGGCCATTAGAGTGGTATCACTGGCGATCTTAAATGAGCACTAGAAGGGCCTAGGTGTCACCATGCGTTTCTGTAGGCAGTGCACATAGGCATAGCTAGATGTTTCAGAAAAAATGCCTTCAGGAAGGAAGCCAATGGTCTTATTCATAAAATCACTTGAGCCACCCTTTTGAAAACTCTAAAAATAACTGGAAGATTTTGCAGTGGGGGCAGGGAGGGAGCCTAATACTCCTTTCCAATCATCACACCAGTGAAGGGTGTTTGCTTGTATGGCTTTCACAGAGGTATCAGTGCTTGATGGAATGTCAGCAACAGATGAGTTGATATCAACTTAATGTTGATAAATGTAATGTTGATAAACTTTATTAACAAAGTTAATAAATTAACTTAATGTTGACAAAGTATAAAGGGTATGATTTATTATACAGAATGGCAAGAAAGTAAAAATCAAAAACAAAGTCTTCTCATTAAAGGAACAAGCTTCCTGGGCCTATAATGCCATCAATCAGGCAACCCTATTATCAAAGCTCTTATATGGACCTATTAGAAGCTCTCTTCATCCTTCTCATAGAATTCTTAATATCCTCCAAACCTCTCCCAGCCCCCTTGAGCTCTCTCTGTCTGCTTGCCTGGCTACCAATTGCAAGGAAGTGGTAAGGACTTGGCCCATTCCTTATGTGTTCTCTAAGTGGTGAACACAATTCCCCCTTAGCAAATTCAGGTGTCAGCTCAGTTCAGTCGCTCAGTCCTGTCCGACTCTTAATTACCCCATGGACTGCAACACACCAGGCCTCCCTGTCTACCACCAACTCCTGGAATTTACTTAAATTCATATCCATTGAGTCAGTGATGCCATCCAACCATATCATCCTCTGTCATCCCCTTCTCCTCCCACCTTCAATCTTTCCCAGCATCAGGGTCTTCTCAAATGAGTCAGTTCTTCACATCAGGTAGCCAAGGTATTGGAGTTTCAGCTTCAACATCAGTCCTTCCAATGAACATTCAGGACTGATCTCCTTTAGGATGGACTGGTTGGATCTCCTTGAAGTCCAAGGGACTCTCAAGAGTCTTCTCCAACACCACAGTTCAAAAGCATCAATTCTTAAGCACTCAGCTTTCTATAAAGAAAATAACTCTCACATCTATACATGACTACTGGAAAATAGACGGATCTTTGTTGGCAAAGTGATGTCTCTGCTTTTTTTTTTTTCTTGCAAAGCCCTGGGGCCTGGCTGTCTTTAATGATGTTTGTGAGCCTTCATGAAGAAAAAAATGCAGCCGATATCGCAAATTCTAACAACCAGTAGCAGCACACAGATAATCTAAGTTTTATTATGAATTTAAAAATCTAAACATTTCAAGAGGACTGTGAAGCCTGCCCACAGAGCCGCCCTGCTGCATTTCCAACTCTCCATATCCATACCTCACTGCACACGCCCCAGTGACGCACAACCCGCAGCATAGCGAGTGTCCTTTATTTGTACTACTGGTAGAAAACTGGGTTTTAGATTTCAAAATCTGTATTACAAAATTACAAGCAGCAGTTTTGAGCGTTTCAACAATGTTGATGAACTCTACTTTGCTGACACAAGGCAGGACCTGTCCGAGGTGGACTGTTACACATCCTGAGGTGCTGAGACCGCCCTGCTCAGGACCCATTTGCAACGGTGTCTTCTTCCATCTCCTCTTCACCATCATCAGTGGGGCCTGCTCTGCGTTCTCTGCCAGGTGTCTGACCGGACTGCAGCAAGCCCTTCAGCCGCTCCACTTCAGCCAAAGTTGACGCATTTGCTATAGCATTCTTGATGGCTTCCACGTCCCCTGGGGATGGCCCACCTTTCTTTTTGTCAGTCGGCAAACCAGCACCTGGATTGAAAGTTTTGCTCCTGGCAATATCCTTTGCAAGTTGTGCACCCCGTTTGCCCTGGAACATTTTCTCTGCTTCCTGACGCTCTTTTAGTTTCACTTTCTGGAAATCCAGTACTCTGACTTGTGGAACTTTATAAATCACATAGAGTCTGTAATGCTTCTTATTGGTTACAAGGTTCCTTAGAATACTCAGATAAGTCAGTGACTTGAGAGATGCCAGAGGGTCCAGATCACCCAGTTCCACAAGACTGTTATTGGTGAGAATGAGTTCTGTCGGACAAGGCAGAGCCTGATCAAGCCCCTCACCTATACGGCATATTCTATTGTTGTTCACTAATAATGTTTTTAGTCTTCTCAACAAAGGAAAACCATCCAGTTTCCTGATTTCATTGTTGGAAAAATCAATGGCATCAAATTGGTCTAAGGTGGCACCGAGATTTTCAATGACAGGAATTTTATACCCCCGCAGGTCCAGCTCTCGGTCCCGCACCGCATTAGTGTACTGCGCCGCCTGCTCGATCAGCTCCGCCGTCAGCTTCACCATCCTGCAGCCTCCTGCCCGCCGCTCCTCCTGCTTATGTCTCTGCTTTTTAATACACAGTCTAGGTTGGTCATAACATTTCTTCCAAGGAGTAAGCATCTTTTAATTTCATGGCTGCAGTCACCATCTGCAGTGATTTTGAAGCCCACAAAAAATAAAGTCTGCCGCCGTTTCCACTGTTTCCCCATCTATTCGCCATGAAGTGATGGGACTGGATGCCATGATCTTAATTTTCTGAATGCTGAGCTTTAAGCCATCTTTTTCACTCTCCTCCTTCACTTTCATTAAGAGGCTCTTTAGTTCTTCACTTTCTGCCATAAGGGTGGTGTCATCTGCATATCTGAGGTTATTGATATTTCTCCCAGCAATCCTGATTTCAGCTTGTGCTTGATCCAGCCCAGCATTTCTCATGATGTACTCTGCATATAAGTTAAATAAGCAGGGTGACAATATACAGTCTTGACATACTCCTTTTCCTATTTGGAACCAGTCTGTTGTTCCATGTCCAGTTCTAACTGTTGCTTCCTGACCTGCATACAGATTTCTCAAGAGGCAGGTCAGGTGGTCTGGTATTCCCATCTCTTTCAGAATTTTCCACAGTTTATTGTGATCCACACAGTCAAAGGCTTTGGCATAGTCAATAAAGCAGAAGTAGATGTTTTTCTCAGAGAAGGCAATGGCAACCCACTCCAGTATTCTTGCCTGGAAAATCCCAGGGACAGAGGAGCCTGGCAGGCTACAGTCCATGGGATCGCGAAGAGTCGGACACAACTGAGCGACTTCACTTTCACTTTTCACTTTCATGCATTGGAGAAGGAAATGGCAACCTACTCCAGTGTTCTCACCTGGAGAATCCCAGGGATGGTGGAGCCTGGTGGGCTGCCGTCTATGGGGTCGCACAGAGTCGGACACGACTGAAGCGACTTAGCAGCAGCAGCAGCAGCAGCAGCAGTTTTTCTGGAACTCTCTTGCTTTTTCGATGATCCAATGGATGTTGGGCAATTTGATCTCTGGTTTCTCTGCCTTTTCTAAAACTAGCTTGAACATCTGGAAGTTCACAGTTGACGTATTGTTGAAGCCTGGCTTGGAGAATTTTGAGCATTACTTTACTAGCGTGTGAGATGTCAGGTGTCAGGCAGGGCTTATTATAGCCCTGGGGGCATTTGGGAATATAATATCTGTATTGGCTCCCAGTATATTTATTTTCACTACTACTTAAGTTGAAGCAAATAAAAACCAGTGCAAGAGGCTGTATGCACCATGACCCCCACCATGGCTCTGCTTATCAGCTACCAGGGGCCTTCGATCAATTCAGTGAGAGAACAGTTAGTCTCTAAATAGCAACAGGGTATAAACAACACTTTCCAAAAGTCTCACTATAAAAGAAAGGTGAGAGAAAGCAGTATATCTAAAGCCTATCTTGGGGCTCTGAGAAAATATTTCTTGTTTGGTTCAAATTAGGCCAGAATAGGTGTGCATGCCAAGAAGACAAGCCATAAAGAGGAAAAGGTGGTTAATCAGGTAACTTAGAAAACAGAATGGATCTAGAATTCAGAGGAATTAGAAAAGAAAAGCAAATATTATATATTTTTTAAGTTGTGACCAAAGGGAAGGGAGTCAAGATGTGTAGATAAATGTTTTAATTAGGGAAAAGAGAGAAAATTGAAAGAAATATCTTTGCTTCTTTCCCTAAATGCCTACTTGTCTTTCTTAAAAGTCCTTTGTTTTCCCATAGAATCCCTTTCTCCCCATCCCACTTTCCCCTATTAAACTGGTCTATAAACCCCAGGACCTTATCTTTTTTCCTTTAATCTGTTGTCAATTAACTTTCAGCTCATCCCCCCCCACCACTAGACCTAATTTGTAGACAAAAAGTTTTTCTTCCAAGGGACCTAAAGAGAGATTGCCGAGCACCAAGACCCCTAAGACTGGATTCTATAAATGTGGTGACATCAGAGTTACAAATGGACATGGCTTTCCCAATCACAGAGAAGTAAAGCTAGAGCAGGTTAGAAGGCTGAATAAATTTGAGGATGTGGTTTTGCTAGGTGGGTAAGGCAACAGAAAAATGGAGCAAGAGTTTGAGCAGGTTAAGTGATTCATCACAGAAAAGTGAAGGCAGGAAGACAGAGGTGGTGAGGGGACCTAAATTAGGGTCACTTGGAGGCTAAAGGGCTGAAACCAGAGGGTGAAGTCACTGAATATAATAATATTATATTATTAGCAATAATATTAGCATATAATATAAAATTAGCAATCCAGGCTTGACAAGGTCCCATGATTTGAACATGACAGTTGAATTACGGAAATGGAAGAAAGGTATATCTGTCTTCTAGTGCTGAGTAAGAACTTGGCATCGGTTTAGCATCTTAAAGCAATACTCATTTATTATTTCACTGGAGGTCAGGAATCTAGGTGGGCTAGGCTGGGCTCTGCTTAGGCTATCATGCATTCAATCCAGTCGGTCAGCTGGATTCTTATCCGAAGACTTCCATCTGAAGAATCTGCTAAGGACCAATTGTTGGCAGAATCCATTTCTTTGTAGTTTTAGGACTGAGGTCTGTGTTTCCTTGCTGACAGTCAACCATCTTCTTCAGGCTGCCCACATTCCTTCTCATGTGACTCCTCATCTCAAAGCACATCCTCAAACTTCTCTCGGATTTTATATCCCTCTTTTTAAAGGGCTTGTGTGATTACATCAGGCCCATCTAGATAATTTCACTATTATGGGGTGAATTCATTTGGAACTTCAGTCACAACTTCAGAATTCCTCAGAGCAGTTCCCAGATGGGGATTTTTAGAATTCTGCCTACACTGAAGGTTACGTTGAGATCAAAGAACACAAAAGCTAGGGTGATGGCTTGGTCATCTAAATAAACACAGACTCTGCCAAGGTAGTGACCATCTTGGAAAGAAGAGAAATATCAAAAACCAATTATCAATGTCTTTTATGGGTATGGAGAAAAGAGGCTGGCATTAATACAGAGAGACAGCATAATGGGGGGGAAAGGGGGGGAAAGGGGAGTGGTGAGAGAGCAGGGTGTGGTGGAGGTGTTGAGGCCAGATGTGAAGCCAGATCACCTTGATTCTAATAATTTTCTTTATGTAGCAGACAAGAGACCAAATAATTCATTTGGTTGTAAAGTTCACAGAGGTAGTCAAGCCCTAAAAAATAAGCATAGTAGAGGGGGAAATGTATATAATTAGGTACAGATAATTAATCTGCAGAGTTAGAAAGTGGGGCAGAAGATGTAACATTTGTCCTTGAAAAATAGACTGAAAGTTTAAACGTTGACAGTTCACCAAACTAAATTTCACATATCTATAAAGTCTTTAAACTTTTTAATTGAAGTATAATACACATATAGAAAATGTACAGAAAATCTAAGTAAACAGCTTGATGTATATTTACAAAGTAAACACACTTGTATATCTGTTACTCAGATCAAATGTATGCATATATATTTGTATGTGTATTTGTTATATGTCAATTATATTTCAATAAAAATAAACAAGCCAAAAAAAAAAAAAACCAAATAAACAAAACTCATATATAGTGATAAAAGTGAGATGAGTAGTTACCTTTGGAGGGGACAATAACTAGGGTAGAACATAATGGAAACTTCTGGGATATTGAGAATAAACAAATATAAAAATATATATACACATATATATAGACAGAGAGATAGAGAAAGAGGTTAGGGTGGCAGATATACAGGTATGTTCACTTTTTAAATATACACCAAATCGTTTACTTAAGATTTTCTTTGCTTTTTCTGTATGTATGTTATACTGCAATTTAAAAGTTTACTTAAACAAAAGACTTTATGAACACGTGATATGGGGAAAAGAAAGACGAGGAGATGCTAGATTAAAACAAGTTGATTAAGTAGGTTTCATCATTGCAGAACACGTATACAGCATTTGTTCATGGAAGCTCTTCACCAAAAAGTAGCTCAATCACTGTATTCTCAGAAACATACTAACAAAAATGTAAGAGAATCTTCTGGGGCCAAATGTGGAGGCCCTAAGGCCAAACCAAGAGTGCAGGTTTATCTTGAGAGTGAGAAACCATTGAAAGTTTAGTGTAGAGGGATGACACTGTCAAAGTGGTGTTTAGGAAGAGTAATCTGTTTACGTATAGGATGGATGGCGGATGTGGGAAAGCAGTGAACAGTCTGGGAATGAAAAAAATAGACTGAACTAGAGTTTTATGGTGGAAAAAAATTTGTGAGGAAAGAAACACCATAAAGGAAGAATTTACAGTCCTGGTAACAGATAAAACATTGAATGGGAGAGACAAAGAAGCTGGAACGTCTTGTGGGTCATTAAAGGGAATTACGAAAGTAGAAAGTATGTCTCCCACCTCAGTGTATTTCCTAAATGTTGCCTTGCTCAGAGCCTTGAACACAACAGATACTTGATAAATATTTATTGACTGAATAATAAAAGTGAGTTTATCTTATGTAATTCAGGGGCTTATTCACCCTGACCTGAATGTTGTAAAAGTGGAGAAGGGTTTATTGAGACTGACCTTTTTCATATGATACCTTACTGACTACTATAACATTTTATTGCCTGTAGAGACAAGAATTCATTCGTGGGAGCAACTGAAGTTAAAGTGTAATGAGCATTAAATGACACATCATTCATTATATAATGCCTTAGACTTTTTTCATTTCTGGCTGTCATGCCATCTATTATAACAGATGATGTCAACAGAGCCAAAGCTTATAACTTCATCCAGAATGAGATTTTAGTCTTCTCCATGTCATCACCCATATTAGAGCAAGAAATATACATTAATTATTCTATTTTATAACAAAATCAACAGCCAGTCTAGATGTACCCAAGGTTCATCTCACCTCTACAGCTTTTGCTATTTGACCCTTGGGTGCCTCAATTTCTTTACTTCAAATTAAGGGTGATAATACCTATGTCACGGGGTTGAATAAAGACAATAAAATTATGTATATTTGGAAAATATAAGGTAGCCTCAATCTTTCCCCAGTACCAATAGTAGTGGCTAATGTTTATTGAGTACTTGGTACTTGCCAGGCAGTGTTCTAAGTGCCTTTAGGTTTTGTGCAGTTTTTTCTAAATCTCATTTGATCTTCACAACAATGCCTTTAGGTGGGTTCTGTTAAAATTTTTATCTTGAAGATGAAACTGAAGCATAGTGGGATTATGCAAAAACTGCTATAAGATTTCTTTGGAGAGAGAATGTAAAATAAATTTGTTCACCCTTCAATATCCTGCTCAGTCACAATGGATCAAAATAAAAGAAGAAAAACAAGAAAATCCAGGCAGTTGCAAAACCAAGATGAATATCTCCATGAAAGAAATCCAAAGTGGTGAGAATTACCAAGCTTGTGGGTTGAAGGTCTTGAGTCCAGGAACAGGTAATGGTGGTAAGGAGTTTGGCTCAATAAAGGGGACTCCACTGACAAAAAGCTGGGGACCAGAACCAGGCTCTCTGCTTGAAGCCCAGGCAGGGATGAGGCTGCCCACTTATAAAAGGGTGGAGTGGGACTTCCCTGGTGGTGCAAAAACTCAATGCCAATGCAGGAGGTCCAGGTTTGATCCCTGATTGGGGAACTAGATCCCACATGCCACCACTAAAGATCCTGCATGCCTCAATGAAGACTGAAGATCCCATGTGCTGCAACTAGGACCGTCGCAGCCAAATAAAAGTATATTTTTAAAAATACACTAGTATTAAAAATAAATAAGAGTGTAGATAGTGGGAGAAAGTGATGTGTGGTATGGATGGAAATGCTAAGGCAGAGACACACCACCTGATGGTGAAGCCCCTCAGCCCATCATGTCTCCCTGGGGCCTCTAGGGGCCTCTGTGCCTCCATAAAGCAGGGTGGGCAGGGGCAGGCAGTGGACCCTGAGAGCCACTGGAGTGGACCTCTGACTGTGATGTGCCTGGTCTCACCTGTTGCTTCTGAGAAGGTCTCTAACACTGCTGGATGAACTGTGGCACCTCCACGGCCTTCTGTTCACTAACAGACTGTTCCTCAACAAAAGTGTGAAATTCAAGCTACAATCCCGGCCTTACCCAACCTCAGTAATTTGTAAGACTGATAATGAAATAAATCATGTTAATCCCAAAATTTAAAAAAAAGTACAGCTAAGTACATGTCCGACTCTTTGAGACCCCATGGACTATAGCCCACCAGGCTCCTCTGTTCATGGGCTTTCCCAGGCAAGAATACTGGGGTGGGTTGCTCTTTATTTCCATTAATCTTTCTTTTAACTGTCTATCCATTTGAATCCAGGAACTCTGCTCAGTGTTATGTGGCAGCCTGGATGGGATTTCAGTAAGTTTTTTTTTAATTTCTAAGAGTAATATTTTGTTCTTCTTCAAATTGGCCTAATCATTAGTCTCCTATTTTTGCTCATGTTTTCAAAGTCCTTTTTTAATCTAAAAGCATTTCAAGCAGACTTATTTTTTTAGTTTACTTATGATAATTAATTATAAAAGTTGAACTCTCTATGGTTCTGGGTTTGCTATCTATGGCTTGCTTGATTTTTGTTTTATACTTTTTACTATGAGCTTTTTGTTGACTGTCTCCAAGAATTCTTTGAGGCCTGCTTGAGGGTATGCTCATCTGGAAAAGTCTATTTTTACTTCTCTCAGGCACCTAGGGATAGTACCTAACCTGCTACTCTTTAAATTATAGGCTTGTGTTTTTGGATCAGGCAAAATATGTGGACTGAGTCCCAAACTATGTGACATCTAGCCAGAAGAAAAAGTTCTCAAAGAAAATGTTGTTGGTTTTTTTTTTTTTAACTTCCATTCATAGCCCAGTCCAGCACGGAAACGTGTTCTTATGGTTCACCTTGAGTTTGCCCGTTGTGAGGGTATGCCTCTCTTAGATGTAGGTACTATGCTTCCCTTCTACGTGACTTCAGGCTTTGTTTCTGTCCCCTCTGTGCAATGCAGTTCAGAGTGTCAATAAAGAATACTGTAGGCCTCAGAGTATCCAAGGCTCTAAAATTTAGTTTACCTGCCTAGTCTGTACTCCATTCTGATCTTAGTGGGAATCATCCAATCAATTAAGAGTGGTTTCAATATTTTCAACAACGACCTACTATATACACACGGAACTCTGCTCAGTGTTATGTGGCAGCCTGGATGGGAAGGGAGTTTGGGGGAGAATGGATACATGTATATATATGGCTGAGTCCT
The DNA here is from genome assembly GCF_000754665.1 of Bison bison bison. Classification (NCBI taxonomy): domain Eukaryota; kingdom Metazoa; phylum Chordata; class Mammalia; order Artiodactyla; family Bovidae; genus Bison; species Bison bison. The sequence continues at coordinate 6,137,317 of NW_011495025.1, read as the reverse complement.
TTCACTGTTTACCTGAAGCTATCACTATATTGTTAATTGGCTATACCTCAATGGAAAATAAAAAGTTTAAGTTAAAAAATAAGAGTGGTTTTAATATTTTATCAAGCATTTTTAGATATTATGTAGCTGAATAGTTTCAGGGCCTCTTAACTCTGCAATATTGCTGAAACTAGAAATTCTCAAATGTATCTGTCATCTTTTTCACTTTTTCTTACCACTGTAGTGGCTCAGACAGTAAAGAATCTGCCTGCAATGTAGGAGACCCAGGTTCAATCCCTGGGTTGGGAAGATCCCCTGCAGAAGGGAATGGCTACCAACTCCAGTATTCTTGCCTGGAGAATTCCATGGACAGAGGAGCCTGGAAGTCTACAGTCTCAAAGAGTAGGACATGACTGAATGATTAACACACACACACACAGAAATTTTCAAGCATTTCACAAGTAGAAAGAACAGTATGATGAATGACTATATGCTAATCTCAACTGGTAGTCAATTTTCATTTCACTGATACTCCTCTTTTCTCCCCCTTTCCCACAGATTACTTTGAAACAAATTTCAGACAACAAATAATTTTATTTCATAAATATTTTCTTTCATGTCTGAAGATGTGGATCTTAGTAATTTTCATTTTATCTCAAATATTCATCTTTCACCAACTTAAAAAAAATAATTTAATTTATTTATTTATTTATTTTTGGCTGTGCTGGGCCTTCCTTGATGCCTGGTCTTTTTCTCTAGTTGTAGCAAGTGGGGGCTACTCTCTAGCTGCAGTACGTGGACTTCTCATTGCTGCAGCTTCTCTTGTCGCAGAGCACAGGCTCTGTGGCACACGGGCTTCTATAACTGAAGCACCTGAGCTCAGTAGTTGTGGCTCCCAGGCTCTGGAGCACAGGCTCAATTGTTGTGGTGCATAGGCTTAGTTACTCTGTGGCATGTGGGATCTTCCCAGATCAGGGATCAAACCCATGTCTCCTGCTTTGGCAGGTGGGCTGCCAATTGATCCTGATGGGCTATAGTCCATAGAGTTGCAAAAGAGTTGGAAAAAACTTAGCGACTTCAACAACAATATTCAACATGGTACTGGAAGTTGTAGCTAAAGCAAATTAGGCAAGAAAAGGAGAGGCGACCAGACTTGAAGGAAATAAAATAATTTCTGTTAATAGGTGACACTATTTTTTATGAAGAAAATGCTAAAGATTTCACACAAAAAAACTTAGAGCTAATAAATTCATCAAAGCTTCAGCATACAAAGTCAATACATAAAAATCAGTGGATTTTCTATACTCTAGCAATGAACAATCTGAAAAGGAAATTAAGAAAACAATTTCATTTATAATAGCTTCAAAAAGAATAAAATAAATTTAACCAACAAAGTGAAAGACTTGTACACTGTAAACTACAAGGCAATACAATAATTTAAATACAAGACAATACAATAAATTAAAGAAAACATAAATGAATGGAAAGACATCATGTATTCATGGATTGGAGATTTAAGATTGTTAAAATGACAATACTACCCAAAATGATCCACAGATTGAATGCAATTACTCTCTAAATTCCAGTGTGTTTTTGCAGAAATAGAAAAATTCATCCTAAAATTCACATGAATCTCAAAGAATCCCAAATACCCAAAGTAATCTTGAAAATGAAGAACAAAGTGGAGTTCTCACACTTTCTGATTTCAAAAATTGCTGGAGAGTAACTTCATGGGAAATAGATGGGGAAACAGTGGAAACAGTGTCAGACTTTATTTTTGGGGGCTCCAAAATCACTGCAGATGGTGACTGCAGCCATGAAATTAAAAGACACTTACTCCTTGGAAGGAAAGTTATGACCAACCTAGATAGCATATTCAAAAGCAGAGACATTACTTTGCCAACAAAGGTCCAGCTAGTCAAGGCTATGGTTTTTCCTGTGGTCATGTATGGATGTGAGAGTTGGACTGTGAAGAAGGCTGAGCGCCAAAGAATTGATGCTTTTGGACTGTGGTGTTGG
>NW_011495025.1:6122488-6135047 GCF_000754665.1 Bison bison bison | reverse complement strand
GAGGCCTGGCGTGCTGCGATTCATGGGGTCGCAAAGAGTCGGACACGACTGAGCGACTGAACTGAATATCAGCATCATGGCAGTGTAAGATGCTTTATTTCTCCCCCTCAATTTCCAACTAGTAAGACATCCATAACTTGCCTCTGCTCAAACTACCAGGATGCTGCAGAGACCCACACATCTGTATACCTGAAGGTGGGTGGTTTGGAACACACAGAGGAGGTGGAACTAGGGTAACAGTGGCGGCAGTGCCTACAACCCCCGCTTCTCTTCTGAAATGGCTAAGCCTGCAGTCCCAGAGAGCCAGGCAGCAGCTGTGGAGGCAGTGCATATGGCTTCCTGGTCATGGCAGAACCAGGCAGCAGTAGTGGCAGGGCCCATGACTCCGGTCCTTCAAGCCATGGTGGTGCCCGTGACCCTCATCCCCCTGCCATGGTGGTGCCTACAAACCTGACAACCCCAGCTGTGGTGGAGGCACCTGTCTGACCCCAGCTTCTCCCACCCACCCCTCCTGCTGAGACTAACCAAGTGACCCCAGACACAGCGGGGCACCCATCATCCCAGTTCCCCTGGCAGCAATGACAGTGACAGCAATGGCACCAACATCAGCAGGGCACCAATGAGCCCAGAGGCACAAGCAGGGACCACGGAGGGCACCTGTGACACCTCTGGCAAAGGCAGTGAAGGGTGGAAAGTGCCAATTCTCAAATATTGTCAGAGGCAGCTCAGCAAGAAAAACTGAAAACTTGTGCTATAGCACCATCTACTAAAAAACAGAAGGAAGACCTCTAATTATCAATCTGTTGAATTGTTAGAATCTAAGTAAACAAAACTTCATCTAAATTAGAAAGGGGTTTGCTACTTTTAACCAGGGGCTTTCCAGAGGTTAAAGCATCTGCCTACAATGCAGGAGACGGGGGTTCAATCCCTGGGTTGGGAAGATCTCCTGGAGAAGGAAATGGCAACCCACTTCAGTATTCTTGCCTGGAAAATCCCATGGACAGAAGAGCCTGGTAGGCTACAGTCCATGGGGTCACAAAGAGTCAGACACGACTGAGCGACTTTCTTTCTTTCTTTTCTTTCTTGTTACTTCAAATGCACCAGCAGAGAAACAACTCATCAAACACTGTGAAAAAACCCAGTCACACAGTATCACAAAAAGAAAATGACCAAACTTGAAGTCAAGGAAGATTGTGATCCAAATGACAAAGAATTAAAAATAGCCATCGTGAAAAACTCAACGGGCATGAGAAAGCTCAGAAGGCAGTTTAGTGAGCCTAGGAATAAAAGTAAGGAACGAACCAATACTTTACCAAAGAGATTGAAACTTTAAAAAAGGACCAAACAAACTGCTGAGCTAAAGAGCTCAATAAATGAGATGGAGAATGCATTAGAATTATTGGGAAATTCCATTTTCTCACAAAGAAGAGAAAATTAGTGAGCTCAGAGATAGAAATCTAGAAGTGATTTAAGCAGAAGGGGAGAAAGAACCAAGATCTTAAGAAATTGAAGAAACTCTATCCAACTCCATTAGAGAAGGCAACATAAAGAAAATGGGTATCCCAGGAGAAGAGAGAGAAAATGGAGCAGAAAGCTTATTTAAAGAAATAGTAGCTGAGAATGTCCCAAAGATGGGGAAGGAACTGGACATACAAGTCTACCAAGTTAACAGAATACCTAATTATCTTGATGCAAAAGAATCTTCTCCAAGACAGAATTTAATAATAAAGAAAGAATTTTAAAGATAGCTATTCCTTGGTGGCTCAGTTGGTGAAGAATCTGCCTGCAGTGCAGGAGACCTGGATTCAATCCCTGGGGTCAGGAAGATCCCCTGGAAATGTGAACAGCAACCCACTCCAGTATTCTTGCCTAGAGAATTCCATGGACAGAGGAACCTGGTGGCTACTGTCCATGGGGTTGCAGAGTCAGATACGACCAAGTGACTAACACACACACAGGGGACAAAAGATAGTAACCTACAAAGATACCCCCATTAAGCTATCTCAGCAGAAACTATAGAGCAAGAGAAAGTGGAGTGATATATTTAAAATATTGACAGATAAAAATTATCACCCAATGTGGAGAAAAGGGAAGCTTTGCTTTGCACACTGTTGGTGAGAATGTAAATTGGTGCAGCTTCTGTGGAAAACAGTACAAAGGTTTATCAAAAAACTGAAAATAGAACTACTTTATGACCTAATAATTCCACTCCTGGGTATACTCACCCCTCCCCCCCAAAGAAAACCAAAAACATTAATTCAAAAAAATTCATGAACTCCAATGTTCACAGCAGCAATATTTACAATTGCCAAGATATGGAAGCAACCTAAGTGTCCATCAAAAGATGAATGGATAAAGAAGATGTGGTATATGTATTCAGTAGAAAACTACACAGTCATAAAAATAAACTTGCCATTTGCAACAACATGAGTGGATCTATAGGGTGTTATGCTAAGTGAAATAAATTAGATGGAGAAAGACAAATACTGTATATTCTCATGTATATGTGTAATCTAAAAAACAAACACAAAAATGAAAAAAGACTCATAGACTCAGAGAACAAAGGGTGGTTGCCAGAATGGAGGGTGGGGGAAGAAATAGACGGAGGAGATTGACAGGTACAGATATCAGATTATAAAATAAATAAGCCATGGGGATGTAATATACAGTATATATGGTTAACAATATTGTAATAATTTTGAATGAGAGATGGTTATTAGACTTATCATGGCAATCATTTCATAATATATGCAAATGTCAAGTCACTATATAGTACACCTAAAACTAAATAATATTGTATACCAATTATATTTCAATTTTAAAAAACAGTGTTGAGAAAACTAAATCTATGTGCAAAAGAATGAATATGGAAACTTTCTTTACACCACAGACAGAAAACTAACGAGACGGATAAAAGAACTAAACCTGAGAGCTAAAACTATAAAACTTTAGGAAGAAGCATAGGAGAAAATCATTCTAAGAATAGATTTGGCAATGATTTCTTCAATATGACACTTGCTTACTTTACAGTACGCTTTCCCTCCTTGGCCTATGACCACTACATGCCAATAGCAACCCTCAGACATATGACCACCAAAAAGGGTAGCAGACATCTCTAAACATCGTCTCGGAGAGGGGCGGGGGATGCACTGCTCTCACTTGAAACCACTGCAAGACGGAAAAAAGATTTGTGTGATGTTAATAGCATATTTTCAGAGTTGGAAGAGAAATCTTCATCTAGTGGGGTATCTTTTTTGACAACTATCCTTAACATAGAAAGTTAAACTGGCTAACTGACCCTTTGGGAACTTCATTTATTTAAAAATTCTTTTTTAATATAAGAATTATGTGTCTCATTTCAAGTGATTCAAACGATTCAGAAGTTTTAAAAAATCAGTGAAAAAAAAATTTCACATCTGTTCATGGGATTTCCCAGGCAAAAAGACTGGCTGCTGCTGCTGCTGCTGCTAAGTCGCTTCAATCGTGTCCGACTCTGTGCGACCCCATAGACGGCAGCCCACCAGGCTCTGCTGTCCCTGGGATTCTCCAGGCAAGAACACTGGAGTGGGTTGCCATTTCCTTCTCCAGGGGATCTTCCCAACCCAGGGATTGGACCCAGGGATTGAACCCACTTCTCCCGCTTGGCAGGTGGATTCTTTGTCATTGAGCCACCTGGGAAGCCTTTGCTGAACAGAAGTGACAAAAGCAGGCATCTTTGTCTCATTCCTAATTTTAGGGAAAAGGCTTTGTCTTTCACCATTGAGTAAGATGTTAGCTATGGGTTTTTCATATATGGCCCTTAGGTTAAGGAAGTATCCTTCTACTTCTAGTTTGAGGTTTCTTTTTTTTTTTAATCATAAAAGGTACTGAATTTTGTCAAATGCTTTTTCTGCATCAATTAAGATGATCATGTAATTTCTTCCCTTCATTATGTTAATATGGTGTATTACATTGATTTTCCTATGTTGAACCATCCTCATATTCCAGGGTTAAATCCTACCTGGTCATGGCATATAATCCATTTAATATGGTGCTCAATTAAACTTGTGAGTATTATATTGAGAACTTTTGCATCTATATTCACAAGGGATAGTGATTTAGTTTTCTTTAGAGTGTCTCTGTGTGGCTTTAGTATCAGGGGGCTGTTGATCTCACAGATGAATTAGGAAGATTCAGGTTTTTTTGGAAGAGTTAGTTATTTAAATATTTGGCAGAATCTACCTGTCAAGCCATTTTGTCCATTGCTTTTCTTTGTTCGGGAGGTTTTTAATTACTGATTCAATCTCCTTCCTAGTTATAGGTCTGTTCAGATTTTCTATTTCTTCATGAGTTGGTTTTGGCAGATTGTATTTTTCTAGCAATGTGTCCACCTTACCTAGGTTACCCAATTTGTTGACAAACAATTCTTCATAGTATCCTTTTATATTATTTTTATTTCTATAAAATTTATAGTAATGACCCCACTTTCATTTCTGCTTTTAGTGGTTTCTGTTTTTCCTTAGTCAATATAGTTAAAGCTTTATTGATCTTTCCAAAAAAACAACTTTTTTTTTCATGGTATTTTTATACTCAAAAATATACCTACTTATAAAATATGTTAGAGTACTTACTCCATAATTTTATAACTGCTACTTATGTATTTTCTTTATAAGAGTGAGAATTAATTTTTAAGGTTAGTTTCTAGCTTTAAATAGGTACTGAATAAATTCAGTGTTAAATGAATGAATAAGTTTAAAGAGGTAAACAAAAAGAAATATACATAAATCACAAATGCAAATGAGGCATGGCATAGTTTGAGGTAAATGTACAAAGTTAACCCTCAAATACTGAACACAATACAATTCCCTTATCAGCATGAATTCTTTTTCTTTGTTAGTATTTACAACAGTCATTGAGGTGAATTTCTATTTTTAAAGCCTGGTTTCTACAGAGTTTAGAGTTCTTCCTTACTCTTCTTTGATGCTTAACCTGTTGTTTATCATGAGCCAGCAAATAAATCCCTAGTCTTATCAGGAAACATTGATTTTTTTGTACTCCTGCCTTAACTGAACTTCTGACTCCTGGTGTTTTGGTTTGTCCTCAAATCCAGCTGTGCCTCCAGTGCTCCATAAAACCTTTCATACAGCATTGCAATTAAATCATTCAAACATGTAGGAGTTTATTTACAGAATTAGAAGTGTTAATTCTGCTTAAGTTTTAGGTCCTTTCCAACTCCATCAGTCCGGGATTCTGCTAAAAATGAGATACTCAGCTTGCTGAGTTTAAATGCCACTCAAACACTTCCTAGCAATAGGTTGCAAATTATGGTATAATAATCCTAGAACACCAAAAAAAGGCTTTAGGACTTCACAAACATTTTATTTAAATATTGTTTTTAAACCATTTTTGCCATTCAGTTCAGTCAGTTCAGTTCAGTTGCTCAGTCGTGTTTTGACTCTGTGACCCCATGAACCGCAGCACGCCAGGCCTCCCTGTCCATCACCAACTCCTGGAGTTCACTCAAACCCATGTCCATTGAGTCGGTGATGCCATCCAACCATCTCATCCTCTGTTGTCCCCTTTTCCTCCTGCCCTCAGTCTTTCCCAGCATCAGAGTCTTTTCAAATGAGTCAGTTCTTCGCATCAGATGGCCAAAGTATTGGAGTTTCAGATGACACCACCCTTATGGCAGCAAGTGAAGAAGAACTAAAGAGCCTCTTGATAAAAGTACAAGAGGAGAGTGAAAAAGTTGGCTTAAAACTCAACATTCAGAAAACTAAGATCATGGCATCCAGTCCCATCACTTCATGGCAAATAGATGGGGAAACAGGGGAAACAGTGGCTGACTTTATTTTTCTGGGCTCCAAAATCACTGCAGATGGTGATTGCAGCCAGGAAGTTAAAAGACGCTTACTCCTTGGAAGGAAAGTTATGACCAACCTAGACTGCATATTAAAAAGCAGAGACATTACTTTGTCAACAAAGGTCCATCTAGTCAAGGCTATGGTTTTTCCAGTGGTCATGTATGGATGTGAGAGACTATAAAGAAAGCTGAGCGCTGAAGAATTGATGCTTTTGAACTGTGATGTTGGAGAAACTCTTGAGAATCCCTTGGACTGCAAGGAGATCAGTCCTGGGTGTTCATTGGTAGGACTGATGTTGAAGCTGAAACTCCAGTACTTTGGCCACCAAAAAAAAAAAAAGAACAGATGAGTCACAGACTGAGAGAAAATATTTGCAAACTGTATATCTCATAACAACCTCTACGATTGAGGTTGTTAATCCTCAATGATTCCCCCCGCATCATAAATAATATTTATACATTTTGGTTTCATTCTGTAAATGAAATTAAACACAAATATTACCTATGCCTTTTAAAAAATGTTGGGAGTAGAGGAACAATTTGTATTCAAAATATATAAAGAATCCTCACAACTCAATACCATTCAGTTCAGTTCAGTTCAGTTCATTAGCTCAGTCATGTCCAACTCTTTGCGACCCCATGAATCGCAATAACCCCATGATTTGCCCTGGCAGCACACCAGGCCTCCCTGTCCATCACCAACTCCCAGAGTTTACTCAAACTCATGTCCATCGAGTCGGTGATTCCATCCAGCCATCTCATCCTCTGCCGTCCCCTTCTCCTCCTGCCCCCAATCCCTCCCAGCATCAGAGTCTTTTCCAATGAGTCAGCTCTTCGCATGAGGTGGCCAAAGTACTGGAGTTTCAGCTTTAGCATCATTCCTTCCAAAGAACACCCAGGGCTGATCTCCTTCAGAATGGATTGGTTGGATCTTCTTGCAGTCCAAGGGACTCTCAAGAGTCTTCTCCAACACCACAGTTCAAAAGCATCAATTCTTCGGCGCTCAGCTTTCTTCACAGTCCAACTCTTGCATCCATACATGACCACTGGAAAAACCATAGCCTTGACTAGACGTACCTTTGTTCGCCAAGTAATGTCTCTGCTTTTTAATATGCTTAGGTTGTTGCAAAAGTAACTGTGGTTTTGCACTGTTGAAATTGGAATACATTCTTAAATAAATGTGGTTATGTTATATGTCATTTTAATGCACATTTCTCACTTTATGTTTTTTCCTAATGATTTATTACTTGCTGTTTATTTTATATTTATTTTGGACTAGGGAAAAGACGTTAGACAAAAAGTAAATTCAAGCAATTTTCTTACTCAAGTTCAAAATGGGTCGTAAAGCAGTAAAGACAACTTGCAACACCAACAAGGCATTTGGCCCAGGAACTCCTAAGGAACGCACAGGGCAGAGGTAGTTTAAGAAGATCTGCAAAGGAGACGAGGGCTTGAAGATGATGAGCATGGTGACCAGCCACTGGAAGCTGACAACAACCAACAGAGGATCATCACAGACTGGTGCTACAGAAGGAGCAGGGGCTACTCTCTAGGTGCAGTAGTTGTGGCGCCTGGGCTCTAGAGCACAGGCTCAGTAGTTGCGGTGAGTGGGCTTAGTTGCTCTGCGGTTGCTGTTTCAGCAGCAGGGTCAGCCAGAGAACTACGTGAGCTCCACTCCTGTCTTGCCCGCACAGCTTGCAGGGTGACCTCATTTGCTAGTCAAGGAAGAAGTCTCTATAGTCTCACGGGCTTTTGCCCAAACCCATCCTTTGTATCACTTCTTTCCTTCTGTAACATACCTTAGTACATTATGATGTAACTGACTGTCCCTTGTCACTACTTTATCAATAAGGTCAGCTACCCTACCCCAGGGCCTGTTTCACACCTGCTTAGTCCACCTGGTATATCTCACCTGTATCTGTTTCAAAAGAGCATTGTCACCTTATCAACTCAAGAAAAAAAGGAAGTTTTAAATCCCATGGAGTCAATCTGTCAAAAGCAGGTGGGGGGAAGTCCTGTATAGTGTTACTACTTTTACTGAGAGATAAACAACTTTTACTGAGGCCAACTTTTACAGCAGTTTTGTAGAAACTGCAAGTGTTTTGTCAGAAACAAAGATAAGAGTTTGTGAAAGATAGTTCTTTGATTACACACTGTGTATAGTGAACCTGCTTACTTAATGTCAAGTATCGTATCTAGCAAGCATGCCTTCAAATTTGTTGGGAATTGTAAGTCTTCCCTCTGGCAGGCATCCAAAGCCACAGAGAATGTCATCTGCAACTTGCCAGTCAACAAGAAAGCGTTGGGCTTCCCGGGTGGCTCAGTGGTAAAGAATCTGCCTGCCAATGCAGGAGACACGGATTCTATCCCTGGTCCGGGAAGATCCCACATGCCACGGAGCAACTGAGCCCGTGCACCACAGCTACTGAGCCTGTGCTCTACAGCTCATGTGCCACAACCACTGAAGCCCGCGGGCCTAGAGCCTATGCTCTGCAACAAGAAAAGCCACCATAATGAGAAGCCCACACACTGCAATTAGAAAGTAGCTGCTACTTGCCACAACTTGAGAAAAGCCCTTGCAGCAACAAAGACCCAGCACAGCCAAAAAAACAAAACAGCATTATGTAGTGAAAACTCTGGACATCAGAAGAATTGTCCTCTGATACATATGAACATTCCAGTTCGACATATAACACAATTCAGTCCCAGTTATGCATTATTACACAGTACTTACAATGAATCAGCTCACAGGCCTCTCAACAACAAAATCACTTTTAATTTTTATCTTTGACTACAAGTTCTACAGTTATGTTCAGACACTGTTTACAGGAACACAGATCATGGATATTTTTACACAGGCATTAAGACACCAGCTCTCAGACCATCTACTCCTCTCAGGTAAAGAGGGGAAGGAAGCAGAGAGGGTACAACTGGCACCAGTAAGCATAAGTTTGTTGCGAGCTTTTTGAGGTAATAGAAAAGTTCTAAAATTAGATCAGTAATGGTTACACAACTCTATAAATTTATGAAAATTCATTGAATTGTACAATTAACATGTGTGGTATCCAAATTTCAATAAAGCAGTTTTAGAGCAGTTTAAAGCCAATCAACAACAACAATATGCTCATTTTATATATTTATTATTATATATAGTATATTATATACATTACATATATATTATATATATTTTTGTGTATATATATATATCTGTTGTTGTTCAGTCACTAAGTTACCGACTCTATGACCCCATGGACTGCAGCACCCCAGGTGCCTCTGTCCTCCACTATCTCCCACAGTTTGCTCAAACTCATGTCCATTGGGTCGGTGATGCTATATAACCATCTCATCCTCTGTTGCCCCTTCTCCTCCTGCCTTCAATCTTTTTAGCATCAGGATCTTTTCCAATGAGTCAGCTCCTCGCATCAGATGGCCAAAGTATTGGAGTTTCAGCTTCAGCATCAGTCCTTCCAATGAATATTCAGGGTTTATTTCCTTTAGGATTGACTAGTTTTGATCTCCTTGCAGTTCAAGGGACTCTCAAGTGTCTTCTCTAGCACCACAGTTTGAAAACATATATGTGTATTTATCTATTCATTTAAGACACTTAAGAAATTGTATAAAAACACACTTCCTGTGCCTTCTCATGTACTATCTACCACACTGGAAGCCTATGTGTTAACTTGTGTCATTTTTATATGTATCTCAGAATAAATTTTCCCTTTTCATCTCTGTTTAATCAGAGAAAATCATAAAATTGTAAGATGAACAAAACTTCAAAACCTGAAGCCATTTCTGACTACTAGTCTCTGAATCAGATTTTTCTCAATACTATACAACCAAATTTAGAAATAAATTTATTTCAGAGACTTTCTACAACTATAAAAAATTACACAACATCTCTGTGCTCATCAAAAATACTGCTTATACTAACTTCCTAATAAGTAAATATATAAATTTTAACATTTAAAAATACATTTTTAAAATATTGAAGTTGTGCATCCATTTTTAATTTTAAAAAATGTTTCTATTGCTAAAACAAACAAAAAGGAGCTAAACTCTCCTGGGCCACAGGTGGCACAAAAAGATCAAGCTTAACTACAGTTTTACTAGTATGGTGATTAGAAATAAGTTTAAAAGAATACTTTATTATTGTCCTCTGAGGCTCCCATGAAGGTAGATGAGATTTTACTTAGACAACAAAGTTTTGGGATTTTTTTTTTTTTCTGACATCAAAGTTTTAACTTCAAAAAACATTAAAAAATAAAAAACTCAGGTTTCCATTTCTTCCTTTACCCAACATTTCTTAGAAACCTGGAATGCTCTTTCCTGCTTCCTCTTTCCTCTGGGCTGAAATTCAAACAGGACTGGCATTCCTAATAGCTATCACTATCATGGACAGTGAGATGACTCAGAATAGAAACCACAGATAGCAAAGTAAAAAGATAGAAGGCATGTGAGTTCCTGAAACCAGGAAATTGGTATACTGTCTCTGGAATGCTTACCTCTGGATTTTTTGAACATGAGAGACAAACATCTACATAATCAGAGAAAATCATAAAATTGTAAGATGAATGAGACAATATAACGACTGTTTTATACCACAGTCATACAACTAAACTCAAAAGAGCACACTGAGATCAGAATGGTGCTACAGAGGGAGCAATAGGCCCAAAGCCCTCAGACTGGAAGTGCTTGGCATCTCCATGGACCAGCAAGGTAAACAGGCTAGGGCATCTATAATGGGAAAGAGAATGTTAGGAGACAGGGTGACGGCTGATGGGGAGGCAGATGGTGTAGGGCCTAGTGGCTCACTGGGTCTTTGAGCTTTTATTTAAATGTAGAAAACCAGTGGAGTGTTTCAAGAAGAAAAGTGACTTGTTTGATTTATATTTTTAAAGAATTTCTTTGTAGAAAATAGACAGATGTCAATGCATTAAATCCTCATGGTAGGTACATAACTATTTATTACAGTATGCTCATATTTTTATGTGTGCTGTGCTCAGTCACTTCAGTTGTGTCCGACTCTTTGTGAACCTGTGGACTGCAGCCCACCAGGCTCCTCTGTCCATGGGATTCTCCAGGAGAGAATACCGGAGTGGGTTGCCATGCCTTCCTCCAGGGGATCTTCCCGACCCAGGGATAGAACCGGCACATCCTTATCTCCTTCATTGCAGGCGGATTCTTTACCACTGAACCACCAGGGAAGCCCATTTATTACAATATGCTCTATATTTTTATTTGTTTAAAATATTCTACTACTGATTTTAAAAATAAAAGTCAACTACTTTCCTGGCAAAAAAGGAGGGGTTTATCTGGGTGTAGCAGAGAATTACAATTTGGGACAAACAACTCATGGCAGAAACCATAGGCAAGCCCAATGAACAAAGGAAAGAAACATTATTTTAAAAAAGAAACATGGAGAAAAGAGGGGATGTTGCAAGAGGTTGTTTTGAATCAAAGTCCCTTGGAGAAAAGTGAGAGTTCAGAGTGATGATGGTTTCTCACTGACTGAGTTGCTAGGAAGTGGATTTCCTCTAGGAGGCATGATACACATCTTTTCCTGGAGATGCTATGTATACTTTTTCCTTTTGGAGACTATAAATGATGAGTCTTTGTTAATGATTCTTTTGGGTCTATCATTGGCATTTCTTCCTGTAATGGATGTGGAGTTGTCCTGCATGAAAGTTGTCCTGCATGGAGTTGTCCCCCTTCTGGCCTCCCAGCTTCATTTTTAGTATCAGTCAGTTCAGCCACTCAGTTATGTCCGACTCTTTGTGACCCCATGGACTGCAACACGCCAGGCCTCCCTGTCTACCACCAACTCCTGGAATTTACTCAAATTCATGTCCATTGAGTCAGTGATGCCATCCAACCATCTCATCCTCTGTCATCCCCTTCTCCTCCGACCGTCAATCTTTCCCAGCATCAGGGTCTTTACTGATGAGTCAGCTCTTCGCATCAGGTGGCCAAAGTATTGGAGTTTCAGCTTCAGTATCAGTCCTTCCAATGAATATTCAGCTGATTTCCTTTAGGATGGACAGGTTGGATCTCCTTGCAGTCCAAAGGACTCTCACGAGTCTCCTCCAACACCACAGTTCAAAACCATCAATTCTCAGGCACTCAGCTTTCTTTATATTCCAACTCTCACAACCATACATGACTACTGGAAAAACCTCATTTTAGTGAGGTTTTACTTATTAATTTTCATACCAGGTTATACAATTTCATGGAAAGCTTCGCACAGTCACCTTTATTAACTTGCCAAAGCTAAAGAGGAACCACTGATAACTAGTATTAGAGTAACCTGTCAGAAAAACTAATGTGTTAACACAAGGGTTTGTTCTATTAATAAATAGAAACTAAAACTGGTCTAAGATAGTGTATGGAGGGCTCAGAGAATACTACGTTCAAATTCTGTCTCTGGATTTTATTAATTGTGTGGATGAGCTTGAATAAATCATTTAACCTTCCTAATCTACCAAAGTGTAATCATCTTTATCTCTGAAGATTTTGTGAGGATGAAGTTTTTAGCCAATTTTCTGGCATAGAAGAATCATGTTCTATGATAAATGATAAATCACATCTTCTATGATTTATCACCTTCTATGATTGCCAGGAGAAATACCAATAACCTCAGATATGCAGATGACACCACCCTTATGGCAGAAAGTGAAGAGGAACTAAAAAGCCTCTTGATGAAAGGGAAAGAGGCTTTTT
>NW_011495025.1:6122075-6122388 GCF_000754665.1 Bison bison bison | reverse complement strand
TGGAAGGAAAGTTATGACCAACCTAGACTGCATATTAAAAAGCAGAGACATTACTTTGCCAACAAAGGTCCATCTAGTCAAGGCTATGGTTTTTCCAGTGGTCATGTATGGATGTGAGAGTTGGACTGTGAAGAAAGCTGAGCGTCGAAGAATTGATGCTTTTGAAATGTGGTGCTGAAGAAGGCTCTTGAGAGTCCCTTGGACTGCAAGGAGATCCAACCAGTCCATCCTAAAGGAGACCAGTCCTGGGTGTTCATTGGAAGGACTGATGCTAAGGCTGAAACTCCAGTACTTTGGCCACCTCATGCAAAGA
>NW_011495025.1:6114119-6121975 GCF_000754665.1 Bison bison bison | reverse complement strand
AGGAGGAGAAGGGGACGACAGAGGATGAGATGGCTGGATGGCATCACTGACTCGATGCACATGAGTTTGGGTGAACTCCGGGAGTTGGTGATGGACAGGGAGGCCTGGTATGCTGCGATTCATGGGGTTGCAAAGAGTCAGACATGACTGAGCGACTGAACTGAACTGATGATAAATGATAAGCCATGTCTTTATCGTTACTAGTCACAATTATTAGAGTTTGAGAATATTTAACTACATTTTCAACGTTAGAGCAGGGCAACATGAAACACCCAGTTCCTAAAGATGTTTTCCTCTGTCATAGGTTGAGACAGCTGACACAAGCATTTTCCATTACTTGGATGAAACATCTCTCAAGCGTATACACTTATCTTTACTCTCATACCCAGAAGTGACTGTATAGGTGACCTGAGTACTTCTGTCATAGGAAGGAGTGTCCCTTAAGAGAATCAATTAATTATCATTCTGATTCAAGCTGATCACCTCAGCTTCTTGAGTTTAACTGTCATGAATCAGCAACTATGAGTTCCAACCTAGCATAAGTACACAGTGAAAAGATCCAATTTCTGAGCCTGCAAAGTGAAGCCAGCATCTTAACTAAGTTGTTCTTACCTCAGTACAGTTTAGTACTGGGGTCTAGGGCAGGCTACCACAGAATATGCCTCAATGGCATGATGATTACACTGAATTAAAGTTCCATGAAAAATAGCTGGTGGGAAAAAATATTTTAAAAAACCTCAGACCCTCCTCTTTCTCCCTTCAGTGGGAAATGAATCTCCTCCATGAACGTTCCCTCCCTATACCAGGAGAATAGAAAGCAGTCTTGTCAAGAGAGTTGGGGAATTTGAGGCTAAGAAAGCTGTGTAAACTTTGTTATTTCTTCATTAATCTGATACGCCATGCATAAACCCAATTGTTTTGTTAAATCTTTGCAAATAGTTATTTCTTGGTCTTTATATATCAACAGCCTGCTTCAGTTGCTTCAGGCGGTCCCATTTCTAGAGACCCTTCATGCATACAAATTAAATTGTTTTATTCTCTTGTTAATCTGTCTTATGTCAATTCAGTTATTAGACCAGTAAAAAGAACTCAAGAAATTTCCCCTTCCCCAATACTACCAAGTACTAATTATTGCTACTTGAGCATCAATTAATCATTTGGTAACCAATTCAGACATAGAAACACATCAAAAAAAAATGTGTTTGCCATCACTGTTGAGGACAGAAATTGGCATTTAAAACCATTCATCACAAACCACAAGAAGCTCAGAGAACACCAGGGAGAATAAATGTCAAGTAAACTACACCTGGACATGTCATATTCAAACTGCAGAAAATCAAAGACAAAGAAAACAATCTTGAAAGAGGCCATAGGAAAAGAGCATCTTACTAAAGAACTCTTAAAACTCAATACTAAGACAACAAACTTGTAATGCAGGAGATGCAGGTTTGATCCCTAAGTCAGGAAGATTCCCTGAAGAAGGTCATAGCAACCCACTCCAGTATTCTTGCCTGGGAAACCCCATGGACAGAGGAGCCTGGCGGGCTATAGTCCATGGAGTTGCAAAAGAGTCAGAGATAACTTAGCAACAACAACAACAAAACAACAACAAAACAACAAAAAAGAGAACAAACCACATTAAAAAATGGACCAAACACCTGAACAAACACCTCACCAAAGAGGATATATACACAGGCAGCAAATAAGCATATGAACAGATGTTCTACATCATGTCATTATGGAAGTGCAAATTAAAACAAGAATGAGATACCGTTACACACCTATTAAAAAGGCCAAACTCCAGCACATTCTCTAGCAGTCCAGTGGTTGGGACTCAGCTCTTTCACTGCCAGGGACTGGTTTCAATCCCTGGTCAGGGAACTAAGATCCTGCTCACATCAGGTGGCCAAAAAAAAAAAAAGTCAAACTCTAAAACAATATCAAATACTGTACAGGAACTTTCATTCATTGCTGGTGGAAATTCACATTGATACAGCCACTTTGGAAGACTGTCACAGTTTCTTATAAAATTAAACATACCCTTACCACCAGATCTAGCAATCACATTCCTCAGTATTTACCCAAATGAGCTGAAAAGTTAAGTCCTCACCAAAACTCGAACACAGATGATTAGAGCAGCTGTAGTTATTAACTGTCAAAACCTGGAAGCAACCAAGATATCCTTCAATTGGTTAACGGATAAATAAACTGTGGTACAACTGGACAATGAAATATTATTCAGTGTCAAAAAGAAAGGAGCTATCAAACCATGAAAAGACAAGGAGGAAACTTCAATGCATATTACTAAGTCAAAGAAGCCACTATGTAAAGGCTACATACTGTATGATTCCAAGTACATGACACTCAGGGAAAGGTAAAAGCATGCAGACAGTAAAAAGTCAGTGGTTGCCAGGTGCAGTGAGACAGGGAAGAATGTGGAGCACAGAGGATTTTTAGGGCAGGGCAACCTTTCTGTGTGACCCTACAGTGATGGCTGCATTTGTCAGAGTCTATGGACACATAAAATGTCCACCACCAAGAGTAAACCCTAATGTAAACGATGGACTTGGGGAGACGATGAATCCGTGTAGGTTCACTGGTTGGAACAAATGAACCACTCTGGTGGGGGCTATTGATAATGGAGGAGAGTACGTTTGGGGTAGTGAGCAGAGGATATATGGAAAATCTGTCTATCTTCCATTCAATTTTGCTGTGAACCTACAACTGTTTTCTTTTTTTTTAATATATTAAAAAATTAGGGGAAAAATTACTTTGAAAGTTGTGACTACATAGGTAAAACCATAACACATATCCAGTATTGATAGCTCATGGTGAACGATGACGGATTCACGATCTCCAAAGATGATTTAGCTTTGGGACCAGGGACCGGGCTTGATCACTCAAGAGCATTGTGTAGCAGAGTTTTATTAAAGTGAAAAAGGGACAGAGAAAGCTTCTGACACAGACATCAAAAGGGTGATGGAGAGTGCCCCACTTGCTAGTCTTAGAAAAGGGAGTTATATACTTTTTCAATAAATCAAAAGAATGTTTCAAGGTTGTAAAGATCTTACTAGACCCACTCCCACAATTTACATTTTAAGATGACAGGATTAGAACTAACAATAGAAAGATCTTACCAGACCCACTCCCATAATACACATTTTAAGATAAAGATTAGTCAGAAGGTTCTTGTTAAGGAGAAATATGTCTTTTGAGCATGTTACATTGTTATATTGACTAAGACATATAGAAAAAAACATTTGCCTTTTCTCCTTGAGAGTCCCAGATCCTTTTCTCCTCCTCCCGGACTTCTTATCAACCTGCCTAGGAACTGACTCTCAGTATTCTAATAAATATTCTAAAAAACTGTTGTCTTAAAAGATAGCAACAATATGAAAGAATGAAGAATTCCTTTAAGTTCAAAAAGCTTTAAATTTAGACCAAAATAACAATTACATTAAGGTCTCTCTCTCCCACAATTTTTTTTTTTTAAAAAGCCTTTTCCAGTCAATGCTTAACCTAGGGTAAATTGTAGACTTCAGTCAGCAATCAGAAGAATTAGCTAATATATAACCTAAATGCAGGGACATGATAATAACTCATTTTAAAGTTACCTAATCAACTACGATTCATGGTCAGGGCAAGGAGTCAACCTCTGCAGAAATCTCCAGTTCCAGGTCAGGCTACCTTACTAGCTTAGTGTTAAGAGTGATATAGTTTCCTTAGTGTTAAAGCATCTTTCATTCTAGGAAGGATTGGGAGTAATCATAGAAATGTTTAAGATAATCAGATCTATGTTAATACTTTGATATTAAAGAATTTTTGTGTCTTGTTTATACATAAAAAAAGAAATTTTATATAGTTACATTATTTAATAGAATTTGACCCATTAGAGTATAAGATCAATCTTGTCTGTCCAATTTCAAGTATGTAATTAAATAAGTGATTTAGGCTTTTGATTTAAAGTTGAAATCCTACTAAGTTTGTAGAAAATAATAGGATATTTAAAAGAACTCAGTTTATCGTATTTATAATTTCAATTATTTGCTTCATATGCATTATTTGAGCAATTGGGAAAACTTAGTTTTTTAAATTAGAAAATAGAAGTAACACAGCAGGTCTGAGTCTGCTATCCTTAGAAAGGCCTGCTCTCAAGATTGGCCCTTGGTTGGGATTTGGAAGTTAAGTCACCGAGTATTCTCATGCAACAGTTAACTGATAAGGATGGTTCACTTTGCCTAAACTGGTTGTGCAAGCAATATGGTTTATGCAGAATGCCTGCTCACCTTCTGGGAGTATGGAATTCTGGTTCATGCTAGGCAGAGCATGAATGCCTACATACTCAGCTCCCAAGAAAAACCTTGGGCTCTAGTTTTTCCCTAGTGGTTTCCCCAGGCCAAAATACTGCACACCAGAACAAGGACCTACTGCACAGCATGGGGAACTCTACTCAATACTCTGAAATAACCTACCTGGGAAAAAAATCTTAAAATGAATGGATTATATGTATATGAGTAACTGAATCATTTTGCCACACACATAAAACTAATGAAACATTGTAAATAAACTATACTCCAAAATAAAATTAACATTTAAAAAATACTGCACACATGTTGCAGAGTTTCTATTGCTGGGGGAATAGCATGTACTGTGTGACCCCTTGTGAGAGCAGAAAAGCATAAGAGAGCTTATAGATGGCGTCCTCCAGACTCAGCCTTTGTCTTTCCCTTACTATCTGTGTATCTTTACTATGTTCCTGTAATAAATCTTAGCTATGAGTAGACCTATACATTGAGTTCTATAAATCCTTCCAGTGAATCTGAAGGTGACGGTAGTCTAGGGGTCTCCCAACACACTAGAGAAATTGAATATTTTTCCTCCACATACAAAGTATTTGGAAGTGTTAAATTAACTAAGTTTATAAATTAGATCAAACACCATTGAAAGATCTATTAGAAGTAAATAATAAAATCTGCTAGACTTATAAATAGAGCAATAGCATTGGTAAATTGAATTTATAGACTTAAGGAAAACTAGAGGTTTGAATTTACAACTTTGATCGCCAAATATTAATTTCTAAAACTCGAGTAAACTTTTGAAGAGGTCTTTCAGCCCCCCTCCCCAAAGTCCCTTGAGGGGATCAAAATAGTTCATATTTAGTATATCTCATCAGCCCATAGCAGGCTGCTTGTCCTGGTCTCAGTGGAAGAAGGGCATTTGTTCAAATCAACCACAGTTTCATGTCACTTAGATTTCAGTTAAAAAGGAGCCTAGGATCCAGCCTTGTTTATACCACTTACTAGTTAACCACATTACACCACCTCACTTACAGAATCTGCTTCTAATGGTGATATTAAAATACAACTTTTATAAAAGCACCAGTAGGTAGGGAGTCCAACTGGCCTCATGTAATAGCCGGTAACTCCATGGTGTTAAAGACCCAGGATAAGTTAATAAAAATTATCCTTTTAATATACTTTAAAACCTTTGACAGATTTCCCCATTGGGTGATGAAGAGTGTGGCAGGACTCTCCACTAGAGCATCATGCCTGACACTGCTAGAGTCCATGGGGTTGCAAAGAGTCAGACATGACTGAGTGACTAGGCACAGCACGGCAGTAAACACAGTAAATATTAATAAACGAATGAAGGAGCTAATGATTTAGTTGAGGGGACAAGATAAAAGCATCCCAAAGTGAAGTGATAATATGAGACAGTGCTTCTGAAGACATACAAGAGAAAGTAAGTGATAAGTGGCCAAATTAATGGAAGTGAGATTAAGCATTAAGATCTCAAAGTAAGAGATGGCTGCAGGCTACAGGGGTCAGAAAAGCTTCACGGAGGCAGCTCGTCTTAAAAAATCTTGGCCTTGAAAAATACATTAGATTTGAAGATGTAAGAATGGGGAAAGGTCTGAGAAGTAAGAGTGTGCCAAAAGATGAAAGTGAGATGATAAGAAAATAACAGAGATGATAGTGAGATGCAAGTTAACTCTCTCGCATTGCAGCCCAGATCTTTAAAAAAGAAGAGAGGGAAGGACTTCTCTGGTGGTCCAGTGGCTAAGACTCCATGCTCCCAAGGCAGGTGGCTCGAGTTCCATCCCTGGTCAAGGAACTGAAAGCCACATGCCACAATTAAGACCTCTCGCAGCCAAATAAATAAATGTTTTTTAAAAAGAAGAGTGGGAAACAGCCTCTAAGCCCCAGGTTGTGATGCCATGTTTCTCAGGCTCAGAAATTTGGACTTGATTCTTTCCACAGGGAGAACAATGAATGGTTTTTCAACAGTAATGATAGGTGAAATAGTTTGGTGGCTCTGGAATAAAGATTATACTAGGGATAAGGTGTAGGAGGGTTTAGGTTGGATTAAAGGAGTGAGCATTGTTGGCAGAGAATACAGTAGCTAGAAAACAGCCCAAAAATAAAGTAATAAAGGGCTAAACTCAGTCATATTTCTTAAGCATTGTAAAGGAAGAAGTGATGGGATAGATTATCACATCCAAAGGAAAGATAAGAGTATGTTTGTGAAAGTGAAGGAGGGGAGTAAATTTTCAGAATCAAGTATGTGCATTGTTTATATTTTCATATTTTCTTTTTATACCAAATGAGTTGGAATTAGCATGTATATCAGAAGGTAGTGTGAAAAGAAAAGTTTAGACCCCTACTTTTCCAAGAGAGAAAAGAACATTTGCAACTCAAAATGTAATTGGAATGCATGCCCAAAAGGTTTAATGTTTATGTATTTTAATATTAGAATCTTGGTTTTGCCAAACAAAGCTCAGAGAGAGTCAAGCAACTCATATCTAGAGGGATAATGCACACAGCGATAAACTGGTATATTGCAATCTGCTGAGGTCTCGGGAAGATTTTTCAAGACTTTGTAGAAAAGAGCCCAAGACACAAACAACTTTGGTGATTGTGTTTCAGGAAAGGGGACAGGCTGTCTGGTTCTCTGCCAGTGCAAGTTGAAGGAAATAGATTTGGGGGCCATTTCCTAATGTGTCCCAACTGGTAGACGTGCTTCAGGAAAGGGTGAAGAGCCCCTGGCCAAAGAGGAAGCACCTTTAAGAAAACAAAGCCAAAACAAAGAACTGGCAGCACTCTTAAGAAGCTGAGTAGCACTGTTTAGGCCAGCCTGGCCTTCCTGTTCCATGGAATCACAAACATATTCTGTATTTAACTGACAAATTTTATAGCAGCTTAAGATCTGGATTTCAAGCTTATTTCCATATAGCACCAACTACTCTTAAAATTATGAAATCAAATATTCCTATCAGCATCCTAATCCTCTAAAACCATGCAATTATTCATTCTATTATGGAGAGAATAAAAAGTTTTTCACCAAAAGCAAACAAAGTCCTCTATTCCTTCAAAACACTGTCAATCACCCCCTTAATTTGTAGGCAGCAGAACAAATACAATAAAATGTCACTTTCTTGTTCTGCCAAAGAGGCCAACAGATCCAGAACCTAAAAGGTACTGAAGATGTAACAAAACTACTGCAGACTCATGATACATGTGGCAACTGTGGCTGAACAACTTCATGCTCACACTGCTGATTCCTGACCATCTATAGCAAAATCATCCTTTGTACCCAAATGGTACACTGAGAAATATAATCAATACCTGTTATTCTTGCAGCAGAGGACTGGCTTGCTTGAATTCTTTCTAGGTAGAGTATGTTGGGCCTTTCAGAAACAAACAATCCTTTCCTACTTGAAGAGAAGAAAATGATAGAAAAATAGAAGCTCTGCAAAGTGATTAAGGAAATATGTAATTATCTTTATTCAGTTATATTCTCTTTTCAGGAACAGAAATTCTTTTGGTCTAGCGGCTGCTTTAGGGCTTTCTGGCCCC
>NW_011495025.1:6069785-6114019 GCF_000754665.1 Bison bison bison | reverse complement strand
CTTGGTAATCTATAAAGATTCCCAAGTGGTACCATGATAAAGAATCTGCCTGCCAGTACAGGAGGTGCAAGAGATGTGGGTTCGAACCCTGGGTCAGGAAGATACCCTGGAGAAGGAAATGGCAACCTACCTCAATATTCTTCCCTGGAAAATCTGATGGACAGAGGAGCCTGGAGGGCTAAAGTCCAAGGGTTCCAAGAGTTGGACACGACTTTGAGAGTAAAACAACAACAATTTCACTTTTGGGGATCTAACGTAAATGGTACTACGTCTTTAATGTTCACCGCTAGTATATAGGAAAGTGGTTGACTTTTGTATATTAACATTGTTCTGCAGCCTTGCTATATCATTTACTAGTTCTAGTTTTTATTGTGTTGTTGTTGTTGTTGCTATTGTTTATTTGTTTGGATTTTCTACATAGACAATTATGTGATTTGCAACCCAAAACTGTTTTATCCCTTCCTAAATGCCATGACTTCTTGTCTTATTGCATCGCTAGGACTTCCAGTGTGATCTTGAAAGTGTGAGAGAGATCATCCTTGCCTTGCTCCTGATCTTAGTGAGAAAGCTCTTTTCTTACCAGAGGTATGAAGTTGACTGTAGGCTTTTTGTAGATTTCTTTACCAAGTTGAGGGAGTCCTCCTCTATTCCTGGTTTGACAAGAGTCCTTAATCATGAATCCATACTGCATTTTAGCAATTTTTTTATCATCTTTTGATATGATCACGTATTTTTTTTCCTGTGGCCTGTCAATGTGACAGATTACAAAAATTTAGTTCAAATGTTGAACCAGCCCTGCATACCTGAAATGGAGGCCATATTGTGTGCAATTTTGAATGAATAATCCCAAGAGAATGCACTTGTCATGGTAAACACCCTCTTCCAAAACACAAGAGATGACTCTACACATGGAAATCACCAGACGGTCAATACCAAAATCAGACTGATTATATTCTTTGCAGCTGAAGATGGAGAACCTCTATACAATGAGCAAAAACAAAACAAGGAGCTGACTGTGGCTCAGATCATGAGTTACTTATTGCAAAATTCAGACTTAAATTGAAGAAAGTAGGGAAAACCACTGAGCCATTCAGGTATGACCTAAATCAAATCCCTTATGTACATACACTGGAGATGATGAATAGATTCAAGGGATTAGATCTGGTAGACAGAGGGACACGGAGAACTGAAGAACTATGGACAGAACTATGGACATTGTACAGGAGGCAGTGATCAAGACCATCCCCAAGAAAAACAAATGCAAAAAGGCAAAATGGTAGTCTGACAAGGCCTTACAAATAGCTGTGAAAAGAAGAGAAGTGAAAGGAAAAGGAGAAAATGAAAGATATATTCATCTGATCGCAGAGTTCCAAAGAGTAGCAAGGAGAGATAAGAAAGCCTTCCTAAGCAATCAATGCAAAGAAATCGAGGAAAACAATAGAATGGGAAAGACTAGAGATCTCTTCAGGAAAATCAAAGATACCAAGGGAACATTTCATGCAAAGATGGGCTCAATAAAGGACAGAAATGGTATGGACCTAACAGAAGCAGAAGATATTAAGAAGAGGTGGTAAGAATACACAGAAGAACTATACATAAAAGATCTTCACGACCCAGATAATCACGATGGTGTGATCACTCACCTAGAGCCAGACATCTTGGAATGTGAAGTCAAGTGGGCCTTAGAAAGCATCACTATGAACAAAGCTAGTGGAGGTGATGAAATTCCAGTTGAGCTATTTCAAATCCTGAAAGATGATGCTGTGAAAGTGCTGCACTCAATATGCCAGCAAATTTGGAAAACTCATCAGTGGCCACAGGACTGGAAAAGGTCAGTTTACATTCCAATCCCCAAAAAAGGCAATGCCAAATAATGCTCAAACTACCACACAATTGCACTCATCTTACACGCTAGCAAAGCAATGCTCAAAATTCTCCAAGCCAGGCTTCAACAGTACATAAACCGAGAACTTCCAGATGTTCGAGCTGGATTTAGAAAAGGCAGAGGAACCAGAGATCAAATTGCCAACATCTGTCTAGTTGGATCATAGAAAAAGCAAGACAGTTCCAGAAAAACATCTATTTCTTCTTCATTGGCTATTCTAAAGCCTTTGACTGTATGGATCACAACAAATTGTGGAACATTCTTAAAGAGACGGGAATACTAGACCACCTCACCTGCCTCCTGAGAAATCTGTATGCAGGTCAGGAAGCAACAGAACTGGACATGGAACAACAGACTGGTTCCAAATCGGGAAAGGTGTACGTCAAGGCTGTATATTGTCACCCTGGCTTACTTAACTTATATGTAGAGTACTTCAAGTAAAATACTGGGCTGGATGAAGCACAAGCTGGAATCAATATTGCTGGGAGAAATATCAATAACCTCAGATATGCAGATGACACCACCTTTATAGCAGAAAACAAAGAAGAACTAAAAAGCCTCTTGATGAAAGTAAAAGAGGAGAGTGGAAATGGTTGGCTTATAGCTCAACATTCAAAAAACTAAGATCATGATCCAGTCCCATCACTTCATGGTAGATAGATGAAACAATATACTTTATTTTGAGGGGCTTGAAAATCACTGCAGCTGGTGACAGCAGCCATGAAATTAAAAGAAACTTACTCCTTGGAAGGAAAGTTATGACCAATCTAGACAGCATATTAAAAAGCAGAGACATTACTTTGCCAACAAAGGTCTGTCTAGTCAAAGCTTTGGTTTTTCCAGTAGTCATGTATAGATGTGAGAGTTGGACTATAAAGAAAGCTGAGCGTTGAAGAATTGATGTTTTTGAACTGTGGTGTTGGAGGAGACTCCTGAGAGTCCCTTGGACTGCAAGGAGATCAAACCAGTCCATCCTAAAGGAGATCAGTCCTGAATATTCATTGGAAGGACTGATGTTAAAGCTGAAACTGCAATACTTTGGCCACCTGATGCAAAGAACTGACTCATTGGAAAAGACCCTAATGCTGGAAAAGACTGAAGGTGGGAGGAGAAGGGGACAACAGAGGATAAGACGGTTGGATGGCATCACTGACTCAATGGACATGAGTTTGAGCAAACTCCAGGAGTTGGTGATGGACAGGGAGGCCTGGCGTGCTGCAGTCCATGGGGTCGCAAAGAGTCGGACACGACTGAGCAACTGAACTGAACTGAACTGAACTGAACACAGAGTAAGAATCAGTCCTACAGTGCTCGCTTCAGCAGCACATATACTAAAATTGGAACGATACAGAGAAGATTAGCATGGCCCCTGCACAAGGATGACACGCAAATTCGTGAAGTGTTCCATATTTTTTGGACTCTGTTGCAGAGGGAGAGGGTGGGAAGATTTGGGAGAATGGCATTGAAACATGCATAATATCATGTATGAAACGAGTTGCCAGTCCAGGTTCGATGCACGATACTGGATGCCTGGGGCTAGTGCACTGGGACGACCCAGAGGGATGGTATGGGGAGGGAGGAGGGAGGAGGGTTCAGGATGGGGAACACATGTATACCTGTGGCGGATTCATTTTGATATTTGGCAAAACTAATACAATTTGTAAGTTAAAAAAAAAAAAAAGAAATCAGTCCTACAAAACTGCCCCAGTTCACCAGCTGCAAGTCCCAGGTTTCCAGCTACAAATCAGGTGTTCCCACCATTCCCTCCTCAAGTGTGATAATTTGTTAGAACAACTCACAGAAATTGGGAAAACGGTTTACTTACTGGTGTATTATAAAGGATACAACTCAGGAACAGCCAAATAGAAGAGATCCACAGGGCCAAGACAGAAGAAGCAGCGTAGAGTTTCATGCAGTCTCTGGCTGCACCCCCACGTCTCAGCCCCTTGATGTGTACACCAATCCAGAAACTCTCCGAACTCTCCCTTAAATTAGGGGGTTTTAGGGAAGTTCCGTTACATAGGCATGATTGATTAAATCAATTGTCAACAGTTACTGATTAACCCAACTTTCAGCCTTCTATCCTCCTGGAGGTTGAGACTGAAAGTTCAACTCTGTAATCCCATGGTTGGTTTCTCAGGCAACTACCCTCATCCTCAAATTCTCTGGTGGCTAGCTAGTATAAGCTGATAGTATGTTTTCAAGAGCGACATAAAAAAATACAGTAAGAAATACATATTTGGTCTTTGCCCTTGGTTCCCGACACAGCTTCTAAAACTCTTTACTTTTTTAAGTTTTTGGCTATACTGCGTGGTGCATGGGATCTTAATTCCCTGACAAGTGTCCTCTGCATTCGAAGTATCGAGTCTTAACCACTGGACCACCACCAGGGAAGTCCCCTAGAACTCTGGTAATTTATTCAGTGATAAGACTCATAGGAGCTTCTTTTGTTATTCACCACAATCTCCTTCCAACCATACTTTGAATTTATGCTAATAACAGGACTCTTTTAATTTTCTGCATAAGTGAGATGATGGATACTGACTAAACTTATTGTGATAATCACTTCATGATGTACAACCAAATCATTATGCTGTATACTTCAAACTTACACAGTGCTAAGTTATATCAATTGTATCTCAATAAAACTAGAAGGAAAAAAAAAAGCCATTTTCAAAACCTATTTTTTCACATCCTCAGCATGTAAGTCATGTTCAAAAGAATAAAACAAGTATACAAATAATTAATATATAGTATAGAAGATAAGAGATATGCAGAAAAGAACTGTGAGAATTTAGAGAACACTTTGGACCACTTTCAAATAATTGAGATAATTTTGGATAAAACA
The DNA here is from genome assembly GCF_000754665.1 of Bison bison bison. Classification (NCBI taxonomy): domain Eukaryota; kingdom Metazoa; phylum Chordata; class Mammalia; order Artiodactyla; family Bovidae; genus Bison; species Bison bison. Next base: position 6,109,286 of record NW_011495025.1, on the reverse strand, counting down.
ATTCTCTTACTTGAGGGTATAATCAAACTAAGATCACACTAAGGAGAAAAATAGGATAGGCAATAAAGATAATTAGGGAAGTAGGGTACAGGGGAAAGCCTTTCTTGATCTTTGCTTCAAGATAAAAGCAAGTTTGGTCACTTTTCTTTCTAATCTATTAGTGTGTCATAAGCATTTGTAGTGATTTTGAGAATAAGAGCCCTTAGTGTAGAGCTACCCCATAATTAAATTGGTCATGCTCATATTGTGCAGGGCTTTTGTCCCAGTTTGCATAGGAAAAGTCCCTGTTTACACATATGGCTCCAAGTAATTATTAATTGCACCCCTTCTTCAATGAATATTCATTGGAAGGACTGATGCTGAAACTAAAGCTCCATTAAAGGCCACCTAATGTGAAGAGCCAACTTCATTAAAAAAAAAAAAGACCCTGATGCTGGGAAAGACTGAAGGCAAAAGCAGAAGGCGACGAGAGGTTGAGATAGTTAGCATCACCAACTCAATGGACATGAATTCAAGCAAACTCTGGAACATAGCGAAGGTTGGAGGAGCCTGCCCTACTGCAGTCCATGGGGTTGCAGAGTCGGATTTAGCAACAGAACAACAAAAAGCTTTAGATAGGGTATTCCCAGGTGGCTCAGTGGTAAAGAATCCGCTTGCCAATGCAGGAGACACAGGAGATGCAGGTTCTATCCCTGGATCAGGAAGATCCCCTGAGTAGGAAATGGCAGCCCACTCCAGTATTCTTGCCTGAAGAATCCCCATGGACAGGAGCCTGGCAGGTTACAGTCCATGGGGTTGCAAAGTGTCTGACACGACTGAACAACAGAGCACGCACGCAGCTTTAGATGAAGGAAAAAAGTGATCTTTTGCTAGACTCTGGTGCCCTCTTGTGATTAAAGCATAAAAAGTCACTACAGAAGCAAAAGTGCTTTCCTTGAGGTTACGATGGAAAATTTCATATTCTGATCTTGTTTATTTTGAGAGAAGAAACCACTGCAAAATGTGAACATCCCAGAGTGGATCATCTACTCACTTCTCCCAAATCTCAGCTTTGAGTTTCAGGTCACCAGACTTCATCACTGGCTACTTTCCATGGCTGCTGCTATCTTTGGACTCTGTGACCTCTTCTCCCATTTATCAGTAACTGAGACACTATTGCTGTCTCTAACAAACACTACTTCTATCTTACCTCTCAGTGAATTCAGTATACACATAGGTGATTTTCCCAGCATGCTGATCTCCGCCTACCTTGAACTTCTCTAGAGACACTAGAGACATTTGTTTACTCTTCTCCAAGAACGTTAATGGTATTTATGTAGTTGGTCTACCTACTATGTTTCAGGCACAGGCTTCCCAGTTGGCTCAGTGGTAAGAACTCGCCTGCCAATGCAGGAGACATGGGTTCAATCCCTGGTCAGAAAGATCCCCTAGAGAAGGAATTGGTAGTCAACTCCAGTATTCTTGCCTGCAAAATCCCATGGACAGAGGAGCCTGGCAGGCTATAGTCCACGGAGTCACAAAAGAGTCGGATACGACTTAGCGACTAAACACCAACAAGGCATGTTTTAGGCACAACATTAGATATTGAGGATAGGACAGTGAATGAAACAGAACCCTGGTCTTGGAAGAAGACAGATAATAAACAGTAACTCAATCTAGATAGTCTAGTATGTTAGAGGTGAGAAGTCCTGGAGAGAGGCACATGGGGAAGGAAGCAGTAGTCTAGAAGGCAAAGGAAGGTTTTGCAATTTTAAATAGACCAGAGGAAAACATTTAGGCAAAGGGAATGGAGGCAGGAGTATGTCTAGCATGTGAGAGAAGCACCTAGGCAGCCAGTGTGGATGGAGGAATTATTTCTCTCAGTGGTCCCCACAGCCACACGTTCTGGCTCTGTATTACTGGCTGCTGGTTTAAGGCATGTACCCAATGCTGTGGGTTTCCCTGGTGGCTCAGCCAGGAAAGAATCTGCCTGCAATGTGGAAGAACTGGGTTTGATCCCTAGGTTGGGAAGATCCCTGGAGAAGGGAATGGCTACCCACTCCAGTATTCTTGCCTGGAAAATCCCATGGACAGAGGAGCCTGGTGGGCTATAGTCCATGGGGTCACCAAGAGTCAGACACAACTTAGCAACTGAACAACAAGAACAGCAGCCACTTAGGGAAGTGAAAACTTTATTATTAGCTCACACTTTCTTCTATGCTGCCGTGGCTACTTTGTATATTGACCCATTGATGGGATACCTGGAGAAGGAGGCTTCCTGACATTTACTAATACATCCTCTTGATCATCTGATTATTTTTTTACACCCCCCACCATTGGAGCTTCCCAGGTGGCGCTAGTGGGAAAGAACCTTCCTGCCAATGCAAGAGATGTAAAAGGTGAGGGTTTGATCCCTGGGTCAGGAAGATCTGCTGGAGAAGGAAATGGTAACCCACTCCAGTATTCTTGTCTGGGAAATCCCACAGACAGAGGATCTGGTGAGCTACAGTTCATGGGGTCAAAAAGAGTCGGACACTCTTAGGCATATATTCAGACAAAACTATAATCTAAAAAGAAACATGCACCCCTAGCAGCACTATTCACAATAGCCAAGACATGGAAACAACCTAAATGTCCAGATGAAGACATAAAGAAGATGTGGTACACATATACCATGGACTACTACTCAACCATAAAAAAGAATGAAATAATGTCATCTGCAGCTACACAGATGAACCTAGAGATTATTATACTAAGTGAAATAAGTCAGAAAGAGAAAGACAAACACCATATGATATCACATACGTGGAATCTAAACCAGAAATGTGTTATTTCAAGATACTGACTGAAGCTATGCCTGTAGTCTCAAAGCATGCTCTCTGGTTGGTAGCGTTAAAATCACCTGGCAGCTTTTAGGTATGTGAATTCTTAGGCCTAGTCCTAGATCTACTGAATCAGATCTCTCAAGTTACGACCCAGAAATCTGAGTTTTAGCAAACTCCCCAGGTAATTTTCAGTCAAAATAAAGTTTAGAGGCCCTCCTCTAAAATGTTTACCCCTGGGAACTAAAGGTTTTAATGGATATAAAGGTTGTGACAAACACACTAAAAATTTTGACAAAACAAGTAGAAAAAGGACTCTTTTTAAGGCACAAAGGTTTCCAATTTTGACAGGGAAAGCCAATGAACTCTAGTAGAGAACAATAAGGGCTGTCATAGGTCTTAAGGGGATGCTTGGGAAGACGAAGAAAAGTACAGGATAAACCTGAACTTAGAGCAAACAAGCGAGTTTAATTTCAATACACCCACTAACCGGCTGTGTGCCTCCTCACAAATCGCTTAACAAGAACTTCATTTTCCTCCATGACAGGTAAAAACAAAAATCCCCTTGACATGACATATCCCCATGATAGTTGTGAAAAATCAAGCAAGGTAAAGTATGTGACCATGCTTTGTATGGAAGGATAGCGTAGTGATCATTTCATTTTCTGCAGTATCTCTTTACAAAAGAGTATAGGCATTTTCCCTCTACTGAGGGAATGGATAGGACTTTTGAGTCACCTACAATGACTTAAGAGAACCCTACTTTCTTTAGTGAAGGTTGCAGGAGATACACAGCCAGAATGAAAGCTTGGAAAGACAGGGAAGTGGCCTCACTGGAGAGAATGGGGCTAACGTGCTGACAGATGCTAGTAGGAATATATGTTTCTGAACTCTGAATATATGTTATAGGTTGTATGTCTCTGAACTCATTTGTAGCTTTACAATTTCTCCCCCCAATAAAAGTTCATGAAAACCTAGCTTAGGCTGATGTTCAACCCCATGTACTTCTTACTGCCTACAAGTGGTTTCCCATTATATGGGCTGTTTACAGTAGCTACTGTTCTGATTGGTCAGAACAGTAGCCATATAGGTTGTTAAACTTGTATGTAACTCCTCTGTTATACTCCATAATAGAAAGGAAAGTTATCTGAAGCTTATTTCAAACAGAAGCAATTCCCCTCTGTCTGAGATAGTTTAAATGGATTCATACTGGGCCTCACCAGGTCTGTTCATGCCACTGACCTTTGATTCCACTGACTATCCTTGACTCGATGACAAATAGTTTCAGCATGTACTTTAAAACAACACAAATTTTAATTTGCCTATTCTATCTTAAGCACATTTCTCTAGCTGAGGAAGACGCAAGCTACCACTCTAGAAAAACTCCCATGCATGTCGGAAAAAGAATCCTATTTTCAGGCTGGGGTTTCTTTTATTCATTTTGCAAACTTGACTTCCACGGCCATCACTTTCCTTTCTTTCCCTGTTTTTCTCCCACTACTGTTTTCTACCCTCAGCAAGGCACACTTCCTATTATTTATTTTTTTCCTTCTTGGCTTGGCACTTTTGGGTTAAAAGCAACTTTCAGATAAACATGTACCATTTAGGGCAGGGAGCTATTCAATTTAAAGAGGAACACTCTCACAAGATGATAAAACATATCAATTATATTCCTTGCTCAAATTGACTTTAAATCATATCATAGATGTATATGCCTCACAACCTTAACCTCCAAATGGGAGGAGGAAGACATCAGTTATTTTTCTAGATGCATAATTTTCAATCGAAGCTGAAATATTCAAGTGACCACTAGTTATCCCAGTTAAGGCATGATATGACTACTATTCCCCAAACTGCAAAAATATTTCTGGCTCTGCTCAAAGTGGTCCATGCAATCTAAGGAGCAGACCAACATTCTGTCTCACTTGGGGTGACATGGCTTACCATATCTAGGAACTATTTAACACAACCCCCCAAACTCTGAGCTAGTCCATCAAAGCAAGTCAATCTGGGCACTAACAGTGTCTCATTTTCCTTCCAGGTGCTCTACACAAATCATGTGCTCAGCCAGACACCTTGATTCTGCCAACATTTCCCAACTGCTTGCCCTACAGAGCAATAAACCTAGAAGGTTTTAAGCCATTATTACTCTGTTTCATGGGCCAGCAGCACTGAGGTCATCTGGGCACTTCTCAGAAATGCAGAATCTCAAGCCACCCTAGATCCACTGAATTCTGCTGCTTTTAAACAAGATCTTCACGTTCATATGCACATTCAAGTTTGAGAAGTACCATTTTAAAATGACACACTCGTTAAAGAACATACCGAAAAAGAATCAAGACTCTCCACTCAGTACGAACATTTGAAAAACAAAAACAGACAACTCACCTCAGTTATGATCTGTGATGTTGGAAGGAAAACAGCCCAAACCTCTGTAGAGAGGCAGTGGGGATACAGAGAAGATTTCGACTCTTGTCGGCTTTCTCATAGAAACTTCAAGCAAGAGCCGCATCTATTAACAGTCCAGGAGCTTCCCTTCCTGCCAGCTTTCAAGGCACAAGAGAAAGTATCAGAGAGGAACCTTATCAGCCCCCTGCAACTACCAGAAAGACTGAGGCTTTCCAAACAAGCTAGTCTTGGGAAAATGTCCAGTTCTCATATCTAATTGACTTCCTTTTTTCTCCACTGTTAGCTGGTTATTAACCACAGTTCCTTCTCCATCACTCGGATTCAAACTGACAACCTAATGCTTCTAACCAGTCTGAGATCTTTTTCTGGTGTTCCTGGCAAGGAGATGGGAAAAGGAAAAATTCACGTGTCAGAGATATCCTTTTTGTGCAATAGAATCCCGACGACAGCATCTCTGACAATAACGGCAACTTTAATAAGGACTAATTAAAGCAATTTGAGCAAACAGTTTTCTTCTGTGTAAACTTCCTGTCTTCTGCTACCTCTGACATAATGTGGTCTCCTTTTACAAGCTCTGCCTTCTAGCAAAAGTGTGCAAGCAGGAAGATAACACTAATTCAGAAAGGAAGTGAAAGAAACCAAGCACAGACAGTGTTAGGTTGCATTGCAAAAGCCCACTAGGGATTTGAAGAGAGAAGTTTTATTTGGAACACACCATCCTTCTAATGTTCTCTTTCCTAACCCAGAAGTATAATAGGAAGTTAAGGCTGTATTAAGCAGGCATTTCATATTCTGAAAACATGAAGCATGTCAAGTGACAAAATATGACATATACTAAGAGCTTCTGGCTCCATTCTTTACCAGCCATGACAAGTTTTTATTTTTTATTTTTAATCCAAGCCTTCTCAATATAAACCTGCAGTAACAATAATGCATTCCTTAGAGTTGACATAACAATATAAAGAGATCCCTGAAATGCTGATTACTAAATCAACCTTGCCAGAAGTCCTCTTTGGAATCAAGTGCTAATTTTCCTCTCTGTGGTGCATACCTAAGCACAGGTCAGGCAGTCAATGGATTGCCGATCATGGATAATGGATCCTTACTCCCTACTGATAAAGACCCATGGTCAACTCAGTTAAGGTGACTGAGTGAACTCATAGCAAGTCGAAATGTCAAAGTGTTAGTCATTCAGTTGTGTCTGACTCTTTGCAACCCCATGGACTGTAGCCTGCCAGGCTCCTCTGTCCATGGGATTTCCTAGGCAAGGATACTGGAGTGGGTTGCCATTCCCTTCTCCAGGGGATCTTCCCGACCCAGGGATCGAACCTGGGTCTCCCGCATTGTAATTGGATTCTTTAACACCTGAGCCACGAGGGAGGCAAAGCTCAGAATAATTGGGCTCAAACTCTCATAATTGCCATTTGTTCCAGAACAACAAACATTACATAAGTCCTTAATGAAGAAGTAAATGAAGCCATTGTTTCCATTAAGGTAAGTCTAAATGATTCTAATTTAAGAAACATTGCTTTTCTGAGAGAAGGTAACACAAATTTAATTTTTAAGTTTCCCCCCGTGTTTCATGCAACACGTAATTTTATGTTATTAAATGTAATATTAAGACAATAGTAATTCAACATGGAAAGGAAAGAAGCAACGAGGCAAATTAGAACTTAAATATTCCAGAATTTTTGCTGGGAAAATGCCATGGACAGAGGAGCCTGGTGGGCTACAGACCATGGGGTCACAAAGAGTCAGACACGACCAAGCAACTGAGCACACACACACACAAACACATACACACACACACACACACATTTACCAATAAAGGTATGGTTAAACAAAATGTAGCATATGTGTACAATAGACTATTATGTAATAGTTAAAAAGGAATGAAATAGAAATATGTGTACTATCATGACAAAGAAAGGTCTCCAAGACACGTCAATTATAAAAACCAAGTTGCTAATTAACACAAGAATATTGATCTTGGAGGAAGAGCAGTGAGTGGTCCTGAAGAGAGATCTTAGTTCCCTGCCCAAGAATTGAACCTGGGTAACCTGGATGAAAACTAGGAATCCTAGCCATTAGATTGCCAGGGGCTAGAGGCTAGAAGCAAAATGGCCCTGTGGTTTTCCCTCATTTGAAAGCAAGACTGTTTCAAGAAGGCAAAAGCTGTAAAAACACATGCAAAGTTTATTATTAGAGATACAACACAATGTATGGGAAAGCACACTGAAAAATTGTTAATTTATGTCAAAAGCAGGGCAGAGATACACATCCAGAGAGAAAGGGTCCGGGCATCCTCTCTCATGAGGAGTGCAGGAAGTCAGAAACTAGGCAGAGATACACACCCGGAGAGGAGGGCAGGCATCCTGAGCGAAGAGAAGCACAGTAAGAAGGTGCTGCAAATCCCTTATATACGGCGGTCCTTCCGGGTCTTTGTATATATTTAACCAATCATCTTGTTTCTCTCTTCACATCTGATTGGTCCTAGGACCCTCTCCAAGAGAGTCCTTGCGGAGCACAATATTTTTCTAAGATAGATCCCACTGCAGAGGCCTATGGATGCATGTCCACACTTATGGGGTGGGGACCCCTCCTTTTTTAGACCCCCAAGAAGCCTTCCTGTACATGTATAGACAGGGAAGTCTTCCTTGACCTCAGGAGAGGGCACCTTATCTCTTTACTTTAGCAGAGCTCAGCTTTTGCCACCAGCTTTGTCCTTGAAGTGTCTGGGTAAGAACAAAGCTTGAATTTTACTCTGCTTGACAAACACCTGATATCTGGCCCCGTGTGTGTGCTCACTCGGTTGTGGCTAACTCTTTGTCACCTCATGGACTACAGCCTGCCAGGCTCCTCTTTCCATGGGCTTTCCTAGGCAAGAATACTGGAATGGGCTGCCATTTCCTTCTCCAGGGGATCTTCCTGACCCAGGGATTGAATCCACGTGTCCTGCGTCTCCTGCATTGCAGGTGGGTTCTTTACCACTGCACCACCTGGGAAACTGTCCCACCCAGAGGTCCCCTGTCTCCTACCTCCCCAGTGAATATAAGTTCACTGGGCTTCCCTGGTGGCTCAGCTGGTAAAGAATCCGCCTGCAATGCAGGAGACCTGGGTTCAGTCCCTGGGTTGGGAAGATCCCCTGGAGAAGGGAATGGCTACCCACTCCAGTATTCTGGCCTGGAGAATTCCATGGACTGTATATTCCATGGGGTCGCAAAGAGTCAGACACAACTGAGTGACCTTATTTTTTTATGTTAAAATGCACACATGTAGACAGAGACACACACACATATCCTCACAAAACAAAATTGTGTATTTCTATTTGTACCCATCTATGCATGTAATCATGGAGAAAAGCCTTTAGAAAGATATGACCCCAAATGGCAGCAATGTCTGGGAAGTATAGGTTTAGGAAGTGGAGATACTGTTTTGAAAATACATATCTCTATTGTTCAAATACTTCTCACAATGTATTCGTCTATTTTCCTATTTCTCTTAAGAGTAAAAGCCAAACACCTTTACAATATGTATCTTCCACCCCTACTCTGACCTCATGTTCCCCTTTACTAATTGTAATATAGCGAGACATATCTCCGTTATAGCTCAAATATACACACACTGACCCACTTCCTGGCCAGTGCCCTAGCTGCTCTGGGCAATTCTTCCCCTATTCATCTATTTAGCTCATTCTTTCACTTCCTTCAAGTTTTTCCTCAAATGGTAACTTCTCATGAGGACTACTCTGACCAACTAAAAATTGCAATTCCTCCTACTAGCATTCTTGATCTGCCATATCTTATTTTTGTTACTAGCACTTATTACCTTCTAACATATTATGTAATTTCCTTACTTATTATATCTGTATTTCTGATTCCATTAGAATATAAGCTCTATGGGGGTATGAATGTTTATTGCTTTGTTCATTGACAGAGCCTTAGTTCCTAGGATTGTACCTAGTATACCAGTAGGAACTTGATAAAATATATTAATCAATTCACAAATTGTCACAAAAATATATTTGTGTATGTTTAAAATAAAAGATATCCACCAATCCACAAACAAAAAGTCAGAACAAAATGTTTAAGGACTCACTGGGTTCTGTGAAATAAGATTTGAACATCTTTGGTTTAAAGTTATTAAATAAGATAAAATATACGGGAAGGCAGCTTTTTGAATGGAATCCCTTCTCTTGACTTGGGCACACTATCTAACAATGCATATTATCTTGTCCTGGATCACCTATTTTCCAAGCAACTGGGAATAAGCTAATCATTCCTAGGAACTTCTGTGAAATCCCTAGCTATTTCTTTACAAAGGCAAAGAACCGCTGACTATCCCTTATTTCTTATAAAGGAAGTATTGTGTCCAGGTGAAGAGGTGTAGTAAAAATCCTATCTAATTCTTGGAGGCCTCCTTTATCTTTCACAAATACGTATATCCCTTAAATGTACATAGAGTTTAATTCCCAATTTTGTTTGAGTAGATACTGAACACTTTGGAATAGGAAAAGTGAGAAAGGTTTCAGCCAGCCAGCCTCATCCTCTAACTCAAAGAACAATGAAGTCCTTCAACTAGAGAAGACTTTTTTCTAATCAGAATCCATGGCATGGAATAGGGAGGAAGCTAATCCAAATTATCGAGGTGGGGAGTTCAAGAAGATGGTCCCCAGGCAAATATTTTTGCAGTCTTGTTTTTCCCTCGACTTTAACCATTCCTCAGTGCTCTGAGAGGCTGTAACAGACAGCAGTGCTTAGGTCAGTTATTTGAAAATGGTGGAAGGACCTTTGATATTATGCAAAACTTGTTTCGTTTTCCAACCTGTGTTGGTTTATGATGGAGTCTTCAGAATTCTCCAGAATCCATCCATGCAAATTTATGATGATCTATTCCTTTGTTCCAGGGTATGGAAAAGTTGCTCCAAATTTTCTTTAATGTTTAGAAGCAAACTCAAGACAGTATTGTTTATAGAGTCAAAAATCCTATGCTGCATACTTTTATTATCAAGACTGTCAATGACTATGTACAAGTACCTCAGAACTCATAGTTTGTGTTTCTCACTTTGCCAATTATAAGGTCCTCCAGAGTTAAAGACCACATCTTAGGTTTTGTAGTCCCACAGTATGGTGCTGTTCACATGGTAATCATTTAACTGAGACTTACAGTCATAATTATAAACCATACGATAATATAAACAGAGGCTATGAACATTACTTAAAATCACTCTTGTGGCAGAACTTTGAAACACCAAATCTGCTTCCATGGTGCTTTAAAAATTTTTAAAGCCAAACACCACAGCAGAAAAGCAGTAATTCTGACAGATTTTTCTTGTAAATTCTTCATACATGTTTTTTATGTTCTGAACCGGCAGCACAAGAAACTCTAGGAGAGAAGAGGGACTCAAATCAACGCAATCATTTTTACTGAACCAACCAACCCCACCTCTCTTTATTGCCTCCCACGTTGGTATGGTTGTTAATAAATATTTAGAGTTTAAGAAATCTAGGTACAATAGTTTATGACTGGTGCCTTGATCACCTCTATAAAGAGAGACTCTCAAGAGGGAAGCACTGCCTGATGACTCAAAAACTGAAGATTTAGACAACAAATGCAGCAAATTTTATATATTTACATAATTACACATGTGTATGTTTGTATATATCTATGAAGTAGAGAAGGCAAGGGAAAGTGTCATAAAGGAAGGATATATTTAAAGAGTAAAAAAATCAGAATCAATCAATGTGCCCCATGAGAGAGGAATGTGACAAACTGCGGTATATGAACCACAGTCATAAAAATTAATAACAACCGTATGGTCTACACTGATCATGGCATATGGGAGGAAAAATGTTTGCTCTGCCCTCTTAGGTTTCCTTCCTGGGGACCTCTGAATTAAGCTGACAAAAGACAAAAGGAGGAAAAAAGGGCTTATTCATACGGAAATAGCTAGTAGCTCACTGGTTAAAGATAGGAGCTTATGTACCTAACTTAGTAGGGGAAGAAAGGAAATGCAGAAAAAATCTTCTATGGAAAGAACAAGTGAGTTTCTGTAGGAAAGACAAATGGATTTTTAGGAGAATAAACTGGAGATAAAGTTTGATATAATATTTGTTTGTGAAAATGCAAGTGGTCTTTTCTGTCTTCATGGCCATGAAACTCCCAGAGAGATTTACAGTATATTTACTTTTATCTCTCTCCTAGGAATAAGCCCATCCTGAAGAGGGAATTTATGACAGCCTCATTTCTCAAAAGTTTCTGCTTTTTAATAAGATAAGGGAAATGCTGAGAAGGCTTCTTTCTGTATCTGTTGATTCTTAATTGCATTCAGCTCAAATTAATCCTCATGCCAAAGTGGCATATTGGGGAAGGACATATCCTGACCCTTTCAGTATAAAGTTATATTAAGTGAAGAAAATCAGAGCTAAATTAGCATGAACGTATTCACTGATTTTCAAATACAAAAAAAGTATGCATAAGCACGGCAGAGATGAGAAATCAGTTTGGGGAAAAGAAAGTAGTGTTTTAATAGTCATTATTAACTTTCTTATTCTATAAGTTTACTGAAGTTCATAGCCGTCAGTCATTTTTTTAGGTGAGTGAGGAAAAACTATGAGAATGTTAAGAAGAAATTGGCACTTTCCTGGCCATCTGGTGGTTAAGATCCTGTGCTTCCACTGCATAGGGAGAGGAATGCATCCCTGGTCAGGGAACTAACATTCCTCATATGGCCAAAGGAAAAAAAAAAAAGAAGAAGAATTTGGTTAGGGAGAGAGATAGTAAAAAAGAAAAAAGCAGAAAGGTAGTGAGAGGGAAAAAAGCACAGAAGTGGACCGAGAAAAAACAGAGATGTTTTATGCCACAGTGAAAGGCAAAATGACACCTAGAGAAATAGGAAATAGTGGCAGAAAATGGGATACAAATTACTTCATAGGTTGTGTATTAACTATTTAATGTCTCTCAACAACCCATGTGGTATAATCATCCCCGTTTTACAAATGACAAAACTGAGTCATCTGTTAAATAACTGGGCCAAATAACTGCTCAGTTTTTCAGGTAAGGAGGTCAGGATTCAGGAAACTCCAGACTGGACCATTTTGCTTTGACCCCTCTTACGCAGACAAGCCAACATTTCAGAAGATAAGTTTCCATCATCCTCTGAAATAGTAACAACTGATTCAGCAACTTCACATAGATCTTTGTGACATCTAAAATAGTTTTTTGCCTTTACTTTGATAAGTTTATTTTCAAAGTAAATATTTATTTTCCCCCAGATTCTAAAGCCTTCCATCTTTGGAGAAATGACAGTGCCTTTCCCTCTCATCTACACCCCTATGGTAGAGCACATTTATTCATTCCTTCCTTCATTCAGCAAGCTGAGTGCCCACTGTGGCAGGTCTGCAACAGGTGCTGTGTGTGTGCATGACTGAGTAAAACCACCTAGGCCCTGTCTTCAAAAACTGCACAGTGACCTACGGATATACACTCAGTCACTTCAGTCATGTCTGACTCTTTTGTGACCATATGGACTGTAGCCTGCCAGGATCCTCTGTCCATCGGATTCTCCAGGCAAGAATACTGGAGTGGGTTGCCATGCCCTCCTCCAGGGGATCTTCCCAACTCAGGGATCGAACCCCCCTCTCTTGTGTCTCCTGCATTGCAGGAGTCTTTACCCGCTGAGCCACTGGGGAAGCCCCATGGGGTACAGCTTGGAACAATTTCTGGATTAACACCTAATAAACTGTGTGACCTTGAAAATAAGAGGTTTACTATTAGAAAACCAAATTCTACTGTTCTCTGACTTTCCAAATTGAAACCTTGAGGCAGGGATTCTCTTCAATGAACTTGGTTTTAGGCTTTGGCAGTAGACAAGCTTCTCATTATGTTTTATTGTCGTTCAGTTGCTAAGTCATGTCTGACTCTGTGACCCATTAACTGCAGCACTCCAGGCTTCCCTGTCCTTCATTATCTCCCGGAGTTTGTTCAAACTTATGTCCATTAAGTTGGTGATGTCATCCAGCCATCTCATCCTCTGCCACACCTTCCTCCTCTTACCCTCATCAAAGTGATGTCTCTGCTTTTGAATATATTGTCTAGATTTGCCATCGTTTTTCTTCCAAGGAGCAAGTGCCTTTAATTTCATGACTGCTGTCATCATATGCAGTGATTTTGGAGCCCAAGAAAATAAAATCTGTCACTGTTTCCACTTTTTCCCCATCAATCTGCCATGAAGTGATGGAACCAGATTCAATGATCTTTGTTTGTTTGTTTTTGATCTTAGTTTTCTGAATGTTGAGTTTTAAGCCAGCTTTTTCACTCTCCTCTTTCACCCTCATCAAGAGGCTTTTTAGTTCCTATGTTTAGCATCAGGGAAATATCACAGTGTAAAGACGTTGTAGGACCTACAAAAACCCTTAGACTTGGATATTCTTAATTATCATTGTTTCTTACTTCAAGTACCACTGTCGTACTTCCTCAGCCATGCCATCCTAGCTTGCTAGAACTGACTGAATAAGATCTTCATATAATGGTGCTGGGCCCACCTGCCCACTTTGGTTGTAATTTTAGAAACCTTAAGGCTTCATTTCTTAGTAACACAGTGCATTTTTATTCTTTCCATGATTCATCACTTTGGAAGGGTGTACACTCAAGCACTAAGATAAGGTTCAGGAATGAGATAATAACTTCTCTATTTTAAGCATGTCATTCATGCATTCCAAACTTTACCAAATGCCTACTGTGCTGTTAGGATTATTTAGGAAAGAGACCTAGCCCCTGCCCTCAAACAATTCACCCTAATGGTGAAGAAAGAGAAGGAAACAAAGAGTTCTGACACAGGGTAACAGGTGTTAGAATAGAAGTAAATATTGGATGGCAGAGGACTAAATGGAAGGGACATTTAGACTGAAGGAATGGCAGAATAAAACATCCGATGGGACATGACATCTGAACTTGAAGTTTACCTGGGAAAGAAGTGGGATTGTGTTACAGGGAGAGAGAAGAACGTACACAGGCTGGGATAAAGTTCAAGAAGGAAAGTTAGAAAAAATGACAAGGGAGTAGAGGCAGGGAATAGACCAGGAAGGAAGGGCTTTTTTTTTTTTTTTAATGCAATGCTAAAGTGTTTTAAATTATCTGGGAGGTGAGATTGAAAGAATGCAAACATGTGTGTGTGGTGATCAGCATGTGGAGAATGGACAGAGGGAGCCTGACACATTTCCCGATTACTCTATTCCTCCTGGCTTTCAATGAACAACTGCAGCATTCTCAGTTCCTTCTGAAATATTTTCCCACCTAATTCTTAATATATAAGTGCTTATTAACCTTACCTGACTTCTGTTGTGGAAAAATTTGCAGTAATAGGGCTGTGTTTTAATCCCTAGCTGCACCCTTAGGCAGTAACTTTTTGTATTTTGTTACCTGCAGGAGTTTAGGCCTGTGCAGAAGTCCTATCAAACGAGCCATGGGTTGGAACTGAGACTCTCATAGGGTGGAGGCGGCTTCCCAGGTGGTGCGGTGGTAAAGAATCCACCTGCCAATGCAAGAGACGCAGGAGATGAGGGTTCTATCCCTAGGCTGGAAGATCCCCTGGAGAAGGAAATGGCAACCCATGCCAGTATCCTTGCCTGGAAAATTCCATGGGCAGAGAACCCTGGTAGGCTACAATCCATGGGGTGTTAAAGAGTCAGAGGCGACTGAGGACACACACACACACACACACACACACACACACACGGCAGAGGCAGCTGTTCCCTCCATTTGCCTGTCACACTCTGGGGAAGTATCTCCTCTCTCCAAAGTCAGAAGTGTGTGTATTATCTAGAAATGGCCATGCCAGCTGACACAATCTCTCAAAACCAGCTCCTCCCATTATACAGTTAGAGAGCTGATCCTTCCTTTAGTATAGACTTTGGTCTCTGACTAGCTAAGGAATGGTTCTCTTCAGGATCCTGCCATCCAAACAGCAAAAATGTGTCAGTTTGGACACACATAGCCACTCATGCCCACCATTTAAGCAAGAGCTAGGAACAGGGCAGTTCCTGGGGATGAGGATTTGTCTGAAATCTCAGACAAGTCCTTTCATCTCTTCAGTATTATCTGCAAAGACAGTTAATACATAGCAGTTGCTGTGTTGTGCTGCCCAGAACATACCTCCAGGACCGAGGAACTACAGGGTCTCGCTGGTTGCGGGGACACTATCAGGGGCATAGCTCTCATCCCGCACTCCTCTCCAGCTATTTTCCCGGGCAGATGAGCGCTTCCCCGCCGCCACCAGCCCCATCCTCTTTCCGAACAGTCGGCCCCCCAGCAGTCGCTGGAGGATGTCGGGGTGTAGAAGCCAGTTCCGCCAAGCCCACCCGGGGCGCACAGAGAAAAGAAAGCCGGCAGGAGGCGGGACCAGCGAGCGCCTCCGCGCGCGATTCTCTCAGCTTTGGTATTTAGGCTACGTTCTCTGTCAATCCGGGGAGATTGACACCGCGGGGCGGGGAGAGGAGAGGAGAAAAGGACTTAGGGTGGATGGAAACCGAGAAGAAACAAAGCGGAAAAGGAGGACCGGAAGGGCAGCTAGCTGTTCGGACCGTTTTCTGGCGCAGGTCCGGGGCTCCGCCAGGCCCTCCCGAGGCGCAGCCGCTAGACCAGTGGAGCGGGGGCCGGAGGGGCGCCGGGCCGGGGATACAGGGGTTCCGGGCGGGGGATGGAGGGGCGCGGGGCGGGGGTTACAGGGTCTGGGCGCAGCCTCTCGCCCCCTTCCTGAGAGTGAGCAGAGAGCCCCACACCGCTATTCTCGTCTCTGCCTATGAAGCCAGGATGCGAGCTGCTCCGGGTGTACCTGGTTGGGGAATCCGAGGCAGCAGCCTTAGTCACCACCTGGGGCCAGGCACCACCCACAGTGCTACTTGTTCAGTGCTGGAAGGCCTTGAGATGCAGTGAATGGGCGCCCTACTTTTTTCCGTGCTCTGCATTAACTTGCCGCGTTTGCTTTGAAAGTATTTCCCCTCCGGATACGGGGGTACGACCTGTACAGCTGCACAGGACCCAGCTGGTGACTCAGATGGTAAAGAATCTGCCTACAATGCGAGAGACCTAGGTTCAGTCCCTGGGTGGGGAAGATTCCCTGGCGGAGGGTATGGCAACCCACTCCAGTATTCTTGCCTGAAGAATCCCTTGGACAGAGGAGCCTGAAAGGCTACAGCCCATGGGATTGCACAGAGTCGGACACGACTGAGCGACCAACACTGTCACGAAATAGTAACCAGTCCTGCCTTTGGTCGCTTGCCTCCTAGTCACCTGGTCCTTGAAAGAATCTACCCTTGATTTGTGAACAAGGTTCAGTGACTTCACTGGTTAGATCTCTGTTGGCTCCAAACATTTTTGCTTCACCTGTCTAGGTCAACACTGATGTCCTTCTGGAAATGTTGTGGAATCCTGAGTTGCAAAACACACCTCAGGGGACACTCAAGACTGGAGTACAGTTTATTATGCCAGCAGGTCCAAGGGGAATCAGTTCCCAACAAGGACCCTGATGTTTTTGAGAGGCCCAGTTTTACACACACACACACACACACACACACACACGTGACTGGTTACATGTTAACAATCTTTATGTTGTATATGATTGAGTTTTACAAGTAGGTGCTAGGAGAACAAACAATTAAGGTTAACGGGGGAGGTGGGGCCGGGAGGGGGGAACAATGATTATACATCAAGGGAGGATGTCTCCATGATTAATCTAACAGGGGCAGCCTGACCACAACTACAATCTCCGTTTGCCATCTGTAGGGAGTGAAGTCTCCAGGAGACCTGGTTTTCACTAGCAACTGTTTCCTCACTCTTAAGCAGGGTTCCGGCCCAGTTCACATCCTGTCTTTAAGATGGATGACAGGCTTCAAGATGGAGTCTCTCCTGCTTTCCGCACACCGGCTCCAACAGTATAACTCACTTTCCTCTCTTCCTTGTCTCCTGACCAAGTTCTAGGGAGATCAGCCACTAATCCTGCTAGTCACACTACCCTAGTGTCATTTACAGACACATATAGTAGGTTCTCAAAAAATGCTTGTCATTGGTAAACTGACTTATTGGACTTCCATAAGTGATCATCTAAACCCTGCAGTTTAAAGCATTATTCTGTGCATTCACTCATTTGCTCCCCAGTCATACTCCTTTGGCTTGGACATAATTTAGTTCTCTACCCTAGTCTTAGGTGACAAATGCTCAGTTACTGTCTCTATTATGTTCATTCATCCACTTCAGTTTCTGGATCATGTCCTGATGACTTTTTCACATCCACCAGAAAGCCTTCTGCAGGTGAATGTTAATATGTTTGATAGCAGTGAATTAGTTTTGCTCTTGTTATTAGGGAGGTATGGTAAGATAGAAGAAAGACTCTAAAGTCAAAAGCGTCTGGATTAGATCTTGCTGTTGTTAGCTACTTAAAGACTCCATTTCCTCATCTATAAAAATGATCATTAGAAAGGCTTCCTTGAATAGATTTTAAGATTAAATGATCAAAACCAAGTCTTTCTTACTCTACGGACCATATTCTTAACACCTACACTGTACTATTCACAAATATTCTCCCCACTCCACTCCCCCAAAAAAGATTAAATGAGATAATAGAGGGATTTCCTTGGCAGTCCAAAGGTTAAGATTCTGCACTTTAACTGCAGGGGTGCAGGTTTGATCTCTGGTCAGGGAACTAAGATCTTGCATGTACCACATTGCAGCAAAAAATGAAAATTTAAAAAAAAAAGAGAGATAATATATGCAAAAGAAAATAGCACAGAGATCCTTAATAATCATTTCCCTTTCTCAACCTTTTAAAGAAGTTTAAGGTTATAGTCATCCACACAGCACTGCTCCTTAGGTTTTATTCAGAACAAAATTCTGTACCACACTTATACTAACATCCTTTACAAGGCAAAACTGACACAGGCTAAGGAAACATGGAAAGAAGTTAAATACTATTCATTCACCATTAAATAATATGTATGGCTTAATATTTAAAATAGCTAATGCCCATTTCCCCACTAATATAAAATTAATGAAAATGTAATTCAGTGCATTAATTAATAAATTCACTTATTCAATAAACATTAATGATTCAACAAACATTTTATCCTCATTGCTAAAAGTATAAAAAGTTCTTGGTCAGGAGTTTCAACAAAATGAAATAGATCTCTGCTACCATGGTGTTTACCAAGTTACTTTCAGAGGACACTCTAGAGGAGATCCTTGTGACAAAAGACTGCAACCATGACATTTTATTCAATCAGTGAGGACATTAAAACTTGCTTACTTGTGGAATTTCCACTGAACATTTGTTTCTCATTTTTCATACATGGAGATGCTGCAGTGAAATATACCACGGGCAAAATACTGTAGAAATCTTCACGACCATTTTCTTCTGATGTACCAACAAATATTTTTGGATGAGGGAAATGCAAGAGACAAATCTTGTTTTAAATCAAATCAAAAAGATTTGAATAAATAAGTATATATAATATTTTCAAAGAGTCTCATGTTAATTTTGCAAACAGGCAGAATTTGGCTGCTAAAAAATTTCCCAATCATTCACTGACTCCTTTATATCAGTGTTCACAAGGCCACATAATATATTGGAGTGTGTGGATGCCAAACAAACACAGTTGGATTTTAAAAGTGTTTATTGCATGTACTTTATTTAAATGTTTTAAACACTGTTGTATGATTTTAGTATGCTTACAGTCATTCTAATTCATACTTTCAAAACAATGGTCAAAGCAGCAATTACATCAACATACTACAGAAGTGCTATACACCCAATTAGTACTTTAGGAAATTATAAAACCAATGTACACAAGAGCACTTTGGCAGAACTTAATTTGGGACACAGCAAGATGTTACATTCTATACAGAAATCCAGTGAAGGATGAGTCATTCTTGGAGATGGAACAACATGATGATTTCACAGCCTGGAACGCTCAATAGGACCATCAACGGGCCGTTTCAACAATCTAACAACCAAAGGGAGCTGCCAGAGAGTCAGGCGGTCTCATTCCAGTTGCCAAAAGCAACAGGCAGACCATCACAGTCTGGCTTCTAAATACATGAGTTTTTATTTCTGTTGAACTCATCCAGAGAAGTGAATCTAGTAAATACAATAAAATGTAACCCAACCAAGATTTTATGTCACTTTCCACAGATGCAGGTATATGAACAACTTAAGTGCTAAAGGAAAATACAAGTAAGTGTTTGTATTTAAGGGTGCAATACTAAACTTTATCTATCCTTTCCCCCACCCCACCTTGAAGCATTTTCTTATTATCTATCATATTACCATGAAATTTAATCCTTGTCCACTCTTTGAAAGGAAACTAAATGTCCTGTTTGATACTGAAAAGTTAACATAGGCCTACTCATTCTCTGCCAAGATTCATTAAAAAAATAAAATTCAACTTTGAAAAAATAATTTCTATTTAAATTACATGCTAACAATTCTTCAAAGTAAGTAATTTTTTAAATGGAACTTGAGAAATGTTTCCATCATAGAGTATAGAAATTCAAAACTGATTCCACCAAAACTCTTTTTTTCTCTAGAAAAAAAAGCATAAAACTTTGAAGCACTTAACACAAGGGTCTGTAGCAAATGGTTGATAGAAAGCAGGATTCCATTTACACTTGAATATATAAGGTACTTAATTTATACTTGTGGAAAATCACAAGGATTTTAAGAATATTTTGCCAAATCAATGATGGCAAATAAAGTTTGGCAACACATTTTAGAAAGATGATTTATATACTACATATAAATGAAAGGCAAACATAAATATGATTAAGTTTAATTACATTAATATAATTTACACCATACCGATACCCACATGGTAATAGCCACATGGCAAATTCACAGTTATAACTAAAAAAACTATTTAGAACAGTCATTTTGTTCCATTATTTGCATAATTTTCAGTAATAGACTTAGAAGCCTAATACATGTATGCTTATCTTTTATGGGTTACAATAATCTAAAAGTTATACTTTAACATTGTGGCTTAAAAAACAATTAGCAGTGTGTTTTTACGCTGTAGTCAAAGCTGACTAGTTTCAGGTTTTAAAAACTTTCAGGGGGATCAGAGCAAACTCCACCCCAGACCAAGGCCTATGTAGTCTACAAATTCTTCTTTGTCACAGTTGGCTATCCACCCAATGGATCAGTGACCCTTAGACCTCTGAACTTGACAACATCACTCCCACCCCTGTTTTTTTAAAGTAAAAGAGAGGAACAGCAAAGTGAAGAATTCGAAACAAAAATAAAACCTACATTTTTAGGAGGTCATCTTGTGCTTCAGAGTTTCTGTTAGCCTCCTAGTTTGGAAACCCTTCATACTCCTAAATGTAGCCTCCATGTTTATGTCCCAGGACCCTATATAGAAAGAGCAAGAAAGTTTTCCAGTCTTCTTAGACCATTTTGGTTCCTCACTTTCCAGGCAATGAATAGAAGACCATATTCTTTCTTGTAATATTTTCCTTTCTTTTACCAAACTTCCTTGAAAAAAAAAAATTTTTTTTTCTTGAAAATTTTTTTCTTCCTTGAAAAATTCCCATACCCTTTTTTCCAAAGGACAATTCCTAACTAATACAGGCAGGAAAGCTCAAGATTTATTTTCTTCTATTCCCAAAAAGGTGAGAAGATGTGAATATATTGTGTCCTATTCCTTCTAATAAGCCTTGAGTAAAACTTAAAGAAGAAAAAAACATCAACCAGAAAACTAAGAGTTTAAATTATATCAACTTTAAAGTTTTGGTATTTCTTTTGTTTCTACAACAAAACTCCACATCTTTCTTAACATTTAAGCATTCTTCTCACATCCTATTATTTTATATGCAAATTACTATATAACAATGTAGCTTCAACATGCTGGTTCTGTTCCTAGGTTTTTCCACATAAGTTACCTACCACAAAATATCTCCTACGATAATTTTTAACCTATCTGCCAGTAACCATTGGTTCTCCACTACAAAACTTCCCTCAGTTTGTCAAGAGTTCTTAGAGATAAATGTATCAATAATCTACAGCTAACTGGTGAAGGAGCTATAAAAGATTGTTCCCTTTCATTTTCCATTAGTCCAAAATATACATATGTACATACACCTACATATAACAAATTGACACTGTCTGCAGAAATAAACTGCTGCATACACATATTTAGGGATTCACATTTTAACAGTAAACTTACACACAGATATAAGGAAATATAGTTTTACACCCCTAAATTACATAGCAAGCTGAAATAGATAATGCTTTAAGATTTATTCTTTCTTATGAGTCTTAGAAAAAGAAGACATAAACCTCAAGCTATGTCTGTAGCAATTATCAGTCAATGTGGGATTATCTTTAAGGACAAATTACCTTTAAGGACTTGCTTACCGTATACAAAAAGTGATATAAACAGACTATATACAGAACACAAAACTTAGGATTAGAGATAACAAATAGAAACTTCATACAAAATACCTGATACTATCAGATGTACTTTGTATAGCTTTGACCAAAGAACTCTTTATTGGACATTCTTTTCCAATATGAATGAATAGTCACAGCTATATATTAGCTACAGAAGAACAGGAATGAATTGAGCGGGGGCAAGACAGACCTGGGATTTCCCTGGTGTCTCAGAGGTAAAGAATCTTGTCTGCAGTGCAGGAGCCGCAGGTTCGATCCCTGGGTCGGGAAGACCCCTGGAGGAAGGCATGGCAACATAGTCAAGTATTCTTGCCTGGAGAATCCCATGGACAGAGGAGACTGGAGGGCTACAGTCCACAGGGGCACAGAATCAGACATGACTGAAGCAACTTAGTACAGCACACATAGGGGAGACCTGGTGACACAGCTGAAATATCTAAGTGCACTGTAGTACATATGTATACATTTTAACAGTGTCATGTTAGCCGATTAATTTCTTTTGTATTGTTAAGTTCACCAGCAAGTGATGCAGAATACAAAATATAGTAAACACTTGCAGATAACACATTGAGTAGCCATCAAAATATTGACTAGTTTTGAAGAACTTGAAGGCAAGAACCTGGTCAAATGAATAAAGATTAGAAATGATCAAAAGAAGCTCACAGCTGCTTAAAAGTTTTAAAAATTAGAAATTTAACACTCAGCAAGTGTATCAAAACCATGTTTCATTTGCTCACTTAACGCAGAGGCTCACTCACAGTATCTGAATTCCACATATTTATTCTGAGTATATACAGTTAGCTGAACATAAATATCACAGGTACTTATGAAAAACTACTACGTAGATGGTTACTAAGTTTATGTTGATTTATGTACTGGTCTAGTGAGTTCTAGGGTCACCACTTACAGTTCACTTTTTAAATCTAATCAGTTTCTTGATACACTCAGTGAAAAACTGTTGCACAGAAACTCCAAGTCCCAGCAAGCAATCAGGCCCATCGTCCACTAGAGGCAAAGCTTCTGCTGAATGAGAAGGTGATTTCAGAGTTCTTGTATTTTCCCCAGGCACCAAAAGGCACTACTACTGCAGTCGTGTTATCTTCAGTACCATATTGTATTGCCTGCAAGGTATGGCAGGAAGGAAGAAACGAACAACGGAAATCAGGATCCGTACAAAAAGAAATCAGCCTTTTCCTGGAAGGCCAAACTAGTTTAATACACAGTTACAAGTTATTTCACAGTGGCTTGTGATTCTTTCCCTAGGTATCAATGCCCACAGTTTAAAATTTTAGATTGTGATAGGATAACTAATGACCCAAAGTAAATACCATTGTAGCAGTTTTGGCAAATTGCACCAGTGAACTAATAAGGTATGAGATATGTAGCTCCTGAAGAAGAAAATACACATAAAGCATTTAGCATAGGGACTAATGCAAGGTTATACACAGATGAGATGGTTGGATGGCATCACTGACTCGGTGGACATGAGTCTGAGCAAGCTCCGGGAGCTGGTGATGGACAGGGAAGCTTGGCATGCTGCAGTCCATGGGGTTGCAAAGAGTCGGACACAACTGAGTGACTGAACTGAACTGAACTGAATGAAAGTTTAAGGATTCAGAGAATGTTAGCTCTTACCTAGCAATTCTTCTAGGAATTTAGCTTAAAGAAATTATAACCTAAGAAATGGATGACTTCCCTGGCAATACAGTGGATAAGAATCTGCCTGCCAGTGCATGGGACCTGGGTTCAATCCCTGGTCCAGGAAGATTCCACGTAACATGGAGCAACTAAATCCATTTGCCACAACTACTAAGCCTATGTTCTAGAGCCCGTGAGCCACAACTATTGTGCCTGTGTGCTGCAACTACTGAAGCCTGCACACCTAGAGTCTGTGCTCTGCAAAAGAGAAGCCACCCCAATGAGAAACCCATGCACCACAGTGAAGAATAGGTCCCGCTCACCACAACTAGAGAAAGCTTGTGTGCAGCAATGAAGACCCAATGAAGCCAAAAATAAATAAAATGTAAAAATTAAAAAGAAATGGAAGTATACAAAGATATAAAACTATAAGATAGTTTACTACAGTTCATACAAAATGGAAAATTGGCATAAACTATACTTTCTACAGTAGAATTATAAGTCAATTTTAGGAACAAATGCTTTGTTCCTAAAAACAAAGAAAATTTTTACACAACAGCTTTACTAACAAAGAAAAAAGGTGCAAATTTAAAACACTAAAATTTGATTTTTCCACCTATCAAATTGGCAAGATATTACCTATGATAAGAATTTGGAGAAACTATAAAATATGCCAGTGAAAAGTATAACATGGATAGTATTTCTGGAGGGCAATTTGGCAAGCTTATTAAAAGCTTCAGAATGCTGTATATTCTTTTACCTAACAATTTTGCTTTGATGAACTTAACCTAAGAAAGTAATATCTAAAGGAAATAAATGTGAACAAATATATACAGAATGTTTATTATAGAGCTCCCTCTAAAACATGGAAAAGTGAATGTAAATTAAATTAGTTGATTATGGTAAGTATTAAATGAGTAATAGTACTCAGATGAGGCATAGTATGCCCTGGTAAGTTAGAAAATACATATCTTAAGACAAGTGGTTGAAATTAAAAAAGAAGTGGTCATACACAAGAATTGGGTTGTTTCTTAATTTCATGAGCATATATAGTTACCAAGTGAATAACTCATGCTTATCTATCTGTTTCCAAGTAAATAATGCTTTTTAAGTAAGATCTTATATTTTAATTCCAAATGTTAGCACTTAAAAGTTTGGGCCACATTTGGCTCCCCGATTGCAAATGTAAAAATTGGGAATGCAAAAATAGCTGTATGTATGAGTTAAAGTGTGCCTCTAATGATTAGTGATGGCTAGAACTTAGAAGAGCTATCTATCCAAATAGAATATTAAAACATGGAAGTTTTACATTTTTTTTTACACTGGATATTATATAGCTTCCAAATTTTAGCTCTAATTGGCTCACTGACACACCACTCATCCATATACCTTTATGTATTTGTTTTCATGCACCCATTTTTAAAAACAAGAAGTTGATTATGCTATAGTGTATGTTTTTTAACCATAGTGTTTTCATATTGGGTATTTACATGGAGCAGTCTAGTTTCAAATCATCTAGTGGTTGGACTGAGAGCTCAGCTATCTGGGTTTGAAGCCCAGTTCTGGAATGTAACAGTGCCTCTGCTCTCCTCCTCTGTAAAGACAAGTTAGTTCTAGCTCCAGCCTCAGAGGGTTACTATGATGATTACATGAGTTAAATACATATGAACAGAAAAGTGTCTGACACATAGTACTTGCTATTTTATAATTTACTATTGATGTTACTAACGTTTCAAGATAGGTACAAAGCCAAAAATAAACATAGCTCATTTTCTTGACAGATTAATTTTACTTAACTACTTGGGAGAACCAGCAAAAAAAAATTTTAATTGTTAATACTATGGGGTCAAGTGTAAAATTTACTGTTATACTAAAAGCTAAAACACATGATTTCAAAGAAATCTCCAGACACTGGTGGCCCCTCTTGGCTGCACCAAGACCTGTACCTGGCTTTGTCCTCTCCTCCCCACTTTGGGATTTTTCTTGCAGAAGCTCTGCTGGCTTTGTCCTCTCCTCCCCACTTAGGGATTTTTCTTGCAGAAGCTCTGCTGTGTTACCTGTTCAGTCACTGCATGGGCTGCTTCATTGGGATCGTGGCACTGATTGACAAAGTCACAAATCTCTTGACTGTTCACCATGAAGTTAATTCCATCTGTAGTGAGGACCAGGAAGCTGTCATCAGCATGATGTAGCTGCAATCAGAACCAAACGTATAGAATTACAAACTAGACTTGGCCTTAGAATAATCTTCATAATTCAGTGATTTTATCTGTTTACAGAGTAGTCATCTGTGTTTCAGAACTTACAGACAAACAGAGTGAAAACAGGCTTCCATTTAGGGCAAAAACAGCAACATTTAGCATCAATCATGGAGGACAAACCTAACATTTACTTAGTAACACCATGGAGGAAGAAGCCAGATAGCTAAATGCTGAGAGGCAGCCTAATGTAATGGCTAAGACCTCCTCGGTGTGAAGCCCACCTCTATTTTTCAGCTGGGAAAACATAGGTAAGTTGAATTGTATATGCTCAGATTTGTTTTCTCTGTGTAAAATGGGATAGGAGTGGCTATTTTGAACAGAGCCCAGCACATTGTAAACTGCTATAGAAGTTTTTGTTAGATGAAATGAACATAAAGTGGGACACCTGTAAGACATAAAACTGTTCAATAAATTAACAATCATTTGCTGCCATTACCAGGAGCCTATCCTTATATATAATGTGTTAGGTACTAGAGCAGGCTGGGAGTTGTATAGGTAAAGTCTCAGTTCACCACTAAGGTATGTGCTGGGGGAAGTGCAGTGTAAGGGGGACAATGATTAGTAGCAAGCAGAAGATGTCCTTGAAAGAGGGATGGGGTGATTCTCTGGCTTGGTGGAAAAGGGAAGTCAGGATATCTTCCAAATGATGGTGATGCTGAATGATGAGGTGCTGGTGAGGAAGGGCGGTAAAACCAGGCTTCCAGGCAAATTCCATAGCAGGATGAAACAAAGCCAACACTTCATCATATATAAGGCCAGGAAAGAAGAATCTTTCTTACTTTATCTGAAAAGTTTATCTTTCCTTCCATTAATCACTTCTTTTCAGAAGTCATACAGGCTTCAATGAAGGCCTCCAAGAAAGCCTGCAGCTGGAGACAATCCTGTGTTCACTCCCTGCCTGTGTATCAGGTGTTTGCAAGTCTTTTTTTTACCTTAATCCTCTTTGTTTCAGGTTCTGCTATCACACCACTGGTTTTAAGGTCCAAATCTCCGAGACTCCTTGTCATTGCAAGTCTGCCGTTCACGTGAGGCTGTCCCAAACTATTCCAAGCTACAAACCCCCCACATTTCTTAATCCTGGTCAAAAAAAGTTAAAAAAGACTATGATGTGATACCCAGAAAACCAAGGGTTAAACTTAAGCATGAAGTCAGTTTATAATGCAAGGTTTTATTTCTATTTTGAACTATATACATATCATCCTCATAGAGCGATTAGTGGAAGTGGTACCTTTCTTTCTCGTCTTTTCTTTCTGGAGTGTGGTCGATGGTCAGCTTCATGGGTTTTCCTTTTCTGCACAAAATAGCTCGGCTGTCCCCAACACTAGCTATAACCAGTTCAATACCATCTCTCAATAGGGCTACTGTTGCAGTAGTCCCAGAGGTCAGAAGCGTTGCTGCAAATGATGAAGAAGAGTACAAGTCAGTGACAATCAAATGATTGGATCTGGAATGTTTATTACAAAATAAAACACAGGCATGTTAAACTAATGCTGAAATGTATCATTCTAATTTAACTACAGCTATGCAAATAAAATGCAAATGAACTATGGAAGTAAGAGCATGCAGAAAAAGAAGTATTTAATTCAGTAACAAGGCTCTATGCAAACAGAAAAAGCTGCTAACCTAATTTGGTAAAAAATGCATCACTATCTCCAAATGGCTTCTATTTATATAAAGTAGAACTCGAATTTATCATTCTGACATCTCTGTGTGTACATCAGGTGTCAGGATTAAAAGTAATACATTTTAATTAGATTGGCTAATAAGGCAGAGTGATTTAGGTCTACAGAGCCCATTCAGGCAAGCCAACTTTTCTGTAATCTACGCACTCAACTTTTTTCTTCCATTTCTTACCCCCATCCTATGAAACTATTATCAATTAGTAGGCTAAGCAAGATATGTCAAGTGTTTCACTGGCTCTTTAAGAATTGTATTTTATATTCTTTCCTTCTATAACTGCTTTAATTTTACAAATGTTCACCAAAAAAAAAAAAAGAAATCCTAAAATGGTTAAAGGTTCATATTCTTTCCTTGATTATCTTTGTCCTCCCCAGATGTAAAACAAAGATACAGCCATCATTATATTAGGAGAAAATCTGGAGAGCAGGGAATGAAATTCATTTTAGTTTCCCATAAACTTGGTATAGTTCACACTTCTGGTTCCAGCAGGATCTGAAACAATCAGTCTGTTCCCAAATGCAGGAAAGTACTGCCAAGTGCTGCTCCTGTGGTCACCGCCTGGGCCCAGAGCATTCCAAGAATGTTAATTTCCCCTGACCGATAACAAAATTACATGTAGCTTGGCCTGAGGTCATAGCTGTTTCCTTCATCCAATTCAAAGTGCATTTTTGCATCTTTCTTTAGTTTATTCTAAATTGTCTCCCTAAGTTCTTCACTATTTGTTGAATTTAGAGGGTGCATTGAGCCTTGTCAAAGAGAATACTGTGAAAGTAGACTAAAAAGTAAAGCAAATTGAAAAAATCTAAAAAGGTAACAGTTAAAGCAGGTATTATCTTCAGTAACATGGTTAATCCTTTAAAGCATCTAAGTAAAATATTCAGGTGATCATCTAAAGATGATTTTGACTTCAAAGGCAGATTTAAGAAAAATGAAATGCCATTGACTGATTGAGGCTCAGTCTTTCCAGTTTTTTCTAAGACAATTTTTAAAACAGCAGTAATGCATTTGGAAAGATATATGTGTATATATTTCCCAATCAATGTATTAAAATGCCTGCTTTAATCAGAAAAGTAAAATGGGGGAAAAAATGAATAAACCCTGCTTAATCTCCTATATTCATGCTGAATTTACTGAGAAGTAGCATTTATAATTGCACTATCTTCCCATTTATCTCTTGATTTTGGAACTGCTGTGCCAAAGTAATATCACTGTGGCAATAGTAAAGTAGATTATATATTGTCACTGTACAACACAAAAGTTTCAGTGTAAGTATCAGTGATGTTTATATTACAAATGTTAAATTGTGAGTTTCATAAAACATTGTATAAGGGAATCTTTACAGTTGAACCACTGTAATCTTGTCAAATGATTAGAAGAGCCTGGTAAGAAAACATAGGCATTTACTCAGATGCTACTTGTCCAGGGAGTTTAATGTTCCTCTCCTTTCTTTAAAATGTAAGTGGCAGCTTTTTTCCAAGTGTTTTTTAATTGGCTACCTTAATAGAGTTAATACTTCATAAATGAAAAACTTCAAATTTAGCCATTTAGGATTATAATCCATGGCTCTGCCACCTAGATATTTAAAAGAATTTGAGTTTTTAACCAACCCAACTTCACAGTTCCAAAATCCCAGGATTTATGGGAAAGTTTTCTAAACAGTTGATTCTGGTTTGCTAAGCATCTAAGAATATAAATATTAAATCAGCATTTAGTTTCATTTAACATTTAACATGGGAGTAAAAATTCTCACTTTTTTCCTTAACAATAAAATTATAAAACTAAGACATCTTTCAATAAGTTCTTAACACTCACTGGACATTTTCTACTGCAAGTCATCTCAACTAATGGGACAAAGAGGATGTGGGAACCTTCCAGTAGTCCAGGCTAGGAACCGCTGGACTCCTTCACCTGGGACAAAATTAAGCAGATCTCTCTTTCCACTGAAGCCCAGCATATAGTGTCCACGGGCTCCAGGTCTAGAGCTGCTGACCAGGCACAGTTCTCTGCCACAAATAACACGCACAGAGGCAAATAGGAAATTCACCCAGGAATTGTGCTCAAACATTACAAACCTGCAACACAGGGAAGGGTAGAGAAAGAGCTGCAAAATAAGGGGAAGGGTTTTTATTTTGGTGAAATGTTCAGTAGCAAATTACATAATATTCCAGGAGATGCCAAGTCAATGATTCCAAAACTCAGTTTGACCAAGTTGATGGTATTTTGTAGTTGAGTCTGTTTTCTTCATCACAGAATAACACTTCTTAGTTTTGTGTCTTCCCAAGGTAGGAAAGCCCATATACAAATGTATGTGCACCAAGACACATATGTGGTGACATACACACAGGCTCAGCCAATTAGTCTTGAAGAGTAAATCAGTACCTTTACTGAGTTGAAAAAAATACACTGTAAATTTGTTTGGAATCAGTATCAGAATTGTCCCAGTAACAAAAGGGAAATTCATGGGTAGAGCACTGAATAATTTGTATAGCATACTAGAGCATACTAGAGAGGATATAAACTACAGTATACTACCAAACTGCTAGCATTAAAATATAAATCAAAAGGAATCAAAGCACCTCCTATACCAGATACAAGGAGTAGCTTATTTGTTAATGGTAAATGCAGGGATTTTAGGATCTAGACGGTATTTCCTGAATAGAATGATTAATTTAATTGTTTAAATAAAAGCTAGCAAGGCTCTTGAGTGCTAAAAAATGTTTACAATTTTATGTAATTCATAAAATGGGAGTTTCTGCAGCTCTCTCTTTCCCCCAGTGTTGCAGGTCAATATATCAAAAGAAAAAATGATCAAGATTTTGAATGGCAACATAAAGAATCAAGCTGTACTTTTCTAAGTATAACCTCCCCCACCCAGAAATTATTCAACTGTGTCAACAATATGGATAAACAAATACAGTTACAATATTTACCAAAAAGATGTTCTAGACATGAATGAATCATAAACACTAAATCAGAGGAACGAGTTGAAGCAGTAACAGCACAATAAGAGTATCTCTCCAATGCTGTCCCTATTTTTTGCTTTTGGCTGCCTCCAACATAACAAGGGTAATCAAACACATTGCATTTCTCATACTGGTTATTTTTTAGTTTAATTCTTCCATAAAGAGATCAAATAATACGAAGAGCAGGGAAGTTTCCAACAAGACTCACAATACTGCCACCAACGTCTCCCACTCTGAACGTCAGAGCGTCTTCTCTCTTTGATCCATTTGTCTCTTGGGGAGCTTTGTTGCTTTCAAATCTTAAGTAATCTAGAAACACTTTGAAGAGTTTATCGGATATATAGGATATCATCTAAGTTTTCTACCATCTGGTTTAAGTGACAGTTTGTCCATTAAACAATAAACTAATGGGCAGACATCATTTGAACTTACTGGCTGATTTCATTAGCTGTAAAAATACACATGACTGGTATAAAATGAATACAAAATATTCAAAGATGATGATGAAATTAGCTATTTGTAAATAAGGGTAAATTCAAAATGCATCTACAACAAATCAATAAAGATAGCCAGCAATTTCTTAAGGGCTATTTCTTGATAAACGGTATTCTGATTTTATTCTCCTCAAACTACCCTCATTTAAAACTGAAATAATAAATATTTTAAATGCTAATGAGAAAGCTTGAAGTATTTTATGCAGATATGACAGCTTTAGATGAGTCTTAAAAAGATGAGTATGTTTTATTGTCACCTTATTATTTTCACTTTCTTTTGAGAAAGCTAATAGTATGACATGGGGCACTCCTCCCTACCTGAAATTCCACCATTAGTGATTCATTCCTAAGGTTTAACCAATCTGTTTTCAGCTTTCCTTACTCAAAATTCAAATCCCCCCAGAAGTGGTAACACATAAAAGTATATATATTAAATAATTTAGTTAAATTGGCTGTAGGACAGTCAAGTTATAAGTTATAATTACTTTGGTAATAAAGAGTAAGCAATGGAGATTAGTTTAGTCCAAATATTATTGAGTACTTTTCAGACTCTATGCAGAATGTTGAACCCTAGAAATTCAAAAATGAATAAGCCATGGTCCCTACCCTCAAGCTGCTCACAGAAAGGGTTCAGTGAGGCCAAGTGGAGCTGATGCTAAAAGAAAAGGTGAAAGAAATTGGAGAGGGCAAACTGCACTTCTTCACAATTTTATTTAACTAGCACTGGTCCTACCCACAGCTGTGCCAAAAAGAATATTATCTACTCTTATAATACTGATACTGCTTCAGTTCTACTAAAAAGTAAAAAAAATTTTTTTTTTAATTTAAATAATAATTCTGAAGTGGTACATGTTCTTTTTAAATCCACAAATTGAAAAGTTTAGTATATTTGATAAAATAAGCCCCAAATATCAAAAGCCAATTTTTGAAATCTTTGAAAGCCTGGCAACTGATTAAGAATAAATTTCAAAATTGTTCTCAAAATACTTATTTAAAAAAAGAAAACCACAAGAGACTAATTGACCTATAAGAATACATCCAAAATAAAATTCAAGAAGGACAATGTCATAATAGATTCTTTTTTTTTCTTTTAGTAGTACGCTAACCATCATTCTGTCATGCTCCATTATACTTGTAAGCAAATTGCCATTAAATGAAAAACAAACTTTAAAATATCTTATGAAAGTTCTGAGATCATTAACTCAAAAATTATGACAGAGGAACTAAGTTTAAATGAATACATTTTCATTTAATTATTAGAAGTGAAGAACTATTTTATTCATTCCTTTGCACAACTAAACTGATGTGAGAAAGGTGTCTGTAGAAAATTTCTTTTAAGATAGCAAGTTAGATCAATTCTCTCCTTAAATTCAAAATTCCCTTTAACTGTATTTATTATTTCATAAATGAAAGGAGTTCTCTCACATTTTATACCAAATCTATCACTGTTTTAAGCATTTTTATCAATTAGATCCTACACAAAGGGCTGCCTACACCCATGAAAGGTTAATGGTTTTTTATTGTTGGCCATCATTTCCAAGGTACACTTGAACATTCCTTTCTGAAAACCTTGCCCAGTGAGCTCTACCTGTTTACACAACAGCTGGGGCACACCACCTGCCGATAAACTTCATGGTGTGAGATACAGCCGACCTGCTTATGAATGAAATAAGAGCATACCAGTATTCAGAGTTACGAAAATAAAACTATAAGAAAGTGTTTTAATGTCCTCTTCACCTTCGTATGTTTTACCCATTAGGAACAAGAACAGAATCTTATGCTAAAACCTACCCTCTCTCACCTCATATTTTCACAAGCTCAGGAGCCAGTTGGAAGGGGAAAAACGTCCAAAGGAATGAAAGAGAGAAAATGGACCTAAGTAATCTACAAATGAGAAAATAAATCCTTGAACAATAAGAGTGGACTCTAAAGCTTTTCGGAGAAGTATGACAGTGATAAAGGTCTTGAAAAAGAGAAGAAAGTGTCTTAAGATGGCAAATGAAGCCATCCTAGAGTCATCCTAATACTCATCATTAAATATGCCCATGAGAGAGGCCACAGTAGGTGCCAGGAAAATCCCAGCCCTAACTCTCCAACTGACCTTTTATCTCTCTCTGAGTTTCAGTTCCTTATCTGTAAAATGGGGAGAATTTCCAGCCCTACACACTCCAACTGAAAATTACAAAGATAACATTGCTGTGGTGAGCTTTGACCTCCTTTAAACAAGAGGATGAACAAAAGACAGATGAATATTATTGCATGATTCATTTTAAAATCAGTTATGAGGTCTATATGCACACTGCTGTAGAAGCGTTAAAAAATTATAAGCAATAAATTTGGGGGCCAGCTAACTAGAAAACATTAGCTACATTTTCATGAAATGGTTTAATAAATTTAGTCAAAATCAGAGACATTTGTTTTTCAAAATATAAAGACATCCAGTACACAAATTCTAAAATTCAGCTGTTATAGTCTTGTGTTTAAGAAATAAAAACAAAAATGTCAACTAGTTACCATAGGAAAGCTGCAAGATCAAGCTTTTTTAAGAAGTGGAAGAAAAAATATCTTCCTTCTAATTTCACAAAGTAGTGCATATTAACCATTGTCCTTTTGAGACTAATTAGCAATTTTCTTATCTGGACAACTACTCTGAGATTACCCTGTAGCAAATTTCAATAGTCGTTCATCAGATTCCTCTAAAAAACAAAAACAATAAACCCTCTCATAGTACATGCCTCTTGTTCATCAAATGAACAAACAGATTTTTTTTAATGTTTAATCTTTTTAAAATCAAAATTCAACATCAGATCTATTTTGGAGCTTCAATTTCTAAAACAACCTCTAATATGTTTCATTTAAATGTGAGATACTACCCCTGCTTTGGATTCCAAACAACATTTAAAATGATTATTTAAAAAGTCATTTTCAATGTAAGCATCCTTACAATAAATATTAAAATTCCCACCCCTGAAAGGCTTAAATTGTTTCCTTCTTGCCCCAAATTCCCAAGGACTTTAAGGATTGAGATTGTTTTACTTACCATCAGCAGATAGGTGGGCGTGCCTTGCAAAGGTTTTATCTATTTCAAGAAAAGCCAAGGTCAACACAGTTTCCAAGTTCTCCTCCTTAGGAAGCAAATCCCTTCAGGGAGAGAAAAAAAGAGGCCGATCACTTTACAATAGGTTTCCTGCCTTCCTCTTTGTCCCTCCAGCTAGCAGAGTCACTCCATACAATGGACCTCCAAGGTTTGCCCTTCAGAAGCTTGCGTGTGGGAGTCTTTGCAACTTTATGGACCAAAGCCCACCAGGCTCCTCTGTCCGTAGGATTCTCCAAGAATACTGGAGCGGGTTGCCATTTCCTCCTCCAGGGAATCTTCCTGACCCAGGGATCCAACCCACATCTCTTAAGTCTCCTGCATTGGCAGGTGGGTTCTTTACCTCTAGAGCCACCTGGGAAGCCTTTCAGACGCTTACGATCCACATATTAATAAATCAAATTGAGAAAGAATCAGGCCAGAGATAAGTTCTAAAAATAATAAAATAAAAGCCTAAGTCTCCAGTCTAAAGATATTAATCCTCACCATCATAATCCTGAAAGGTCAAGAATTCCTTTATATTAAATTAAGCCCCTGAGTTCCTTCGTGGAGTAATGCAAAATATACATAAATCAATTGATGAACGTATGAATAACTATAGGGACTTCCCTGGTGGCTCAGATAATTAAGCGTCTGTCTACAATGTGGGAGACCCGGGTTCGATCCCTGGGTCAGGAAGGTCCCTGGAGAAGGAAATGGCAATCCACTCCAGTATTATTGCCTGGAAAATCTCATGCACAGAGGAGCCTGGTAGGCTACAGTCCAGGGGGTCACAAAGAGTCAGACACGACTGAGCTATTTTCTTCACCATGAATAACTATGCTTGGGAAGAACAGTCACATGGTCGTAACTCTTACATGTTCTCCCCCTCTTTTAATTCTAGAAGTAGTGTGATACTCAAAAATATGTAAATATTGACTGTAGTAAATAAACTTTTTAAAGAGCTCCAAAACACCCTCTTTAAAAGCATTTTCCCCATGTTTTTGCCAATCTTCTAAAGCTATTTTCAACAAGTATTCAAAGCTATTCATACCACTTTAAAAAATAATTACTATTTATTGAAGCACTAAGTGCCATGCACAGACAGAATAAGTGCTTCTCATAGATTCTCATAGTACATGAGATCATGTACTTTATTATGTGAATTCCCTTGAAATGATCACAAGTGCTGTAGATTCTGGTCAACGCTCTCACCAAGAGAGTGGTTAAAACATACACATTTCTGAAATGGTAATACTCATCAGCAATTAATGGCATGCTTGAGCTACTGCTTGTTCATAAACATAGTATGAAAGCAATCAAATAACTACCTTAACAGTGGCTGTCTCAGCCAAAAGGTTTAAGTTTAAACAGGAAGGATTAGGCAAACTGCAAAGAGTGAAAATCATTGTATCATTGTACGTACAGGATGCATTTCTCCATGTGGGTATGACAGAAATCGGCCGCTGCAGGTCCACCGTGGCCATCATACACCGCAAAGTACAGGACCTCACTGGTCAGCTGAGCAAAGCCAAACCGGTCTTCATTCTCTTTCCGTTTGCCAATCTGTGATGCGCTGCCCACATTCTGCAAGCTGACTTTGGGAATTGGCTTGCCATACTTAATGCTGGGCGGCAGCAGAATTGGCTCCTCCAGGCGGTTATCCCAGATGCCAAAATTATCCCAGGTAGCTGGTCGGCCACTACCATCAGGATCAAAGCGAGACCATCTCGGCTCTGAAGTGGAGCTGTGGCACGTGGGCATCACCCACCTGTCATCCTGCAGACCGCGGGCTCTGAGCAGCACTCTCCTCCTCACCTGGTTCCCACCACTTCTTACCAAAGTAAGTAAGGCAGCTGTTGACATAACTCCAGAGGGCTCGGGAATGAGAGAAAGGTCAATGGAACAATAATGGGATGCCTTCCAGAAAAATGATGCAACTGAGTAGAAAGAGAGACAGAGACACTCCATCAGTAATTTCAAATACAACTGATATATCGTTAGATATTACCAAGAATGAAGTCTGTAAAGAAAGTGGCACTTAACAGCCTACTCCTGAGAATAGTGGTTCAAAAATGAATCGATTTACCTACCCCACCCACTCAGTGTTCAAATTCTATAAAAACTTGACAGTGTGCACAGATCACATAGAAGAAGTGCTTCTACAGCTTTAACCTACAATCACCTGGGGATCTTGTTAAAATGTAGATTCTGATTCAGTCTGCCAGGTGGTGCCTGAGATGCTGTATTTCAGACTACCTCCCTGGTGATGCCGAGCCGCAGTTCTGGCAGGCCCACACTTTTGATTAGGGAGAATACAGAAAACAGGTGTAAATAAATAGTCTTCCCTTCATCAACTTCATTGCTCTGAAGAAAAGGCGGAGCAAATATTAACAATAACAAAGTCTCTTACAAGAGTAGAAATTAGAAAAAAAATAACTGGTTATTAGAATATTTATTGTTGTGGGAGTGTGTAATTTCCTCAGTTCTGTCTCATCATAACAAAAAATTGAAGCCATGGACGTTAAAGCCCTCGGACAGACTGTGTCTCAGCTCTCGGGACAGATCAGTGTTAACAGCTCTCGGACTGATCAGTGTTACAGCTCTGTGTTACAGCTCAGTTTTATTTAGAAAATAAAAGAAAATACATCCTAGAGGCATGAGGGCATGCCGACCCAAAAGATGCAAAGAGAAGAGAGAGAGAGAGACCCCCAGCCCTTTGACTCCTCTTTATGCTTTTTCTCCTCCCCCTGGGCCTGCCCTATGTAAATTGGACTAGCCAGGAGTGCTGTTTGTTCTACCTGAGGTCCTCACTCCAGTCCTCAGACCTTCCTTTGTTCTATTTTCCAGGCTTTTCCCTTCCTTGTCTTTTAGTCACCGCCAATCTGGACTCCTTTTTCCTATTCTAACTACCTAACATTATGATAGTTCTGTACTCAGAGAGTGCCCAAGTTTTAGCATAGATACAATTTAGGATATCAGTTCTGTTTGTTTTAAGGTTTCTCAACTTATTGAACTTTACATATTCTATTACTCTGGTTAATATAAACTGGCTCATGCAAACACCCACCAAAGGCACAAATAAAAAGTAACTCTGACGTGTGTGATCTCAGAGATTAGGGGAAACTGCATTTATGACAAGAAGTCTTTTTATGAGCCACCGATCTATGCATTTACATTAACATATGAGGCTCATCCGAATGCCTCCCCTGGCTGTTGGCTGGGGGAATTCCTATACCCCTGCAGGGAGGACCGTGTTGCTGGCAGTTTGCATACAAATAAGGTTTAAGCAGAAATTCATCTCCAAAGTATTTCATTCTATTACTTTATGAATTAAAAACCAACTTGAAAAAATGCATAATATCAACATTTGATAATGCCAGTGGAGGGTATACAGGTGTTATATTATTCTTAATTGTATGTTTGAATTATCTCTCTATAAGAAATAAATTTGAAAAAAATGTATCTCCCCAAAAGGCACAATCACACACACACAAAAAGCCCAGCTTGAGTGCATCTATAAGAAAATGTATTACAGATTTTAAACAATCATTTTCAAACAAATTTTTGGAAATCAGTCTAGTTATGTATAGGAAGAACCGTTAGTCCTTTCAGTAAGTAAATAGAAGTAGAAGGAAAGGATGAGGTTCCAAAGAATGCCACTGTAAATCTAAGCAATGGAAGACATATGAGCGTAGCCTTCTAAGAATTTAGAATGAAGATGGCCTCCCAAATAATTAATAGGTCATGAAAGACTTAGGAGGCTGCTCCTTCTTGGCCTTTTAGTTAACATCATGTATTAAAGTCTGAAACTCACTTCTTTTGCATTATTGGGGGTGGAGGAGACACAGTACCTCTTTATCAAGTATCAAAGAGAAACAATGCATTCCATTACCAAAATAAAAAGAAAAGTTTATTCCTTTGGTTCTGTTTGAAGGTTGTATTTTATTACAAAACAAAAACTGTGTCAAATAGGTGAACTTGTAGAGAACTTTCAAAGTGTAATACCACCTTGCAAGTAAGAGAACTAAGTACTAATTCTTGATGGAGATAATTCACAAGGCAGCTTTGCACTATAGGAAAAATAAAGCTTTAAATGTTTATCAGAAAGCATTCACATTTGAAGAGTACACCAGAAATTAGCAAAGTACTATTATTCTCTTGGCTTCAATCTGAAAGCATGTATACCATACTCAGCCTTGGGTCATTTTGCAGTCACACATGTACTTTAAACAAGAGTTCTAGATTTACAAACTAATAAATACTGAATAGTTTCCCTGCAGCTCTTCTAGGATACTCTTGTCATTTCTCACTCTCTCCTCCGAATGAACAGAGCTGCATTCACATGAGGCAATATGCATCTACTGTAAACATTACTTAAGAATGAAAAATGCAGGTTGAGCAGTTTCTTTAAGCCTACATAAACTAAAATCAGTCTTCAACTTGGCCTCCTTCCTCATTCCTTATCTGCACAATCATCTCAGAAAGAGAGCAGAATAGTCACAGGAAAATATTTACTTTAAGGCCTGTTATTGGCTATTGGCATACATGAAGCATAACCCAGTTCACCAGTTTACAAAACTAGGTCAGCATCATTTATGCAAGCAAGGGAGTGTCTAAAGAAGTGGTTCCATCTCCTTTGCTAAATGCAGTATAACGAAATCATACTAATCTTCATGTTCCCAAGAAAACAGTTCAAAGAGGACTTTGTTCCCAAGCTAATTAATAACTCAATTAAACTTACACATCAAGAAGTTTCCTTCAGGGCTTCAAACTACCAATCAGCCGCTATTGCCACTCCCCTCCCCTAGCTCTCCAGATGCCCATGGAAATGATTAGACACTGATTAGCAGGTAGAATTTATAATGTGGGGGAAAAAACTAGTCTTAAAAAAAAATCAGTGTTCTTTATAACAGAAAGAGCTGAGAACAAATTGATAAATACCTAAAAAATCTTTTATTGTCAGTTGAAGAATTAAAAATTGGCATGTGTTTATCTTTCTGCAAGCCAAAAATAGTTATTCAGGAACCCTTTATGTCAGTCTCTCAATCAGAGATCAAGCCTAGCTTATTTTCCTTTTAACAGTTATATTCAATCTTTGAAAGTCAAAGTAACCCAAAAGAGTCAAAGGGCACAAGTAATTCTGCTTGAAAGCCATTTGAAGACACAAAATGTCAAAGCAAAATTTAAATGAACTAAGAGCCCAAGAACACATTACGTGACACACCATATTCTACTAGCAAAAATACTTTCCTTTTTCACATTCATTTGTGTGACTAGGCCTTCATCTTCCTCTGACTCAATGCTTTGGTTAATCTGATTAAAGTATCAGATTCTGACACAGAACTCTATTGAACAAAGTTGACTCCTGATTTAATAATATTGACTAGCAGGGGGGATTCTCAGAAAA
Source organism: Bison bison bison (assembly GCF_000754665.1). NCBI lineage: Eukaryota > Metazoa > Chordata > Mammalia > Artiodactyla > Bovidae > Bison > Bison bison. The sequence goes on along the minus strand of NW_011495025.1, from coordinate 6,070,116 downwards.
AAGGGTTAAATGAAATAAGTTGAGAGTCTGCAAGAGTAGACATTGAGATTCCACAAAAGAGTGCTGGTTAAAAAGCCACAGCCTGAGTGTAGGAAATCTCAGGTGAAAAGCATCAGGAAAAGGAAAAAATGCATTTGGTAAACTTCTGAGGTATACACTTTGTTTAAAAATAATAGCAGTAGGAGATCCAACCAGTCCATCCTAAAGGAGATCAGTCCTGGGTGTTCACTGGAAGGACTGATGCTGAAGCTGAAACTCCAATACTTTGGCCACCTCATGCGAAGAGTTGACTCATTGGAAAAGACTCTGATGCTGGGAGGGATTGGGGCTG
>NW_011495025.1:6057800-6069685 GCF_000754665.1 Bison bison bison | reverse complement strand
AGGAGAAGGGGATGACAGAGGATGAGATGGCTGGATGGCATCACCGACTCGATGGACATGAGTTTGGGTAAACTCCGGGAGCTGGTGATGGACAGGGAGGCCTGGCGTGCTGCGATTCATGGGGTCGCTAAGAGTTGGACACGACTGAGCGACTTAATTGAACTGAACTGAACTGAGTGGTGAAGAAAAGCCACATATACCACTACAAGACTGCTATGCCAATTTTATACTTTCATCTTATTCCAATTTTATAATCCTGCAATGATTTAAATACCTCAGAGCTGGCCAAATGTATTTTTGGAATAGGGAGGCATTCACGGTCCCTGGCAGGAGGGTGCACTTGGGATTTGAGTTAAACTGCTCTTGACTGCTGAAAGCAGGTCAAAAGGGCAGTTTATTGATGTCATGTTAAGCACATGCCAAAATTACTCAGGAGTTCTAAGGATCAGTACTGCTCAAACCTGCTTAGCTTTATATTTCTAGCAAAAATGTTTAAGAATGTATTCATATCTGCCCATTATAAAATGGCACTCAGGTATTTTCATTATCAATAACTTCCACAATGGAAACACAGGTAATTTTAATATTCTTAGAATGTTTCTTTAATGGCTCTACAAAAAAAACAACCAATTTATCACAATAAATTCAAATATTATAGAAACCTCCAGAATGTATCTCAGGAAATTTGGACTCCAGTATCCTCTTTATCAGTACCCTGCTAGGAGGAAGAGAAAGAAAATGTACTAGTCTAAATGAAGGAAAAAACAAAACCAACAAGAGAAACCCTGAATGACTCCCCTTATGTTTGACCTGAACATATGTTTAGATGTGCAAACTGAGAAAAGAACAAGGGAGCAATGAAAAGTATTCATTATTCTAATTCCATAAATATTTTTTAAAACATTTCAGTTAACATGGATACAACTCACAGAACCATGTTCCAAACCTTCATTTAAGAATTTTCCAGAACAACTAAGTATAAGGTGTGTATTTTTCATTTCCTCTATAGTACCTAATACAATGTTGACATCTATACATTAAATTTTCAGTAAATTTAATTTTTTTTTAAAAAAGGAGAATTTTCCTTTACATTCTATGCTACATCACTAACATCTCTCCCCTCTTCCTTCCTCTTCTCTTAAGCCTCCAGTCAAGTAGGTGCTTGAGTTGGTGGTCAATAGAAAGTGACTAAGGTTGCAAGAAAAAAAATCTTGAAAAATTGTAACTGATATATTTTATTACACAGTGGAGTGTTTTTTTCCTAGGCTAAGAGGCCACTGTTATCTTTCAAGACCATTACAATCTGTCACCTTAGTTACTCATTCTGAAACCGCGGACAACCTCATTCTTTCCTCCGCACAGGCGAAGGGGCTGCAAAAGACTGAAGAGGCCTTGCTGCACATTTCCAGTCTGAAGCTCAGAAAGGCCGGTGAACTTTACAGACTCCAAATTCCCTGGCTATTGCCACCCGGAGCCTCGTCTTTGTCACCTCACGTGAAATCTCTAATCTACAGACAGCGGCTGCTAAAAAAGACATCAAGGGCCAGAAGGCCTTGAGATTACAGTGCTCTTTTGGCAAAGCAAAACCCACGTCCTCAGATCGACACCAACCAGGGCTCTGCATCTTTCTCTGCTCCGATCCCCTGAAAAGCTCACCCTTGGACAGTTTGGGATCCTGGGCTTGGCTGGCTGGCCGTGACAGATGAATGACCAGGGCGAAACACGGCAGGAAACACACCCTCCGGCCGGCGCAGCCCGCGGGCACTGCAGATGGCTAGGTTCCCTCCAGCACTTTCCGCCGCCCTGTCTCCGCCTCTCAACCACCCTCGCTGCGTACAGATTCCGGGTGTCGCCACGTCTCCCTCAGCCCGACCGGCGCTGCACCGGCGAGAAGGCGCTGACACTCGCAGCATCCTCCTGCCGGCAGGTTGAGGCGAGGCGGGGGGCGATTCGAGGCTTCGCTGAAGGGAAGCGCGGGCTGGGAGCCCCTTCCTCCCCTCTATCAGTTCAATTCAGTCGCTCAGTCGTGTCTGACTCTGCGACCCTATGAACTGCAGCACGCCAGCCGTCGTTCCTTCCAAGTTCCATTGCCTCCTTCCATCCCGGTCCAGCATATTCACCGGCAGGAGCCTCCAGCCTTCCGGCCAAGTTCAGGCGGAACGTAAAATCTCCGCAGAAAATGCCAGCAGCGGGTGGCTCAGCCGAGGTGGGCCCCGCCCCGACATGCTGCTCCAGACCTCGAAACGGAAGAAAGCTGTGCACAGCGAACCCAGACAGTGACCGCTGGGCATGCACTGAAGGGGCTGGAGAAATTAAACGGACATTTCCCCTCCTCTCCCTGGGGAACCAGTTTACTCTCCATTCCGCGGATTGGGAGCAATGGGACATGCCCCCTCCTGTAAATAATACTATAAACGGTTAACATAAATGAAGTGCACTCTCCAACCTCTTACCTCGTGATGGCAATATCCCTGGAAAATGTTCAATTAGCTAATGGAGGGCGGGAGAGGCGTTTTCTGTAAATAAGACTGCCTTCTCCGATGTTTTCAATCTCTGAGGCAAGCAGTTACAACAGCCACTGGCTCAATCTGCTGGAAATTCTTGAGAATTTTTCGCCCGCAGTAGGCCAAATAGAGAGGGGAGAAGTCTGTTCCCGCTGACTGACGGCAGCTCCAACCAACCCACGCTTCACGAGGCGGCGCGCCCGCGGCCCTGCCCTTAGTCGCAGCCAATCACAGGTTCCGACAGGACCGTGCCTCCCCGCGAGATCAGTTTGACTTGGCTGACTTTCAGCAGCTCACAGCAGAGCGACGTCGACTTGAGCCAGTCGTGGCTTGTTGGGATGCCCGCCCTCCCGAAGGCTATGGCGCGCAAACCAACGCGGGAACGCCTCGGCAGTGGACGAGAAATTTGGTACCTCGCCATAGGATTGAAGAGAGGTGGTGGTGTGTCGCTTGGGGCAATAGAGCGGTAGTTGTGACAACTAGGAGCAGGAACGGAATGCCAGCACTTAGCACTTTGCAGGGCTATTGAAAGGCACCAGGTTTCATTGCTATTCTTTGAAACATTCACAGTAAACCGTTCTTCCTGACTGAACAGGCAGGCATCTCATGATCCCTTGAGAAAGTTTTTTGGTTTTTTTTACTTTTTTTTTTTTTTTTTGGCTGCGCCTCACAGGTTGTGAGATCTTGGTTCCCTGACCAGGGGTGGAACCCCTTGTCCCCAATAGTGGAGCGAGAGTCCTAACCACTGAACCGCCAGGAAATTCTCATTGAGAATGTTGATTCTTTCATTTGACAAGTATAGGCATTGATATTTGTTTAGGGAGGACTTTTTGAATACTTGGCACTGGGATATAATCTTGAAGCAAATAGACATGATAGTCGCCTTCATAAAGCTGCCAGTCTAATTGTGGAGGAAGAGGGAGAAGACAAACAGGTAAACAAGCCAATAAAATAATAACAAATCATCACAAGGAATGAAATAGACAAGGTGTGGGTATAGAGAATAATTGGAGGTTGAAGTTAGAGAACTTTATTACATTTAAAGGAAGAGTAAGAAGATCAGTCCAGCCATGGAACCTGGAAAGAGATGACTGTTCTGGGCAGAGAAGACACAGAGCAAACGTCCTGAGGTGGGACAGCTTGACATTTTGGGAGAACAGAAAGAAGGCTAGTGTGGCTCTAGTTTAGAGGGAGAGCGAGAGCAGCATGATGGAAGGAGAGAGGTAGACAGAGGCCTGCTGATGTAACCAAGACTTGGAATTTCCTTTATATTTTAAATTTAATGAGACTCTATTGAGGCACTTTAGGCAAAGAAGCAAAAGAATCTGGTTTAGACTGTAAATCGTTTTGGTTAATGTGCTGAGAACAGGCAGAATAGGGTATTGGGAGACTGGTTAGGAGACTAAATCAGAAGAGCTTCAAGCGGGGAGATGACCTGGTTTATTGCAGCCATGAAATTAAAAGACGCTTACTCCTTGGAAGGAAAGTTATGACCAATCTAGATAGCATATTCAAAAGCAGAAACATTACTTTGCCAACAAAGGTCCGTTGAACTTCCTGATGTTCAAGCTGGTTTTAGAAAAGGCAGAGGAACCAGAGATCAAATTGCCAACATCCGCTGGATCATCGAAAAAGCAAGAGAGTTCCAGAAAAACATCTATTTCTGCTTTATTGACTATGCCAAAGCCTTTGACTGTGTGGATCACAATAAACTGTGGAAAATTCTGAAAGAGATGGGAATACCAGACCACCTGATCTGCCTCTTGAGAAATCTGTATGCAGGTCAGGAAGCAACAGTTAGAACTGGACATGGAACAACAGACTGGTTCCAAATAGAAAAAGGAGTTCGTCAAGGTTGTATATTGTCACCCTGTTTATTTAACTTATATGCAGAGTACATCATGAGAAATGCTGGACTGGAAGAAACACAAACTGGAATCAAGATTGCAGGGAGAAATATCAATAACCTCAGATATGCAGATGACACCACCCTTATGGCAGAAAGTGAAGAGGAACTCAAAAGCCTCTTGATGAAGGTGAAAGTGGAGAGTGAAAAAGTTGGCTTAAAGCTCAACATTCAGAAAACGAAGATCATGGCATCCGGTCCCACCACTTCATGGGAAATAGACGGGGAAACAGTGGAAACAGTGTCAGATTTTATTTTTCTAGGCTCCAAAATCACTGCAGATGGTGATTGCAGCCATGAAATTAAAAGACACTTACTCCTTGGAAGGAAAGTTATGACCAACCTAGATAGCATATTCAAAAGCAGAGACATAGCCAACAAAGGTTCGTCTAGTCAAGGCTATGGTTTTTCCTGTGGTCATGTATGGATGTGAGAGTTGGACTGTGAAGAAGGCTGAGCGCCAAAGAATTGATGCTTTTGAACTGTGGTGTTGGAGAAGACTCTTGAGAGTCCCTTGGACTGCAAGGAGATCCAACCAGTCCATTCGAAAGGGGATCAGCCCAGGGATTTCTTTGGAAGGAATGATGCTAAAGCTGAAACTCCAGTACTTTGGCCACCTCATGCGAAGAGTTGACTCATTGGAAAAGACTCTGATGCTGGGAGGGATTGGGGGCAGGAGGAGAAGGGGACTACAGAGGATGAGATGGCTGGATGGCATCACCGACTCGATGGACATGAGTTTGGGTGAACTCTGGGAGTTGGTGATGGACAGGGAGGCCTGGTGTACTGCAATTAATGGGGTCTCAAAGAGTCAGACACGACTGAGTGACTGAACTGAAACTATGGTGATTCCACTGGAGGTAAAGAAAAGCTGAGAGACTGAAGATTTTAAAGATAAATTATTATTATTAGCTACATCTTTTTATTGTGATAGACTGTAAACCACAGTCATATTGTTTTAATATATTGGGTAGCCCGGTCCCAGGACAACTGTTTTGAATCCAATTCATCGAGTATTCTCTTTAGAGAGTGATTCTGTTTTCATGGGCTACATGCAGTTTTCTTTTTTAAAACCTTTTATTGCCATCAGGGAAGGCAATCTTATTTACAGAAAGCCCCTCTCCCACCATGTTTGTATGTATATCCATATATCCAGACATATATCTTAAGAGTATATGTATGCTAAGTCACTCAGTTGTGTCCAACTCTTTGTGACCCCATGAACTGAAGCCCTAGGCCACCAGTCTCCTCTGTCCATGGGATTTCCCAGGCAAGAATACTGGAGTAGATTACCATGCCCTTCTCTAGGGGCTCTTCCTGACCCAGGAATCAAACTCTCATCTCTTACATCTCCTGCATTGGCAGGTGGGTTCTTTACCACTAGGGCCAGCTGAGAAGTCTCTAAGTGTATACAGCTCAGTGAATTTTCACAATCTGAACACACCTGTGTATCCACTACCCAGATCAAGAAACAAAACCTTATTTCCATCAAGGGACTCTGTCATACTGCCTTCCAGTCATTGCCTATCCTGACTTCCAACACTATAGATTAGTTTTGCCTCTTTTTGGACTAGATATATATAGAATCATAAAGTATGCATTCTTTCGTGCTTGACTTCTTTACTCAACTTTATGAGATCTTTCCATATAGTTGTCGATTATTGATGTTATTTCATTCTATAAGTGTACCTTTGAATTTACCTTTCTGATGGATGTTAGGGTAGGTTTCAGTTTGGAGCTATTATAGATAGTGTTACTATAAGCATACTAGTACATATCTTTTGGCCTTTTCTTTTGATGGAACATTTTGGTGGCTGAGTTTTAAATACAATTAAGTACTCTTGCCTGGAAAATCCTATGGATGGAGGAGCCTGGTAGGCTGCAGTCCATGGGGTTGCTAAGAGTCGGATACGACTGAGCAACTTCACTTTCACTTTTCACTTTCATGCATTGGAGAAGGAAATGGCAACCCACTCCAGTGTTCTTGCCTGGAGAATCCCAGGGACGGGGGAGCCTGGTGGGCTGCCCGTCTATGGGGTCGCACAGAGTCGGACACGACTGAAGTGACTTAGCAGTAGCAGTAATTTATTTTTGAATCTGTTCGTCAGTAACGTAGTACTATATATTTCAATATCTCAAACATATAAACACCAGATCATGAAGGACTTTGCTCTCACAAATGTGAAAACTTTTGGCAACAAGAACTGCTGATGTGAGAAATTTTAAGTTTGGAAGTTTAAAACATCTGGAATTACATTTGCCATTTTGACTTTCTTTTTAAGCAGTCACAAACTACATGTCCAGGATTTGAGAACATCATGATTTTGCTACATCTCTTTGCTGTAATGGACTGTAAACCACAGTCATATGATAAGCAAGGTTGGTTAGGCTGTCCTGAAGAATGTGCAAATGTTTGGTACTAACACAGTCCTTGGCCTTGTATTTGAAAATCATATCATTCTTTATCCTACCACAGTTGTTTAGGAACAAAGCCAGCAATTTACTTCTTTTGAATTATCTATTTCTGCTTTTTGACTCTCTGAAGCATGGAAAGAGAACCAGTCTCAGAGATAACTATTATCAGCTGAGAGACTCTTCTGCATAACAAGACAACACTCATTTACTGTACATCCCTACTCTCATATTCCTGTAACTTGTCTTCTCCACCCAGAAACCCCTTTTCCTTTGTTTTGTCTAAAATAGTACATAAACCTCAATCATTTGGTCTCCTAGCGTCTTATTTCTTTATGAAATTTCCGCGCATACTTACATAATTAAAACTGTCTTTTCTCTTGCTGATTTGTTTTTGTCAGTTTAATTTCCAGGGTCCCTAGGCAGAGAACCTAAGAAGGTAAAGGGAAACATTTTTTTCTTTTGCTGCATTAGAATTGGCAATTCTCCAAGTAAGAATATGTGCTACTTTTGGCCTCATGCCTAAAGTATGGGATATTAGGCTATATTTTCCCACAGTTCAGGCAGTTCTATCCAGAAGTGCTAGCCCAGCTGTCCCTTCTGCGTGTCACCAGAATAACTGTCAAAGCACTGACTCAAATAAATTTTACATCTTGTCTTTGAACCCTATTAAAACTTGCAGTGGTGATTTTATTTTAGAATATAATTGTTTCTCTTTTTCCACAAATAGGGAATAAATAAGCTTCACTCAGTACCAGTGTTATAGAGATCTGAATTCTCTTTCCATTTCTACCTCTGACTTTTCTATTTGACCTTTCAAAAGTATGTTAGTCACTCAGTTGTGTCTGATTTTTTTGTGTCCCCATAGACTGTATGTAGCCTCTGTCCGTGGAATTCTCCAGGCAAATATTCAAATATTCAGTTAAATATTTGAATAAGGGGTTCTACAACTGATTGTATATCTCAATATACATCACTCTCATATAGAACTGTTGTGAGGAAAACTGCATTTTATAAATGTAGAAAAGGTTATAAACAAAATTGCATTTTGTTACTTAAATTGCAAAAGCTCAAAATCAAGGAAATGAAATGTGATAGTCATTAACAACATTTGCAAATATTTCCTGGTCTCCACTTCACAGGCAATTTCTATTCCCTTTGTGGGTGATGCTATGGGAAGACGGGGTACCTGTGACTAGTTTAGGTCAATCAGTTGTGAGTAGAGGTGACTCCACTCACAGCATTTAATGTCCTTCTGCAAGATCCTTCAAGGCTTATGTCCCTCTGCCATTACAACCAACAAGTTCCAGATTGTGTCTGCATCTTCAATTTGGGTCCCTGAGTAACTATGAAGAACAGAATCCTGCTGCCAACCCATCATACCCAGATAGCCTGAGCGAGAAACAAACCTTTGTTGTTTTTGAAACCATTGGGTGTCATTTTGGGTGCTCCCCAAGAGGTCCAGTACCACAGAGCTTTAGGTCTCCTCACAGAAAAGAATTTAGCAAGAGGCAAAGTGATAGATAAGAAGTGATTTACTAGAATAGGACGCTTGTGAGGCTAAGAAGCATGCAGGCACGGGGGTACCATGCCCAGAGAACTTACTGGGCTACAGTTTTACAATCAAAGGAACAGTAGGGTGGGGGTGGGAGGGGGCAGAATTTCTTTGTCTTTCTTGAGTAGACATCATGCTTCCATCATCAGTTCCTCCTCCAGGTTGAGCAGGGGAGTTTTCTTGTCCCTATGTGATCAAGCTAGGTCCACAAATTACTATTTTTTTATGTGTGTAGAAAGCATGTCCTAGGGATCATTAACTTACTGAGCTCAATGAGCAGGATATGGGTCTCATGCCACCATTGTTTCATTGTTTTGGGGCATGTCTCATGTTTCTGTTGCATGATTTTGTTCCTACGCTAGATTGCTTGGTTTTGTGGTTAAGCAAACCTACTTTCTTGAGTAATCATTAATTTACAGAGGTCTCTCACACTTTTTCTACTTACAATCTCCTAGTGGGATTAACTATTTAATCACCTGTTTTGTCCCTTCATTCTGTCCCTATCATTTTGAACCAATGATATTGTTTGTTACTGCATCTTGAATCAACTTAATCTAGCCTATCCTGACTCATACAAGTAGCTCCAACAATGTCATTTGGTTGAGTTTTTCTTGGGGCAATTTTAGTCAAAAAGAAATTTTCATTTAGTTTTTCAATAACTTTTCATGAAGTTCCTATGGGGTTTACAGCAATGAATGAACAATATAAATGTCTCTGTTCTCATGAAAATTGGAAGAGGGCAAAGGAGACATTAGGCATATATCTAAGTATGATGAATGCTGTAATTGGAAAAGTATGGCTTTCTCTATGTATTATTCTTAGAATGCTGTGGTTCCTTTTCCCCTTTCTGTCTCTCTTTTAAATTAGAGATTATTCAGTCACTGAATATTATGCAAGGCTACCTAGAAAAGAATGAGAAAGGAAAAAAAAAAAACAAGTTTCTAACTCTTGAGAAGTATCTTGGAATCATAGAAATGTACCTTGCCCAGTCTGGAACTTAGATTCCAACATTGCTTTTGAACAGTGGGCAGCCTCAGACAAGTAGCAAGCTTTGCTGTGTAAAAGATGTAAAACAGATCAGATGTAAAACAGCACTAAATATAACCTCCTCTGGCCAGACTTTCATAATTACTACAATAATTAAATTAAGCAGAGAATTAAGTGTCCCATAAAAAAGAAAGTGTTATTATTCTTTGAAGATTTTACTTGAAATGCATTGGATGAGGCTATAAAGAACCAGTTAAAAAAAAAAAAGATTTGGTCTGCCTGTAAAGCAACAGATAAACAAATTAAAATTAAAATTGTACCCTTCCAGCTGTGGGAAATTTTACAGAATGACACGGTAGAATTACACCTTCGAGAATCTAAACTCAGTGTTCATTGCCAAGTAATATCTACTAATGTTGTGCTATTAGGATATGGTTGAAACATGCCAAAAATTTCCTTGTAATCTTCACAAGAAATATTCAATACTTTTCTTGTCAGTAGAATGAAATGAATGTACAAATACCTAGTTTTATACAAGTGGATAAACAAAAAAATGCATGCAGCATTAAAAACTGCCATTGTCTGTGAATCTGTAATTTCAAAAGTGTATACACTTATAACTTGTTGGAAATACCTAATGTTCTGAACTCATTCCTCTTTTCTAAGTCTCATTTAGATTAGAGTTCAGAATCTCAAGGTAATATTATAAGAGATGATGAAAGGCACATTTGTCACTGGTTGTCAGGCAACCCAAAGCATGAGTTATTGGCGTGTACAAACACATCTCCTTATTAGGCACACAGAGTGGGTGTAGGTGCTGAACTGCTTTTCTATTGGTTAGTTTCCTTTCCAATGGCAGAAGAGAAAGTATTTTTCTCCGAGTTAATTAGCATATTCTGGGAGAGATTGTGTTTCTTTCCCTGGCAGTGTTAAATATAGGCTTGAAAACCAGCCTTTAGCATTTATCATTTAAAAGTTACTTTAACTTTGGATGTTCTATATTTTTATGTACAAAAATACTTCAGAAAAGCTTTTGAAAATTCAAATAATAGCTCACAATGATTATGCTATGAGAAGTTAGCTAGAGAGAAAGATTGGTTTTCTTGAGGATGCTTTTATATAAAGAAAATAGTAATTGACTATCTTCCCAGATTGAAACAAGGAAAAATAACTCCAGGTCTGAAAGGACAACAGAAATAGTGTTCCTGATCCTCACCCCACCTTTGCATAGACCACAAGGAATAGTCAGAAAACTGGGAAGAGGGCAGAGTTATAGCAAAGGAACAAAGAGGAAGGGACCAAGACAGGGATATCAGTCTGCCCACATGAGTGACAGCCAGATGGCCTGAAATGTGACCCAATGAAAACAGTATGGAAACAGATGCTTAGTGCTCTTTGAACTGTATGTAACTGCATAGTGCAAGCTTACAGAATATTTTCTACATGTTTTCTCATTCTCTGGTTTCTGCCTCCTCCTATTTCATCCTACACCCACTGATACTATTTTGTATCATATAGCAGTGTTTCACAAAGCTTCAGTAGCGCCCTATTTCCAATAGTGTTAAATTTATAAAAGAAAGCCTAAGCTTCTACAGCTGGTATTCACAGTTTTCCATGGGCTGCTGCTACCCTTCAACAACCTTCTGACCCACTATTTTCCTAAACAGACACTAACTCCACCCAAACATGTCATTTACTATGCCTGCTGTAAGGGTTCTGGCTCGCTTGCTCCCTAGCCTCTGCTCAAGGCAAATCTTAATTTTCTCCTCTTAGTTTTCTTAAACCTTCAGAAATGGAAGGATCAAAGTGAAAGTTTGCCTTGTGATTAATGACAGCTTGTGCTGTTAGAGAAGAACCAGAATAGAGTATCACTTTATGCTGCAAACCATAATGGTCGATACCTGCAAACCAGATGGTCGACACTGAAATCAGATTGATTATATTCTTTGCAGCCAAAGATGGAGAAGCTCTATACAGTCAGCAAAAACAAGACCAGGAGCTGACTGTGGCTCAGACCATGAACTCCTTATTGCCAAATTCAGACTGAAATTGAAGAAAGTGGAGAAAACCACTAGACCATTCAGGTATCACCTAAATCAAATCCCTTATGACTATACAGTGGAAGTGAGAAATAGATTTAAGGGCCTAGATCTGATAGACAGAGTGCCTGATGAACTATGGATGGAGGTTCATGATATTGTACAGGAGACAGGAATCAAGACCATCCCCAAGAGAAGGAAATGCAAAAAAAGCAAAATGGCTGTCTGAGGAGGCCTTACAAATAGATGTGAAAAGAAGAGAAGTGAAAAGCAAAGGAGAAAAGGAAAGATATACCCATTTGAATACAGAGTTCCAAAGAATAGCAAGGAGAGATAAGAAAGCCTTCCTCAGCAATCAGTGCAAAGAAATAGGGGAAAACAATAGAATGGGAAAGACTAGAGATCTCTTCAAGAAAATCAGAGATACCCAGGGAACATTTCATGCAAAGATGGGCTCAATAAAGGACAGAAATGGTATGGAC
>NW_011495025.1:6057509-6057700 GCF_000754665.1 Bison bison bison | reverse complement strand
CTCCGGGAGTTGGTGATGGACAGGGAGGCCTGGAGTGCTGTGATTCATGGGGTCACAAAGAGTTGGACATGACTGAGTGACTGAACTGAACTGAACTGTTGGAGAAGACTTTTGAGAGTCCCTTGGACTGCAAGGAGATCCAACCAGTCCATTCTAAAGGAGATCAGTCCTGGGTGTTTTTTGGAAGGACT
>NW_011495025.1:6015723-6056759 GCF_000754665.1 Bison bison bison | reverse complement strand
AGAAAGTGAAGAAGAACTAAAGAGCCTCTTGATGAAAGTGAAAGAGGAGAGAGGAAAAGTTGGCTTAAAGCTCAACATTCAGAAAACTAAGATCATGGCATCTGATCCCATCACTTCATGGCAAATAGATGGGGAAACAGTGGAAACAGTGTCAGACTTTATTTTGGGGGGCTCCAAAATCACTGCAGATGGTGATTGCAGCCATGAAATTAAAAGACGCTTACTCCTTGGAAGAAAAGTTGTGACCAACCTAGAAAGCATATTGAAAAGCAAAGACATTACTTTGCCAACAAAGGTCCATCTAGTCAAGGCTATGGTTTTTCCATTGGTCATGTATGGATGTGAGAGTTGGACTGTGAAGAAAGCTGAGCACCAAAGAATTGATGCTTTTGAACTGTGGTGTTGGAGAAGACTCTTGAGAGTCCCTTGGACTGCAAGGAGATCCACCCAGTCCATCTTAAAGGAGACCAGTCCTGGGTGTTCATTGGAAGGACTGATGTTGTAGCTGAAACTCCAATACTTTGGCCACCTGATGCGAAGAGCTGACTCATTTGAAAAGACCCTCATGCTGGGAAAGATTGAGGGCAGGAGAAGAAGTGGACGACAGAGGATGAGATGGTTGGATGGCATCATCGACTCCATGGACATGTGTTTGGGTGGACTCCTGGAGTTGGTGATGGACAGGGAGGCCTGGCATTTTGTGGTTTATGGGGTCACAAAGAGTTGGACACAACTGAGCGACTGAACTGATCTGAACTGAAACAGACAAAATTTTGTCCTTGTGCAACATACACTCTAGAGAAAGAAATAGAAAACAAAAAAGATAAATATGTTCTTTGATATTTACAACAATGAATCATCTATTAAAAAAAATGATGACTAATGGGCTAGAGAAAGGAATTTGTGCTCTTTGAGGTGAGGAAGTGAGCAAAAGCCTAGCACTGGAGGGCAAAAGCCATATTGAAGGGAGAGAACAGATGCATACATATATTTGGAGGTAAAATATTCCACGCAAAGGAAAGGGAAAATGCAAAGGCCCTGCAGCAGAGTGGCAAAGAAGCTTGCAGGATGGGAATATATTTAAAGAGTGTGGCTCAGGTGGTAAAGAGTCTGCTTGCAATGTGGGAGACCTGGGTTCAAACCCTGGATTGGGAAGATCCTCTGGAGAAGGAAAAGGGAAAGAATACCCACTCCAGTATTCTGACCTAGAGAATTCCATGGACTGTATAGTTCATGGGGTTGCAAAGAGTCGGACACAACTGAGCGACTTTCACTTTCACTTTACCACTAACCCAGGTGGTGCTCTTGGTAAAGAACCCGCCTGCCAATGCAGGTAGACATAAGAGATGTGGGTTCAATCCCTGTTGGGAAGATCCTCTGGAGGGAGGCATGACAACCCATTCCAGTATTCTTGCCTGGAGAAGTCCATGTATAGAGGAGCCTGGTGGGCTACAGTCCATGGGGTTACAAAGAGTTCGATATGACTGAGAGCCTAACACTTTCACTTCACGTTCCATAGAAAGAATATGGCCAATCTCAAAAGGCAAGAATGGCCTTGGGAGAAACACACTCTACAGAGTGTGGGCCATCACAGAAAGCCTAGAGGCCTGAAAATATGAGGTGGTTAGTTTTTATGGGTTGGATAATTGCATAGGCTAACGACTGGTAGGATTATTCCAACTATTTTGGAGAAGGGGCAGAGATTTAGGAATTGGACCACCACCCACTTTTTGACCTTCTGTGTTCAGCCTCAGAACTGTCATGGTGCTGGTGTGTGTCATTTAGATACTAATGTGTTACAATGAGCATATAATGAGGTTCAAGGTTCATTGGAAGTCAAATCTTCTGCCATCTTAGATCTAGGTAGTTCTAACTAGATTTTGTCATGTCTTTTGGCTGTTATTCTTTCAAAGATCATGCCCAGACTACTTCCCTCCTGTTTCAGTTCCAGGGAGAAATCAAGATGAAAGACACATACTGAGAAGTCATCAGTGTACAAATGGAATTTTTTTTTAAGATTTATTTATTTGTTTATTTATTCATATTTGGCTGTGCTGGGTCTTTATTGCACTGCACAGGCTTTACTCTTCATTGTGGCTTCTCATTGCAGTGGCTTCTCTTGTTATGAAGCATGGGCTTCAGTACTTTTGGTGTGAGGGCTTTAGTGGTTGTGGCTCACAGGCTGTAGGGTGCTGGCTCAGTAGTTATAGCACATGGGCTTAGTTCCTCTGAGGCATGTGGGATCTTCCCAGACCAGGAGTCAAACCTGTGTCCCCCGAATTGGCAGGCATACTTTTAACCACTAGGCCACCAAGGAAGCCCCTGCAGATGGAATTTAAAGCCATGAAACTGAGATCACCTAGGAAGTAAGGTGGATGGAGAATAGAGGATGCTGGATATCATAGCCCTGGGATTTTGTAGAATTTAGAGGTTGGTAAAAGGAAGAGGTCCAGGCAAAGGAAACTAAGAAGGAATAACCATGAGGTAGGAGGAAAACCAGTTTTTTTAAAAAGTGAGAGAAAAGCAATAAAAAAAATTTCAAGAAGGAAAGTGTAAGCAGTTGTATCAAATATAGATAGAGGTTGAGGGCTATGAGTTGATGATTAGACGTGACCATGTAAAGGTCTTTAAAGACCCAGACAAGAGCAGTGTCAGTGCACTGGGGGCACATAAATCTAATTGGCATGAGTGCAAGAGAGAATGAGTAGAAAGGGAGCAAACAGTCTAAAAGTACTTGATGGGTTTTATTTTAATATGGGACATTGGAATGAGGCAGTAACAGAGGGGAATTCTTTTTAAATGTAACATATTATACATATAGCACATATGCATGCTGATGAGAATAATTTTGAAGGAAATCAAAGACTGACTTGCAAGAAAAGGAAATAAGGAAAGGAGCAAATCAGTCATCTAGGATGGGGGAGGAGTTGGAGGACCTAGAAGAGTTAGGGGGTAGCTAGACAGCTCTCAGGACCCACTTGAGGTTAGGTTCATGAATTTGGTGTGAGACTAGTTAGTGTATTAATGTCCTCCTCCAGCTATATTCAGCTACTTGGGTACAGAAACAGATCAGATGAAGAGTTAAATATGACTAGGTTAAGATTTAGTGTTAGTCGCTCAGTTGTGTTGGACTCTTTGCAACGCCATGGACTGTAGCCCACCAGGCTCCTCTGTCTGTGGAATTCTCCAGGCAAGAATACTGGAATGGGTAGCCATGCCCTTCTCCAGATGATCTTCCTGAGTCAGGGATTGAACCTGGGTCTCCTGCATTCCAGGCAGATTCTTTACCAACTGAGCCACCAGGGAAGCCCATAAGATTTACATAGGTAAGAATTACCTACGTGGGTATAACGAAGTGGGGAAGTGAGAAATTATAACAATGGGCCATGGAATCCAAGCTTGATAAACAGAGGAGAGGGCATGAGTGGTGTCATGGAAATTAAAAAGCTGGTGAAGTCAATCGACTGGGGATACTGGCCATTGTACAAACTTATATGAGTATCTTTTTTTTTCCCAGTATACTCTAAAATATGAATGATTTGTGAATAACATATAAAAGTAACCTTGTATGCATTTAATGAGAAGAAAGATGTTTCTTAACACAAAGAAATGAATCCCTAAATGGGCAAATTCTAGAAGTATTTGGTAGGATAATGGGAGAATATTGAAGGAAAGAGCCTCAATAATATAATTTAAGGATGTCCCCATTTGATAAAAGGATAAGGCTGACAGTGCTCCATGGGGTCCTGAATATGCAGTGACTTGTGGCTTTCTCTGTACCAAAAGGGAGTTATTCATCAACCAGAAGTCTAGCAAGATGAAGTAGAGACTCACTTGATCTTGAAAGATCAAGACATATTATACAAATAATACAGGACTGGAATTTGTGTTACTAACTTCTTTGTTAATATATTTTCCACAAGAAAGAACATGAGGGAAGGTGAACTATCTTAATAATTGACTTCAGTCACCATTAAGCAGCCACAGTGAGTTCTATAAATAGATAGAATTAATAAATCCTAGGTGTATGGGGACTGAGCATGAAAAATTATAGGATCTATATATATCAGATCAGATCAGTCGCTCAGTCGTGTCCGACTCTTTGCGACCCCATGAATCGCAGCATGCCAGGCCTCCCTGTCCATCACCAACTCCCCGAGTTCACCCAGACTCACGTCCATTGAGTCAGTGATGCCATCCAGCCATCTCATCCTCTGTCATCCCCTTCTCCTCCTGCCCCCAATCCCTCCCAGCATCAGAATCTTTTTCCAATGAGTCAACTCTTCACATGAGGTGGCCAAAGTACTGGAGTTTCAGCTTCAGCATCATTCCTTCCAAAGAACTCCCAGGGCTGATCTCCTTTCGAATGGACTGGTTGGATCTCCTTGCAGTCCAAGGGAGTGACTGAGCGACTGATCTGATCTGATCTGATCTTGCTTTTTCCATGATCCAGCGGATGTTGGCAATTTGATCTCTGGTTCCTCTGCCTTTTCTAAAACCAGCTTGAACATCAGGAAGTTCACGGTTCACATATTGCTGAAGCCTGGCTTGGAGAATTTTGTGCATTACTTTACTAGCGTGTGAGATGAGTGCAATTGTGCAGTAGTTTGAGCATTCTTTGGCATTGCCTTTCTTTGGGATTGGAATGAAAACAGTCCTTTTCCAGTCCTGTGGCCACTGCTGAGTTTTCCATATATATATATATATATATATATGGAATACCAAAAATATTAACAAAAGTGCTGACAACAGAAATGTATAAATCAGGCCTGAAAATAAATAGATTTACTAGTGTAGTCATTACCAATAAACTAATTTCATTGCTCCCAGGAAATAAAATCCACCATGGATTGTGGCACAGACAGCTAGATACCAAATTAAGTATCTATTCTCCTTAGTAACAGACCCCTCCTTGATTTTTATCTGGGCATACTGGTGGCAAAAAGAAAACATTATTTCCTAGTCACTCTTATAATTAGTTTGGTCTGGCTGTTAAATTCATGCCATAAGATGCAAGTAGAAGTACATGGACCTTCAGAAAGTCACAATACAAAGGGAGGAGGCATGTCTTTCTGTCATTTTCCTTTCCTGGACTGTGGACATAATGGCTGGAACTTACGAATCATTTTGGATCATAGTATGACAAGACAGAGATGGCAGAGCAGTAAGATAGGAGGTTGGATCTTTGGTGAAGATCTATGGACCTGCTCTATGGACCAACCATAACAACCCTTTCTGTTAGAGCTGCAAAATCTGATCATAACAAGCACACACATTTATCATTGCAGATGCCACAGTCTCTAGCATAGTATTTTACACATAATAGTCACTCAGTAAATATTTGGTGAATAAGTACCATTATTTGTGATGGGGGTTTAGCTTCTGAAAGTGCTGTTTTAGTGGAAACTTGAATGGTATTTCCCCAAATGTAGCAGGTTTTTTTTTTCTGTTGCCTTTAGATGAGCCTCTGAATGACATGTGCATGCTAAATCACTTTAGTCGTGTCTGACTCTATGTGACCCTATGGACTGTAGCCTGCCAGGCTCCTCCGTCCATGAGATTCTCCAGGCAAGAATATTGGAGTGGGTTGCCATGCCCTCCTCAAGGGGATCTTCCCAATCCGAGGAACGAACCCAGGTCTCCCACATTGCAGGCTGATTTTTTATCACCTGAGCCACCAGTGAAACCCCAAAGTGACATGTATAGAAGTGAATACAAGACGGGATATAGATTTTATTCACAAATCTTTGCAATATATTTGCTCTTAAAAATTGTCTTCAGTATCAATTATTGGCATGTGACAAGTAACCCAAATAATCATCAGCTTAAAACAACAGTCATTTATTATTACGTTCTTGTTTCTGCAGCTTGGCTGAAGTTCAGCCAACCTAGGTTTGGTTCAGCTGGGGAGCTCTGCATCTCACTGCAGTTCTGCAGGTTAGCTGGATCAGCTGTATTCAGAGTGTCTCTCCTTCTCGGGCAAGTGGCCCTTCTTTTCATGATGATGATAAGAGCACAAAAAGAGGAAACACTCAAGGATTGTTTAGGCCTAGACTTGGAACTCGTGCATAGTCTCTGTTTTCTACATACCATTGGCCAAAGCAAGTCACATGGTCTAGTAGATTCAGTATGACCATCAGTTACTTTTGACTCCTCCCATCAAGAGGTAGTTTACTTTACACAGATATTCTTTACCTCTTGAAGATGGGCTTGTGACTTGCTTTGACCAATAGAATCTGATAGAAGTTAAGTTTGTTATATATATACATATTTGGCTGTGTTGGGTCTTCATTGCTGCATGTGGTCTTTCTCTAGTTGCAGCGAGTTGGGACTACTAGTTGAGGTGCATGGGCTTCTCGTGTGGTGGCTTCTCGTTGCAGAGCACAGGCTCTACAGCGTATGGGCTTCAGTAGTTGTGGCTCACAGGCTCTATAGTTGTGGTGCACAAGTTTAGTTGCCCTATGGCATGTGGAACCTTCCTGGACCAGGGATGGGACTCATGTCCCTCATATTGGCAGGCAGATCTTTAACCACTGGACCACCAGGGAAGTCTGGAAGTGAAGTCTTGTCCCTCAGTGAACCCTAGCTTAAAATGGACTTGTATTTCCACCCTCACCCTCTTGGGACGCTGCAACCACCACATGAGGATGAGGAAACCCAACTCAGTTGAGCCTCTTCGTGGATGAAAGCTCATATGGAGAAAAGCCTGACAATCCCAACTGTCCAAGCTCAGGCCCCAGGCTCTCTGTCTAGTTAATGTAACTTTATGAGTGAGCCCAAGTCAGAGCAACAAAAGAATTCCCATTCAAACCATAGAATTGTTCCAGAGCTATTTTAAGTCACTGGTTTGGTGTGCAGCAACAGATAAATAATACATATATCTAAGGCCAGAGTCAAGGCACGGGGAAGTATACTCTGCATCAGATAAGTGTGTGAATACAGAGAGGCGTAAAGAATTGAGACCAACAAATCAATCCACTCTAGTGTATAATATCTGACTTTTGATTATTTTAAATATAGATTGATCTTTAGTTGTTAGTGGCTTTGGGCATTTTAAATTTGTTTTCTTACTCCCCAGCCCATTCTATCTTCATGATAGTTTATCTTCAGTTCTTCCCTTCCTGTCCTCACATACTGTTGCCCTATCATAACGTGGAGTCTATTTCTGCACACCCTTCAGCCTGGGCTGGCCAGAAACTGCTTTGACCAATAAAGTACAGGGAAGCAACACTGTCTCAACTCCTAACCTTTCAGAAGCCTGGCAGCTTCCATGTCCTGCCTTTTGGAAGCCTGCCACCTCGTAAGAAATACAACCATGGAGGCAAGTCTGCTGTGAGAAACCAAGTTTCTGACATTTGTTGAAGACAAATGATCACTTACACATATGTTTTATAAGGTTCTAGTTTGCATTCAGATTTTTCAGATGATAGACACCGTATTTTGTTTTTTCAGACATCAGGTGATAGCCATGCCGGGGGAATTATGAATACTGCTGCTGTGAACATTCACCTGCAGGTTTTGGTGTGGATACATGTTTTCACTATTTTGAGGTACATCTCTGTGAGTGGAATTGCTAGGCCATATGGTAGCTGCTATACATCTTTGAATCTCTTTTCCTAAAGGAATAAATTTTTTAAAAAAATCTGAATCTGTGACAGAATTTAGAGGGTCAGAATTCCTTGAAAAATGCAAGACATTGTTTAAAATATAGTATGTTGGAGTAATTATTAATAGTATAACATGATTAAAAAATAGTATAACCATACTATAACATGATTAAAAAGTTCAATCCAATCATGTAAACCATAAAACAAACCAGAAAGGAAGACAGGAAGCCATAGTATGTCTATTAATATAAATGATCAGATCAGATCAGATCAGTCGCTCAGTCGTTGTCTGACTCTTTGTGACCCCATGAATCACAGCACACCAGGCCTCGCTGTCCATCACCAACTCCCAGAGTTCACTCAGACTCACATCCATCGAGTCAGTGATGCCATCCAGCCATCTCATCCTCTGTCGTCCCCTTCTCCTCCTGCCTCCAATCCCTCCCAGCATCAGAGTCTTTTCCAATGAGTCAACTCTTCGCATGAGGTGGCCAAAGAACTGGAGTTTCAGCTTTAGCATCATTCCTTCTAAAGAACACCCAGGGCTGATCCCCTTTCGAATGGACTGGTTGGATCTCCTTGCAGTCCAAAGGACTCTCAAGAGTCCTCTCCAACACCACAGTTCAAAAGCATCAATTCTTCGGCGCTCAGCCTTCTTCACAGTCCAACTCTCACATCCATACATGACCACAGGAAAAACCATAGCCTTGACTAGACGAACCTTTGTTGGCAAAGTAATGTCTCTGCTTTTGAATAATGATGTCATGTGCTTATTCCTGGATTCTGATCTGACCCTGTCTTCCCCTATCTCTAGGGCAGCTCTGCTCTGCCCCCTGCCCTCCACATGAGACAGCTCAAGGGACCACTATCTCCCCTCAGGTCTCTGATCACCCAGCAGTGCGTTAGAGGGCTGTTCCCCGACCACCAGCCTACAATAGCTGTCCCCCACCGTCTATCCCCTTGCCAGTCCCCATCTCCACAGCATTTATCAGCCCCTCAGATGTTTCCTCACTCACTGATTCATGTTTGTCATCCCCAGACTGTTAGTTCTGTGGACGGTGGATTTTTGTTTAAACTGTAATATCCCTCAAACCTAGAACAGAGCCAATTGCTTAAGTGTATTTATTAAATGAACGGGTGAATGAATGAATGACTGAGGACTCCTTCTTTTCCTTGCAAAGCCTTTGCTGCTTCGAAGATTACACTACGGGCAAGTGCATTACACTGTATCAAGCAAATACCACGTGAAGTTGGCCACTGTCAGAAAATGCCAAGGGATGTTAGTCAGTTCACCTCTGAGTCACGGAAGCAGAAAAGAAAACGAAATTTAAAACTAACCTAAATACTTCTCTTCTCACTTCATGACATGATTTCTGCTGCTTCCCTCTTCAGTTTTGGCTTTTTGTACCCTTCAATGTTTGCTGTTCTTTACCTCACACCTTGTGTGGCACAGAATAGTAGGGCTGGTTAAAAAGCCTCAGGTCTGAAGAAGCCTTAATTATTGGTGCAGAAAGAGCTCAGCCTGATTATTTCTACAAGAGTCCTTTTAAAAGTCTAAATCAGAAGGCAAGTGTCTACCTGGCTTTCTCTTCCGTGTTTTCTTTATATAACACGTATCCTTATCAGTCTTTAAAAGGCCTTCTTTTCCTCCCTTGTCGTTTCTTTCACATTTGCCTCCACTTTTTCCATCTTTGGCCCTATCTAAACTCAAGGACTAGTGTAGATAGCTGTAGCAGGAGATGCCCGTACTTTTGTGTCTCTTTATGTTTTATGCCACATCTTTTAATTACTTCCTTGTCTCAGTTCACTTATTTTGAGCAAATGTTTGTGGAGTAACTAATATGCTGGATACTTGCTAGGCCTTGGGGACTCTAAAATAATCAAGCAACTCCTGCTTTTAATATTTTGCAGTTTAAGCAGTCTCCATTCCATTCATTTGTGTCAGAATTGTAAGCTTCTTGAGGTTTCTCTATGGACTTAGAATAGCTTACACACGGGAAATATTCACTGGTGTGAGAAATTAAACTGAATTGATAACCAACCTAAAATTTGTTTTCTTTCCTCTACTCCTTTTCAGTCTAATCTATGTCTACCTGTGATACAATAAGAAATACATATTTGGTCTTTGTCCCCAGATCCCAACACAGAGCTCCTAAATTCCTTAGAATTTCCTGAGTGAGAGGAATATCTTCTGTTCTAATGAAATGACACTTGCTTGGCCTTTAGATAGCTTCAGGGTGGGGACTAGTTGCCAAAAGAGCAAGACTTGCTTAGAAGTTTACAACTTTCAACCCCCAGGGAGGGGAAAGAGGTTGGAGATTGAGCTCATCACCAGTGCTCATGATTTGATCAGTCATACTTGCATAATGAAACCTCCATGAACCCCCCTAAATGATGAGATTCTGGCAGCTTCTGCATTGGTGAACACATGGAGGTGCTGGGAGGGTGGTCCCAGAGAAGGCATGGTAGCTCTGCACCCCTTGTCCCTTGCCTACCTCTATGCATCTCTTCTATTTAGTCATTCCTGGGTTGTACCCTGAAAATCGATAGCAGTAGCTAAACAATTTTCCTGGGTTCCATGAGCCAGTCTAGCAAATTACCAAACCTAGTGGGCAGTGGGGTGGATCATGGGAACCACTCTCCCAGGTATGGTAGAAGTTGTTTAGAAGTACAGGTAACAACTTGAAATGGGGAGCAGACTTGTGAGACTGCACTAAATCCAGGTAATTAATATAAGAATAGACTTGAATTGTGGCACACCTATTTGGTATCCAGAGAGTTGAAGAACTGGTTGGTGTTGGGAAAAAGAACACCTCACATTTGGTGTCAGAAGGGTTGTGAGAAAAAACTCTTGGGTATATACCTGGGAACTGCTGGATTATTTGCATTCAGAGTATATAAAGAACTGTTGCAATTCAGTAATAAAAAGACAAGCAAATTTAAAATGGGAAAAAGATCTGAATAGATGTTTCTCCAAAGAAGATATACAAATAGTCCATTAAAGCACATGAAAAGATGCCCAACATCATTAGTCATTAGGGAAATGCAAATTAAAGCCAGGATTAGATGCTGCTTTAGAAGATGCTGGAGAAGGCAATGGCACCCCACTCCAGTACTCTTGCCTGGAAAATCCCATGGATGGAGGAGCCTGGTAGGCTGCAGACCATGGGGTCGAGAAGAGTCGGACACGACTGAGCGACTTCACTTTCACTTTTCATTTTCATGCATTGGTGAAGGAAATGGCAACCCACTCCAGTGTTCTTGCCTGGAGAATCCCAGGGATGGGGGAGCCTGGTGGGCCACGGTCTATGGGGTCGCACAGAGTCGGACACAACTGAAGCGACTTAGCAGCAGCAGCAGTTAGAAGATGCTGCTTTAGATCCTGCTGGAGAAGGAAATGGCAACCCCCTCTAGTGTTCTTGCCTGGAAAGTCCCATGGACAGAGGGACCTGGCGGGCTACAGTCCATGGGGTCGCAAAGAGTCAGACATGACTGAGCGACTAACACTTCCCACCTGCTAGGATGGTTATAATAAAAAACATGGACAATAGCAAGTGTAGACAAGTGTGGAAGAATCTTAACCTTCATATATTGCTGGTAAGGATATAAATTGGACAACTACGATGGAAAACAATTTGGCAATTGCTAAGTGTTGGGCATAGAGTTACCATTTGATCCAGCAGTTCCTAGTGTATACTCAAGAGAAATTAAGACACATCCACACAACAGTATGTACATGCATGTACATAACAGCATTCTTTATAATAGCCAAAGAGTAGAAATAACCCAAGTGTCCATCAGCTGATGAGTAGACAAAGAAAATGTGGTACATCCATACAGTGGGGTATTATTCAGCAATAAAAATAACTGAAGTACTGATACATGCTATGACATGGATGAACCTTGAAAACATTATGCTAAGTAAAAGAAGCCAGTCTCAAAATACCACATATGGTGTGATTGCATTTATACGAAATGTCCAAAATAGGCAAATCTATAGAGACAGAAAGTAGCATCATGGTTGCCAAGAACTGAAGAGTGTCAGAGTTTGGAGGAGTAGTGGAGAATAAATACTGATGGGTTGATGGATAAAGGGTTTCTTTGGGGGGTGGTGATTAACGTATTCTAAAAGTAATGGTGGTGATGGCTGTACAACTCTGTGAATACATTAAAAACCGCTGAACTGTGTACTTTAAACAGGTGAATTATATAGTATGTGAATTATATATCCATCTGGCTGTTTAAAAAATGATATCGGCCTTCTCAGGGAACAGGGCAAGGTATGCACCTAAAATGGTTCAATCTGACTCTTCTCAGTTCATGGACTTTACCATGGGTTATTCACTTAACATAAGCAAGAATCACAGTACTCAGAGAAATGCAAAGTGAAACATTCACAAGGATATCACTTCACACCTTTAAGCCTGACAAAAAATCAGAAATGTGGATCCTGTCAAGGGTTGAAAGAGATGTGGGAAAAGAGGAACATACTCTCCTCCACTGCCAGTGGGCATTCTGGAGAAATAATCTGTCATATCTTGGTCTAATGAAGAAGGCACATTTTCTATGATCTAGCAATTCTACTCCTATATATATTCCAAATACATTTTTACATGGGTATATGTTGAAACATCCCTGGAGAAGAGAATGGCAACTCACTCCAGTATTCTTGCCTGGAAATATCATTGACAGAGGAGCCTGGCGGGCTACAGTCCATAGGGTCACAAAGAATCAGACATGACTGAGAAACCAACACACACACACACATAGGTGGGAACATGTTCAAAGATATTCATGGCATCACAGCCCAAGGTGAAAGGGGTTGGGGTCTATCTCAGTGCTCATCCTGGGAGAAGAAGGAAGAAGACAGGTCATATATGATGCACATGCAGGAATCTAATAGCTGCACGAGTAGCCTCACGTTGTTGTTGGCTAGTCATGTCTGACTATGTCATGTCAGACTCTTTCAGCCCCATGAACTCCAGCACACCAGGCTTTCCTTTCCTTCACTGTCTCCCGGAATTTGCTCAAACTCATGTCCGTTGAGTTGGTGATACCAGTGAATCCTCTTATCTCTGTCGTCCCCCTTTCCTCTTGCCCTCAATCTTTCCCAGCATCAGACTCTTTTCCAATGAGCCAGCTCTTCACATAGGGTAGCCAAAGTACTGGAGCTTCAGCTTCAGCATCAGTCCTTCTAATGAATATTCATGGTTGATTTCCTTTAGGATTGACTAGTTTGATCTCCTTGCAGTCCACAGGGCTGTCAAAAGTCTTCACCAGCACCACAATATGAAAGCAACAGTACTTCGGCACCCAGCGTTCTTTATGGTCCACCTCTCACATCCATACATGACTACTGGAAAAACCAGAGCTTTGATTATATGGGCCTTTGTCAGCAAAGTGATGTCTCTGCTTTTTAATAAGCTGTCTATGTTTGTCAGTGCTTTTCTTCCAAGGAGTGTCTTTTAATTTCATGCCTCCACCATGATTTTGGAGACCAAGAAAAGAGTCTGTCACTGTTTCCATTTTTTCCCGTTCTGTTCACCATGAAGTGATCAGACTGCATGCCGTGATGGTTGTTTTTTGAATGGTGACCTTTACACCAGCTTTTTCACAATTCTCTTTTAGCCTTGTCAAGAGGCTCTTTAGCTCCTCTTCACATTTTGCCATTCATATGCATATCTGTTCAGTTCAGTTGCTCAGTTGTGTCCGACTCTTTGCGACCCCATGGACTGCAGCACACCAGGCTTCCTGTCCATCACCAACTCCCGAAGCTTGCTCAAACTCATGTCCATCAAGTCGGTGATGCCATTAAACCATCTTATTCCTCTATCATCCCCTTTTCCTCTTGCCCTCAATATTTCCCAGCACCAGTCTTTTCCAATGAATCAGTACTTCACATCAGGTGGTCAGAGTATTGGAGTTTCAGCTGCAACGTCAGTCCTTCCAATGAATATTCAGGACTGATTTCCTTTAGGATGGACTGCTTGGATCTCCTTGCAGTCCAAGGGACTTTCAAGAATTTTCTCCAACATCACAGTTCAAAAGCATCAATTCTTTGGTGCTCAGATTTCTTTAGAGTCCAACTCCCATGTCCATACATGACCACTGGAAAGACCATAGCTTGGACTAGATGGACCTTTGTCACCAAAGTAATGTCTCTGCTTTTTGTCTAGGTTGGTCATAGCTTTTCTTCCAAGGAGCAAGCATCTTTTAATTTCATGGACGCAGTCACCATCTCCACTGATTTTGCAGCTCACTGTTTCCATTGTTTCCCCATCTATTTGCCATGAAGTGATGGGACCAGATACCATGATCTTAGTTTTCTGAATGTTGAGTTTTAAGCCAACTTTTTCACTCTTCTCTTTCACTTTCATCAAGAGGCTCTTTATTTCTTCACTTTCTGCCATAAGGGTGGTGTCATCTGCATATCTGAGGTTATCGATATTTCCCCAGCAATTGTGATTCTAGCTTGTACTTCATCCATCCTGGCATTTCCCATGAGGTAGTCTGCATATAAATTAAATAAGCCAGGGTGACAATATACAGCCTTGACAGACTCCTTTCCTAATTTGGAACCAGTCTATTATTCCATGTCCAGTTCTAACTGTTGCTTCTTGACCTGCATACAAATTTGTCAGGAGGCAGGTCAGGTAGTCTGGTATTCTCATCTCTTTCAGAATTTTCCACAGTTTCTTATGATCCACACAATCAAAGGCTTTGGCATAGTCAATAAAGCAGAAGTAGATGTTTTTCTGGAACTCTCTTGCTTTTTCAATGATCCAACGGATGTTGGCAATTTGATCTCTGGTTCCTCTGAGTTTTCTAAATCCAGCTTGAACATCTGGAAGTTCACGGTTCATGTATTGCTGAAGCCTGGCTTGAAGAATTTTGAGCATTACTTTACTAGCATGTGAGATGAGTGCAGTTGTGAGGTAGTTTGAGCATTCTTTGGCATTGCCTTTCTTTGGGATTGGAATGAAAACTGACCTTTTCCAGTCCTGTGGCCACTGCTGAGTTTTCCAAATGTGCTGGCATTTTGAGTGCAGCACTTTCACAGCATCAGTCCTTCCAATTGTTAGGTAATTAGAATAGGAAAAAGGAGTCCAAAATGGCAGTGGCTAAAAGGCAAAGAAAGAGAAAAGCTTGTGAAAATGGAGCAAAAGAAAATCCACAGATTGGAGTGAGAACTTCAGGTGAAACAAACACGCCCCCTTCTTGGCTAGCCCAATTTGCATAGGGCAGGCTCAGTGGGGAGGAGACAAAAGAAGGAAAAAGAGGAAGAATAAAAAGAGGAAGCCAAGATAGATTGAAGCTTCTCTTTTTGCATTGGTTTTCTTTGGGATTGGAATAAAAACTGACCTTTTCCAGTCCTGTGGCCACTGCTGAGTTTCCCAAATTTGCTGATGTATTGAGTGCAACACTTTAACAGCATCTTCTTTTAAGAATTTAAGCAGAGATAATAAAATATATCACCTAGTCTAAATATTTTCTGTATATACAAATGTATATATTGAAGCTCAAATTATGTCCTATTTATTATGCATTTTATTCTGTTAATTTTGTTTTTACTTGTATATAAATTCTTTAGTTGCTCTGTCATGTCCCACTCTGTGTGACCCTTTGGACTGTAGCCCACTAGGCTCCTCTGTTCATAGGATTTTTCTGACAAGAACACTAGAGTGGGTTGCCATTTAAACACACACATAATGAATTGCTGTCTATGTCAATATAGATAGATTAATAGATAATAACTGTCATGCATGTTGTGGGCAGGGAGTAAAAGGGAAATCTCTATACCTTTCACTAAAGTTTGTGGTACACCAAAATCTGCTTTTAATAATAGACTATTTTTTGGAAAAATGTATTGCTATTGCTAAGTCACTTCAGTCGTGTCCGACTCTGTGTGACCCCATAGATGGCAGGCCACCAGGCTTCCCCATCCCTGGGATTCTCCAGGCAAGAACACTGGAGTGGGTTGCCATTTCCTTCTCCAATGCATGAAAGTGAAAAGTGAAAGTGAAGTCGCTCAGTCATGTTCGACCCTCAGCGACCCCATGGACTGCAGCCTTCCAGGCTCCTCCATCCATGGGATTTTCCAGGCAAGAGTACTGGAGTGGGGTGCCATTGTATAGTTGATTCAAAAATATGATTGAGAAACTTAAAATATGTTTATAGAATTTCATGATTTAATTCCCTGGTAGTCCAGTGTTAATGACTCTATGCTGCCAATGCAGGAAGCACAGGTTGGATCCATGGTCAGAAAACTAAGATCCTGTGTGCCACTTGATGTGGTCAAAGATAGGTAAATAAATAAATAAAATCATAATTGTTATTGAATCTAGGATTGTACTATGTTAGATTATATTTGCAATGTAATATTTCCATATTTAAATAGTGTACTCAATGAGTGAAATGATCTCACTATGAACATTTAATAAAAAAATTTTAGATAATAGCTCTCCATATCAATATATACTTCTGAAAAAACAGACTTTACTTTTCAGAGCAGTTTCAGTTTCTTAGCATTGACTGGGAAGTAAGAGAGTTCTCACATATCCCTTGCCCCCTCACACATGCACAGCCCCTTTCACCATCAACATCCCCCGCCCGAGTGTTACATTTGCTATAATCGACTTGACACATCATTGTCACTCAAAGTCTGTGATTTACATTAGGGTTCCTTCTATGGATTTTGACAAAAATATATGTTTTAACGACTTCATGGAATACCATGATATGACTCAATAGTCATGAATATGACTATTCATGAATAGTTTAAGTAATTATTTGAAAATAAAGTTTGTTTGAAAATCTTTTCTACTACATACAATATAGATGATGCAATGTGTGTTAAAATCCTTAATATTTTAACTCATCATCAATATAAGATTGATGCAAAGAAAAATCAACAGAGCACATGTAAAGGCGTTTTATAAAAGAAGAAATAAAAATGGACAGTACAAAATGATAAGTTGCTCAGTCTCATTAACAGTCAAAGAAATGAGATTTAGAAAAAGGCATAATTTTTGAGAGACATAGATTGGTGGAGATGAACAATATATTTGTGGGACTGGCGCTGCTCTAAACTGGGGATGAAAGGGTAAATCTTTGTACACCTCTAAGAGGGCAAGTTAGCAATATGTAACAATGGTTACACTACACAGATCTTTTGGATTATTTTTGACTTTTTAAAACCTGTGGAATAGTATTATTATTATAGTTCTTCTAGAGGCAAACATTGAAATATTATGAATTAAATTTTATAATGTGGTTTGTTTCAAAATAGTCTGGCGAGGGCTAGGGATAAGCAGGCAGAGGTTTAGGTGAAGCAACAGTTCTTGTGTGTTGAAGCTGGGTACGATAAATATATGCTTGTCTTTTGTCCTTGGTTACTGGTACACAGCTTCTAAATCCCTTGAGTATAGGAGCATCTTTTGTTCTAATGAGGCTGCTCTCAGTGGCTTCAGGGTAAGGGCTGATCACAGTGAAGACCAAGGCACGATTAGAGAGATGGAACTTTCAGGCCCACTCTCTGACATCATTCTGTCCTTCAGTGGTTTGCAGTAGAGACAGCCTCTGTTTAGAACCTAAGATGGTGACAATAAAAGGGAAGCAGGCAAGTCCATGTTGGAACCTGCAGAAGAAAAGAAAAGTTAAAAACGTGTGACTGAGAACAATACTGGAGTTATAGCATCAGACTTCTAGGCTCCCCAGCACTTCATCCTCAATGCTAGACCACCTTGCTCCCTGCTCCTTTTCCTTCAACTACCGCCCACACACAAAGCAGCCAGCATTGCTATGATGAAATTCCTGATACCGCTGCCCAATTATAGAGACCCTGAGGGAGCAATGTCTCTGGGGTAAAGGTTGGTAGGTGCAGTTGAAGGGATGTAAGTGAAGAGGTGGCAGAGATGTGGCCCTGGTTCTGCTTTTTTTTTTTTTTTGGCCATGTGGCATGGCTTGTGGATCTTAGTTCCCCAACCAAGGATCCAACCTGTGTCCCCTGCAGCGGAAGTGCGGAGTCCTAACCACTGGACCTCCAGAGAACTCCCTGGTTCTCCATTTTGAATAGATGAATGTATTTCTCATGAAAACATTCTTGCCCTTGGCATCAGGCCCTCTTGGTGTCATTGGACAATAGAAAGATTTGTGGTCTGACAAGAAACCTAACCACCAAACTTCTAACATTATAATAGAGGAAAACCCATTCTGTGTTATAAACAATCAACTAACAAAGGCTTTCTTAGAACATAACTTCATTCATTCCACAACTATTTATCAAGAGCCTACTAGTTTCTTTTTTTGTTTGTTTTTTATTGAAGTATAGTTGATTTACAATGATGTGTTAGTTTCTAGCGAACAGCATAGTAATTCAGTTTTATAAATGTATGAAAGTGGGCAATGTAGTCACTCAGTTGTGTCTGACTCTTTGCAACCCTATGGACTGTAGCCCACTAGGCTCCTCAGTCCATGGAATTCTCCAGGCAAGAATACTGGAGTGGGTTGCCATTCCCTTCCCCAGGGGATCTTCCTGACCCAGGGATTGAAACAGTCCCCTGCATTGCAGTCGGATTGTTTACCATCTGAGCCACCAAGGAGGCCCTTTATATATGTATATATATTCTTTTTCACATGTTCTGTATTCTTTTCCATTATGTTTTATCACAGGATATTGAAAACAATTCCTGTGCTATCTAATAGGCCCTTGATGCTTATTCATTCTATATAAAATAATTTATATCTGCTAGTCCCAAGCTCACAATCCAACCTTCACCCACCCCCTCTTCCCCCTGGCAACCACAAATCTGTTCTCTATGTTGTGAGTCTGTTTCTGTTTTGTAGATAAGTTCTTTCGTGTCATATTTTAGATTCCACATATAAGTGATGTATGATATTTGTCTTTCTCTTTTTGACTTACTTCACTTAGTGAGATAATCTCTAGGTCTATCTGCATAGCTGCAAATGGCATTATTTCATTCGTTTTTGTTAGCTTTCTAGTTTCAAGCGCTATTTCTAGGTGCTAGTAATACCACAGTGAAAAAAATGGCATAAAATCCTTTCTGTCAAGAAACATTATTTAAACCTTGGAAATAAAGCAAAAGCATGAGTTGCGTGTACTTTCAGTGTCTTTGGGAGGGCATTGTTTATCAGGCAAATCAAGGAATATGTCATAATCTAGGGGAATATACCCTGTTCAAAACACTTTGCTCTTAATTAAAAGCCAAAATCATAGTGAAGTTACATGTTTTTTTCCCATAAAGATGCAAATAATTATTGTCCATTAGAAAAGAAAACCCCAAAGGGGTTAATTGCCTTGAAGAACCTTGAAGCGAAGTAAAGTGAAGTGAAGTCACTCAGTCGTGTCCGACTCTTTGCGACCCCATGACCTGTAGCCTACCGGGCTCCTCCGTCCATGGGATTTTCCAGGCAAGAGTACTGGAGTGGGTTGCCATTTCCTTCTCCAGAGGATCTTCCTGACCCAGGGATCGAACCCAGGTCTCCCGCACTGTAGACAGACGCATTACCATCTGAGCCACAAGGGGAAGCCCATTGGACATTAACCATTTTTATATCTAGTGTAGCTATCTTATTCTAACAATCTTTCATTCTATAGGAACCAGTCTTACCATCTTGTTGGCTCCCTATTAATTAGTTGAATAAAATCTTTGACTTGTGTTTGTTATATATTTTTATGAGAATGGTATTTTTAACTTTTTGAAACTTATACTTGACAGTCTCTTCATGGAGTTTAAAATTTGGTTATATTTTCTCTCTTTGCTTTCTTTTTCTAGTTTGGGGTTCAAACTGGTGGACTGAGAATAATTTTTCCCATTCATTTTTCTTCTTCTCTTTGCCTTTTTGGATAGTAAATGAAGGGGACCAAATACGTCACAACAAAATATGCCTCTTTGACCTAAAAATTATTTTGAGCTTATGGCAGTTAAGAAGCAATGAACAGGAAAGGCTTTCCCTACTTGCCTCCTATTCTGCCTCTAGGCAGGATATAAATTCTTCTTTTTCTGGAGATAAACTGTGTGAGCCCAGAGATGGCAACAGAGAAATCCACAAACAAAGCTTATTTCATTGGTTTCATCCCATATATTTACCTTTCCAAAGTTTGCTGTACTTGGAAGCCTAAAACGATTTTCCTTTGTCCTGTGACTTTCCTACAAATGTATTGTTCTTTGTTGAATATGCTATATAGGCCAGAGTTCTAAGCCACCACTTTGAGTCAATCCTCATTTTAAGTTTCCACACATGATGTGCACTACACACTTTAATAAATTGTTGTTCTTTTATTAATCTGTCTTTTGTTAAAGAGCCCAGCTGAAAACCTAAAAAGCAAAGATGGGGAGACATGTTTTGCCCCTCTTCTTCACACATAAAGAAACAAATCACTGGCAATGGACTGAATGTTTGTATCCCCTCCTCCTGCTCTACGGAGAGGGCAATGGCACCCCACTCCAGTACTCTTGCCTGGAAAGTCCCATGGATTGAGGAGCCTGGAAGGCTGCAGTCCATGGGGTCGCTGGAAGTCGGACAAGACTAAGCGACTTTGCTTTCGCTTTTCACTTTCATGCATTGGAGAAGGAAATGGCAACCCACTCCAGTGTTCTTGCCTGGAGAATCCCAGGGACGGGGGAGCCTGGTGGGCTGCCATCTATGGGGTTGCACAGAGTCGAACACGACTGAAGCGACTTAGCAGCAGCAGTAGCAGCTCCTGCTCTAACCCCAAAGTCTCATAAGTTGAAACCATAATCCCAGTGTGATAGTATTTGGAGGTGGGGTCTTTGGAACATAGTTACTTCATTAGAGTAGAGCCCTTATGATGAGATTAGTGCCCTTTTAAGCAGAGGCGGGAGAACCGGCTCTGTTTCTGCCATATGAATACATATTGAGAGGTCAACAATTTGTAACAGAAGAAGGTTCTCATCAGAACCTAACCACGTTGGCCTCATCTCAGGCTTTTAGGCTCTAGAACTGTGAAAAATAAGTTTCTGTTGTTAAATGACCCATGGTAGTCTATGATAATTTGGTATGTGTGCATGCTCAGTCACTTCAGTTGTGTCCGACTCATTGCGACCCCAGGGACTGTAACTCACCAGGCTCCTCTGTCCATGGGATTTTCCTGCAAGAGTACTGGAGTGAGTTGCCATGCCCTCCCCCAGGGATCTTCCCAACCCAGGGATCTTCCCAACCCAGGGACTGAACTCACTTCTCCTGTGTTTCCTGCATTAGAAGGCAGTTTCTTTACTGCTGAGCCATTGGGGAAGCCCAGTTTGGTTTAGTAGTGTAAAATAAACATCACTGTTAAATATCTCATTTTGACTGTTCTTGCAATGTGAGTGACAGTTGATTCTTAAGTCATGATCATATAGTCTGGCTGCAGGTAGGCATACAAGTACTTAGAGTTTGATTTTTACAGATCAAGCTGAGGACTGGAAAAGGAGGCTTTGGCAGGTCATGATTTCACAGCTTTCCTGGCTCTTAATGTCTTGTCATTAATCACTTCCTGTATGCCGCATCCCTTTACCCCTCACGGTGTTTTTTTTAAAAAAAAAAAAAAAAAAACACCACTCTGATTGAGGTGGATAGAGTCAAAGTTCTAATGAGGGTTAAAGGAAAGATTCAGGAGCTCAAAGTACACTTTTCATCCTGTGGTGAGGACTTGAGGTGACTTAGTGGCATCTTTGTACTTCGTGGCAAATGCATTCCTGTTTGCCCCTTTCCCCCCCACTTTATTCCCTTCTTTTTTGTTCATTTTTATTATTTTGATATTCATTCAAAAATCTTTATTGAGTGCCTATTTTATATGAAGCATTATAGCAGATGTTAGAAATTAAATGCTAAGTCAGGACATAGTACCTCTCTCTCATTAAGTTTACAATGACTTTCTCTCCATTATAACAACAATAACAATTAATGCATGCAGAGTGCTTACTATATGGCAGACACTCTTCTACGCATTTTACATTTGTTACTGAATTTAAAGGGTTTATTGTTGCCATTTCATAGATAAGGAAGCAGACACTGAGAATAAGAAATTTGCCAAGTCACAGGACTATGGTGATGGATCCTGTATACTATTTGTACTTTTTAAAAAACTATATTTACTCTCCTTCCAATGTAGATGTCACCTGGGGTGTTATTCTGATCCACTCATTTATTCATTTATCTACTCATCACACTGTTATTAAACACCTTTGATGTGCCAGTCATGTGGGCATGGTTCTGGTAAACAAAGAATTGGTCATAGTCTTTGTCATTGAGCAGATCGTAGTCTACTGAGAAAGACCCATGAACCCATAATTCCAGCTTAACCTTTTACATGCAAAGGCAGGGCTATGTAACAGGTGAAATGGAAGAAAGAGGAAGAAATGATGAACTTTGCCTAGGGTTGTACACAGAAGGAACATTTTTTATTAGTGTCTTAAAGGTAATTAGTAACTCATTAGTTAAAGAATAATAGGAAAATCAATCCAGAGGAAGGAGAGGACACATGGAAAGGCCTGGGGTCATGCTAGTGCAAAATATTTACTGACAGTGATGATGTAGATAAGTGGAAAAGAACAGGACTTAAGGATCAGAGGTTGTGTTGAAAACAGTGACTATTGATATACTCAGAGGAGTGAGCATACAGGTGTGGATTTTAGAGAATCGTCTATCACCATTTTGAAGGACATCAAGGCTAGAAGGTCCTGAGGAAAGGAAGAACATGTCGGTAGTTATTGTAGCCATCTGAGCAAGTGAATCAACTAAGGCATTGGAGAGGAGCGGATGGAGACATTTTAAAAGATGGAGCAACAGAGACTTCCCTGGTGACCCGGCAGTTAAGAACGTGCCTTCCAATGCAGGGGACATGGGTTGGGTATCTGGTTGGGGAACTGAGATCCCACATCCCGTGGGGCAACAAAACCTGCACCGCAACTATTGAACCCATGTGCTCTTGAGCCTGTCTCCATAATTAGAGGAAGCTGGCACTCCACAACAAAGATGCACCACAGCCAAAAAACAAACAAAAGATGAAGCAATAGAACTGGGTGACCGCTTAAGGGTCAGAGCAAGGAGTGATCAGTTAACTGGGTAGACAGTGATCACCCAACTGGAAATAGTAGTTCAAATTCTGCAGGGTTACTTTTTAGCCAGTCTGCTCAGGGTACATTTAAAGGAGGCTTTGTTGAACTATGAGGGCCCAGAAAAACAGTAGCTAACTCATACATTGCTTTGCAGCTCCTACAATGTAGTCAGGCATTGTTTGAGCTATAGAAGAGGATTAATTCAATTAATCTTAACAACAACTCCTATAAAGTAGGTGCAGTCATATCCTAATTTTACAGATGAGGAAATGAATAAACAGAGAGGTACACTGATTTGACTAGGAACATATAGCCAATAAATGGAGGACTCAGATGTTTTAGAGACTTTGGGAACGAGGGTGGACTGATCTGCTGGGGTGGGTCTAGGGGATGCAGCACATGACAGGGCAAACTGTCCCAAAAAAATCCTCTTTAATTACCCAAAGCAATCTATAGATTCAAAGCAATCCCTATATTGTGGTATTTTTCATAGAACTAGAACAAATAATTTCACACTTTGTATGGAAACACACAAGAAACCTCAAATAGCCAAAGCAATCTTGAGAAAGAAGAATGGAACTGGAGGAATCAACCTTCCTGACTTCAGACTATACTACAAAGCTACAGTCATCAAGACAGTATGTTACTGCACAAAGACAGAAATATAGATCAGTGGAACAAAATAGGAAGCCAGCCCAGAGATAAATCCACATGCCTATGGACATCTTATCTTTGACAAAGGAGGCAAAAATATATAATGGAGAAAAGACAATCTCTTTAACAAGTGGTGCTGGGAAAACTGGTCAACCAAATGTAAAAGAATGAAACTAGAACACTTTCTAACACCATACACAAAAAGAAGCTCAAAATGGATGAAAGATCTAAATGTAAGACCAGAAACTATAAAAGTCTTAGAGGAAAATGTAGGCAGAACACTCTCTGACATAAATCACAACAAGATCCTCTATGACCCACCTCACAGAGTGATGGAAATAAAAACAAAAATAAACAAATGGGACCTAATTAAAATTAAAAGCTTTTGCACAATGAAGGAAACTATAAGCAAGGTGAAAAGACAGCCTCCAGAATGGGAGAAAATGATAGCAAATGAAACAACTGACAAAGAATTCATCTCCAAAATATACAAGCAGCTCAATACCAGAAAAACAAAAAACCTGCTCAAAAAGTGGATCAAAGAACTAAACAGACATTTCTCCAAAGAAGATATACAGATGGCTAATAAATACATGAAAAGATGCTCAACATCACTCACTATTAGAGAAATACAAATCAAAACCACAATGAGGTATCATCTCACGCCAGTCAGAATGGCTGCCATCAAGAAGTCTACAAACAATAAATGCTGGAGAGGGTGTGGAGAAAAGGGAACCCTCTTACACTGTTGGTGGGAATGCAAACTGGTACAGCCACTATGGAGAACAGTGTGGAGATTCGTTAAAAAACTGGAAATAGAACTGCCATACAACCGAGCAATCCCACTGCTGGGCATACACACCAAGGAAACCAGAACTGAAAGAGACACATGTACCCCAATGTTCATTGCAGCACTGTTTACAATAGCCAGGACATAGATGCAACATAGATGTCCACTGACAGACAAACGGATAAGGAAGTTGTGGTACATATACACAGTGGAATGTTACGCAACTATAAAAAAGAACACATTTGAGTCAGTTCTAATGAGGTGGATGAAACTGAAGCCTGTTATACAGAGTGAAGTAAGTCAAAAAGAGAAATACCAATACAGTATATTAACACACATATATGGAACTTACAAAGACAGTAACGATGATCCTATATGAAAGGCAGCAAGAGACACAGATATAAAGAACAGACTTTTGGACTATGGGGAAAAGACAAGGGTGGGATGATTTGAGAGAATAGGATTGAAACATGTATATTACCATATGTAAAATAGATGACCAGTGCAAGATTGATGCATGAAGCAGGGCACTCAAAGCTGGGGACTCTGGGACAACCCAGAGGGATGGGGTGGGGAGGGAGGTGGGAGGAGGTGTTCAGGATAGCGGGACACGTGTGCACCATGGCTGATTCATGTCTATGTATGGCAAAAACCAACACAATATTGTAATTATCCTCCAATTACAATTAATTATTTTTTTTTTAAAGAAAAAAAAGGTTAAAAACCAGAGTGCCAAGGGGAAAAAAAAATCCTCCTGAAGTTTATGCTCACTCCAGCTGCTAATCTCTCTCTCTGCTCTAGGGGCTATTGCTGCCACATTGCCTGGTGTGTATGTGCCACTTACCTCTGAGAATGTGACCCTCTTGCTCCAGTGCCTTCATAGGACAAGTAAAATACCCTTTGGATCTGTTATTTTTGGAGAAAATCAAGCCCTGTTTTAATTGCAGGGCAAGCTAGGAGGAGGAGGAGAATTCTGGGAATGGGAAGGAGCTAAGGGTTTAGATTTGATTGGGGCTTGTTTTGCTTGTGGTTTCTCATGGATACTCAAGAGGAGAGAAAACCAGAAGTTTGAAGTTTTTATTTGGAAAATACTGACCCAATGTTTGGTTTCAGATACTTCATAGGAATATTCAAACAGTGTCTCCCTGGTCATTTCTTCTAGAGTTTTGGAAAGCAGACCTATACACAGCTAAATATTTTTTTCTAAATAACTTTGGAAAGGAAACTAAACCAATTAGACATCAGTGACCAAGATGTTGAGGCCTATTTTTTTTTATATATATAAGATTTTTTTCTGGAACTAGTTTATGATCCATATTCTGAAACTTGCCATTTACTCAAGTGTAAAGACCCACATAGAAGCATGCATCATTATATATCTATCCAAAATTCGATAAATACAAGTATATATAGGTTGTAAGTTTAATTTGAAAATTTTTATTAATTATGAAAAACCCATGTTGATCATTGTTGTTGTTGTTTAGTCGCTAAGACATGTACAAAACATAAAATAAGAAATAAGAAGTGAAAAAATTCATCTTCTATATAGTAAGCACCATGAACATTTTGGATGTGTTCTCTAGCAAGCTTCCTCCCTTCTTTTGCTATCTTTTTGATTACTATATTTCTTTTATTTTATAGTTATTATTGTTGCTGGTGTTCCATTTCGAACATAGCCATCTCTTCCACATAGTACAAAACCTGCTACTGAAAAAAATTTTTTTGTTTAAATAACTATAAAAAATATTACATTTTCATTGTGAAAAAATTCAAATTCAAAGTCATGTAATGCAAAAGGATATAGAGTGAAACACATACATTTCTTCTCCTTTCCCTGATCTCATTCCTGGAGGTACTTCAAGCAACAGTTTGATGAAGTCCACAAGAATTTCCAAAAATAAAGTAATTATTGGGCTTAATTTTTTTCTTCATAGTTATAACCTAAATCAGTATAAACATATTTTCTTTAAAGTGTTTTAGTTTTTTTTTTTTCAAATGGTTTTTCAGACTGCTTTTTTGTGCAATGTTTTTAGCAATTATGAATTGTGAAAAGTTGCTAAAACACCAGAATGCCAGTTTGCCTTGCTTTGAATGATCTGAAGGGAAGATTTTACACTTAGGGTATTAGTGGTATCATTGGAATGCAGTCATTCTTCGAATAGCTTCTAATTATGGACTAGATTCTCTTCTTTCTTGACCTTTCTTAAAAACAAACATCTTAATTTGGAATAATTTTAGACTAACAAAAAGGTTACAAAGATCAATACAGAGAGTTCCTATGTATACCACCTAGCTTCCCCTTAAAGTCAGTATCTTCCATAACATACTATGTTAAAGCTAAGAAATTAACATTGGTACAATACTTTTAACTGCAGACTCTATTTGGATTTTATCAGGTTTTCCACTAATACTCTTTTCCTTTTCCAGGATCCAGTTCAGGATACCTGATTATATCTAGTTACTTCACCTTTTTAATTCCCTATTGCATTGCCTCACAGAGATTTTGAGAAAGGAAGGAGGGTAGAGACAGAACACGTACACATGTGATGATCATGTTAGCAAAAGGTTACAGTCACTGGCTTTTGGGGATTCTTGGTGAACGTTATTTTACTTAGTCATCTTTTCTCCTTTGGGCAAAAATATTTGGGGGTTGGCTGTACCAAATGTCATCCAAGAATGGAAATCCTTATGGTGTGATATAAGAGATGAGCAATGTCACACATGACTCTTTTTTCAAAAATAGCTCCTAACCGCACCAACATTCTCCTGAAAATTTTAGGAACAGGGATATGTTTATCACTCTGGATAACAGAGGCCTTCACATGTCTTCGTTAGAAGTACAAATCTTCCTCTTGATTTATCAGGTCTGCTTCTTCAGTGGGTTACCAGGCAAGTTGATCTAAGGGAAAAGCTTGGGTAGGTGTCTAAGGCAGATGCTGAAGGACTGATCTGGGGAGTTGGGAAGAACATGGAACACACTCTGGTGTTGGTGTTGAGGTATACTTGTGGGAAGTGGGTATCTAGGGGTGTGTTTTTGGGGATTGTTGGCAGGTAGGAAGTTTGGAGAAAGGAAAAGTGATACTGTGGAGGAGAAGGTGCATTTCTCTAGGATACACCAGGAAAAGACAAATTCAGCCTTCTTTATAAGCTTTCCTGCAGCTAAATAGGTGCCAGGAACAGAACACAATGCCGCAAACACCCAGGAATGCTATTGATGTTCATCCAGTCTACACTGATACAGGCAGACCGGCTCTGAAAATACTGAACTCTTCCACTTCAGGTGGTAAAGTGTTACTCCCAGGAACTTCCAGGTGCCCTTTCACTGCCCTAGATGTCCTGTCCCTCCCCTAGGACCTCTGCCAGAAGGTCTCAGCTGGCACAGCAGGAGCCTTCAGAGTCCTGCCCCAGGACCGGCCGCCCCCACCCCCCACGTCCTTTCTGATAACTGTGCCTAAGCAAGGAGAAAATATTTGCACAACATTCCTTCTGATAAAGACCGTGACTCTGATCATTTGACGTTTTTAGCTGTTGAGAGGAGTCCAGCTATCAAGGTTTCCAGATGCAAACCAAATTTCTACGATATACATAGAATCCCTCTACCAATAGGTCTTAACTTACTTTAAAAAAGTGTGTATAATGTACATAACAAAATTTACCATGTAACCATTTTTAAGTATACAATTCAGTGGAATTAAGTTTTTTTTATAGCCTTATTGCCAAGAATGTAATTTTTATCCTCTTCAGACCATTTTCTAAAAGGGACTCCTAAGGGTCCTAGGACTCTGTGCTTTGGCTCACACCGTTTCCTTCACTTAGAATGCTTTGTTCTTTCGCCTGCCTGTTAAAAACTGGAATATATATCTTTATGGCCACCAAATCTTCATTCATCTGTCACAGCTGAGACTGAGCCCTGCTTGCTCTACTCTTGGAGCACACAATTTGAAATTGTCAAGTATTTTCACTTCTCCCTTGCATCATGATTTTTTCCTGTGTTTATTTATGTGTTAACATCTTCTGCACATGTGTTTTTCAAAGTATTGTTCAGAGATAACCTGTATTAGAATCACCTGCTTTAAAATAATGAGGATTATCAGATCTCAGGGCCAAATATTTGTTTAATAAGTCTAGAAAAGGGCCCAGAGTCTTTCTTTTAAACAAGTTCCCTAAGAAAATTTATATGCACTAAAGTTTGAAAGCAAAGTTTTGAACAATTGCTCCTAGAGAGTAGGTGTTTGTCTTGCTTATTATCTTTGCATCTTTTGCAATACTAAGTGCTCACTACTCGGTAACTCTTGGATTGAGCAGCCTGGCTGACTGTATAGCAAAAATGTGAAGGTATTTTCTCTTAATCTCTGTGAGTCCAACAACTGGCTTTTGTTTTTGCTGGGTTTTGCATGACCAGTGTTTAATCCTACTACTGCTAAAAACATCTCATTTTCCTTATTTGCTCTAGAGAACTACTCCCTCCAAGAATTGTATAGTTCAGATGGAGTTAAAGCTACTCACTGGCCCCAGAAGTTAGAATGTTAGCCAGGCCAACCTTTGAAGAGTAACAGATTCTCCTGGCTATATTATGATTGATTCAGAGGTATGCATACAACCCAGGCTGAGACAGGGGAGTCAGTCCTAGCACTCGATTCTGGTAAGCTCTTTCCTGAAGCTGAGAAGACAAGGGAACAGATTCTCCTCTAGAGCCTCCTGAAAGGAATGTAACCCTGCTAGCAAAAAAAAAAAAAAATTAAATTAAAAATAATAAAATAATTTAAAAAAAAGAAAATCAGGGATCATACACCAAGAATGATCATTATGGAAGGGTATGGAAGTGTTAGGGGCTTCCCAGGTGGCTCAGTGGGTAAAAAGCCCACCTACCAATACAGGAGACATGGGTTCCATCCCTGGGTCAGGAAGATTCCCTGGAGAAGGAAATGGCAATCCATCCCAGCATTCTTGCCTGGGAAATCCCACTGTCAGAGGAGGTGGTGGCTACAGTTCATAGGGTGGCAAAGAGTCAGACACAACTGAAATGACTGAGCACACACACGGAAGGGTGTATGTTAGCTAACCTTATTGTGATAATCATTTTACAATTTATACAGATATCAAATCTTCATGTTATATATCTTAAACTTACATTATATGTCAATAATATCTCAGTAAAGCTGGGAAAAAAGAAAGGGGAAAAATTGGGCACTTGACATTTACAGTCTTCAAATATTATTAATATTTTCAAACATCTTGTGTGATAATCATGAAGAATGAGAAACATGGGAAAGTAAGTGACTTACTTTACAAGCTCATAGTGAAAAAGTCTTATGCCTACACTGGAAACCAAGCCAAAAGTACCGTACAAAGTTATATAACTCTTCTCATTTTATGCTGACATCTCCAAATGGGCACTGTTTCAGGTCATAGAGAGTAAGCTAAGCTGTGTGCAAGAAAACAATTCTGAAGTTTACAGTTTGTTTGAATTAGAATATCCCTGTTCATCAGGAAATAACTCCAGTCAGGTGGTTTTAGGGAGTGATTGCTATCCAGAATCTGCATTATTAGACATACTCTTTCTGGTAATGATTCAAACATTTACATTTACATGGACATCAACTTTAATAAAAAGACAACTTCCACTGAGAAGACTGATAGTCTTGAGACCTGGCCCTTCAAAGAAGCACAGAATAGGGATTTCCCTGGTGGCTCAGTGGGTAAGAATGCACCTGCCAATGCAGGGGACACGGGTTTGATCCCTGGTCTGGGAAATTCCATATGCCTCATGTGCCACAACTACTGGAGCCCTCGTGCTCTAGGGCCCTCAAGCCACAACTAATGAGCGCTTGTGCTGCAACTACCGAAGCCTGTGTGCCTAGAGCCTGTGCTTCTCAACAAGAGAAGCCACTGCCATGAGAAGCCTGTGTGCTACAACCAAGTGTAACCCATGCTCACCCTAACTAGAGGAACCCTGGTGCAGCAACGGAGACCCAGTAGAACCAAAAATAAATTAAAAAAAAAAAAAGCACAGAATAGCTAGTGCATCTGAATCTCGGGACTGTGTTTGAAAAACTCTCACAGTTTAACTCTGTCTCTGATTGCTGATTTCTGACAAATACTTTTTAAATTTAATTTTTACTTTATATTAAAATATAGTTGATTTACAATGTTATGTTATTTTCAGGTGTGCAACAAAGTGATTCAGTGATACATGTGCATATATCCATTCATTTTTAGATTCTTTTGCCATATAGATTATTACAGAATATTGATTAGGGCTCCCTGTGCTATACAATAGGTCCTTGTTGATTATTTTATGTACAGTAGTGGTGGTGGTGGTGATGGTGGTTTAGTCGCTAAGTTGTGCCTGACTCTTGTGACTCCAAGGACTGTAGCCCACCAGGCTCCTCTGTCCATGGGATTTCCCAGTCAAGAGTACTGGAGTGGGTTGCCAATTCCTCCTCCAAGGGATCTTACCCACCCAGGGGTGGAACCCGGTGAGTCTCCATGTTTGCTAAGTCACTTCAGTTGTGTCCAGGGAAGCCCATTTATAGTAGTATGTGTGTGTGCTAAGCCTGCCAGGCTTCTCTGTCCATGGGATTCTCCAGGCAAGAATACTGAAGAATACTTGCCATTTTCTTCTCCAGGGGATCTTCCTGACCCAGAGATTGAACCTGCGTCTCCTGCACCTCCTGTGTTGGCAGGCGGGTGCTTTACCACTAGCGCCACCTGAGAAACCCTATATAGTAGTGAATGTATGTTAATTCTAAACTCCTAATTCATCCTCCCCCTACCTTTCCCCTTTGGCAACCACAAGTCTGTTTTCAAAGTCTGTGAGTCTGTTTCTATTTTATAAATAAGTTCATTTGTACCATTTTTTAAGATTCTGCATGTAAGTGATAAGATGTTTGCTTTTCTCTGACTTACTTTACTTGGTATAATAATCTCTAGGTTCATCCATGTTGCAACAAATGGTATTATTTCATTCTTTTTGTGGCTGAGTAATATTCCATTGTATGTGTGTATCACATCTCCCTTATCCATTCCTCTGTTGATGGACCTTTAGGTTGCTTCTATATCTTGGCTCTTGTAAATACTGAGGCAATGAACATTAGGGCACATGTATCTTCAAATTATAGTGTTCTCTGGATATCTGCCCAGGAGTGGAATTTCTTGATCATATGATATTTTTAGTTTGTTAAAGAACCTCCATATTGTTTTCCATAGTGACTATACCAATTTTCATTCCCACCAACAAAGTAGGAGGGTTCCCTTTTCTCCACACCTGCTCCAGCATTTATTGTTTATAGACTTTTTGATGATGGCCATTCTGACTGGTGTGAAGTGATACCTTATTGTAGTTTTGATTTGCATATGTTTAATAATTAGTGATGTTGAGCATTTTTTCATGTGCTTCTTGGCCAACTGTATGTCTTTGGAGAAATATCTGTTTAGATCTTCTGGCCATTTTTGATCGTTTTTTTTTTTTTTTGTTAATATTGAGCTGTTTGAGCTGCTTGTATATTTTGAAGATTAATCCCTTGCAGTCACTTCATTTATAAATATTTTCTCCCATTCTGTGGGTTCTTTTTTTGCTTTGTTTATGGTTTCCTTTGCTGTGCAAAAGCTTGTAAGTTTAACTAGGTCTTATTTATTTGTTTTTGTTTTTATTTTAATTACTATAAAGGTGGATCCAAGAAGGTATAGCTGAGATTTATGTCAAAGAGTGTTCTACCTGTTTCTCTCTAAGAGTTTTGTAGTATCTGGTCTTACATTTAAGTCTTTAATCCATTTTTAGTTTATTTTTGTTTATGGTATTAGAGAATGTTCTAGTTTCATTTTTAAATTGAGTTGTCTTGTTTTCCCAGCACCACTTCCAGCAAAATTTGACCTTAATCCCAGAAACTAGATTTTAGGGGTGTTCATTAGAATGGCACTCATTTGTAGTTCTGACAGGTACCTGAGATCTCCCAGGGGCTCACAGGTGTATTGAGTGTCCTCTTCTGTTTTCTTCCATGGCTTGACTCATGAGTAGTGAATCCAGGAGTCATGTCCTGGTACCTTGACTGCTGTGGGGGTAGAAAGTATTACAGGGTAGAGGCCCTTCCATGTGGGCTGGAGTTGAGCCTTTGGGGACCCATCTTTCCAGACTTTAATTAGGACTTGAGTCCCTGGACCAT
This sequence comes from Bison bison bison, assembly GCF_000754665.1. Classification (NCBI taxonomy): domain Eukaryota; kingdom Metazoa; phylum Chordata; class Mammalia; order Artiodactyla; family Bovidae; genus Bison; species Bison bison. The sequence continues at coordinate 6,024,466 of NW_011495025.1, read as the reverse complement.
ATAGTGGTGACTCCTTAGAATCTTTTGGCTCCTGGTTCACACCCCACAAGCATATATCCTGTTGGAACTGCCCAATGGCCATGGTATAAGACTGGAGGGTCTGAGCCTCTGGATCTAGGAAGAAGTCATTGACATAAACAAAAGGTCTCACATATAGCATCTCATAAGGACTAAGACCAACCTGTTCCTTAGGGGCAATACAGGTGTGGAGGAGAGCTATTGGTAAAGCCTCCTTCCATCCCAGCGAGGTCTCCTGGGTTATCTTTTTTATCATTGATTTTAAGAATAGGTTGGCTCTTTCTACTTTTCCTGAAGATTAAGGCCTCCGGGCACAATGGAGATAATAAGTAATGCCCAATGCTTTACAGACCTCTTGGGTGACCTTAGAAGTAAATGATGTCCCATTGTCACTTTGTAATGACCTGGGCAGACCAAATCTCAGAATGATTTCATGGAGCAGTTTTTTACCACCTCCTCAGCCTTCTCAGTCTGGGTGGGAAAGCCTTCAATCCATCCTGTGAATGTATCTATCATGACTAATAGGTATTTATACCCTTGAGAAACTGGCATCTGGGGGAAGTCCATCTGCCAGTCCTCTCTTGGGTAGGCCCCACGTCGTTGGACGGGCTGGGCCAGCTGGGGGTCTTCAAGCTCCTTGCTGCTGCTGCTGCTAAGTCACTTCAGTCGTGTCCGACTCTGTGCGACCCCATAGACAGCAGCCCACTAGGCTCCCCCGTCCCTGGGATTCTCCAGGTAAGAACACTGGAGTGGGTTGCCATTTCCTTCTCCAATGCATGAAAGTGAAAAGTGAAAGTGAAGTCGCTCAGTCGTGTCTGACTCTTCGCAACCCCATGGACTGAAGCCTACCAGGCTCCTCCTTCCACGGGATTTTCCAGGCAAGAGTACTGGAGTGGGTTGCCATTGCCTTGGGGGTTGTTTAATTGGCAAGTGGGACAAATTAATCTTTGGAAGGCCTTTTCCCCTAAATGAGTGGTGGCATGTAAGGAGTTAACCAACTTCCATTGGAGGTTCCCAGGCAGAAAAAGGAGTCCCTCCTTTTGGAGCCACCCCATATGATCTTCTTGAAAGCCCTCACTCTTAGCTTTAAGAGTCTCAGCTTCAGTATATGAAGGAATTTCTGGCAAATTAGACTGTGGAACTCAGGTGGCAACCCCTATTAGGTCATGGTTCTGTAATGCTGCTCTCTTAGCTGCCTGATCAGCTGCTTGGTTCCCTCCTGCCACTTCCCTGCTCCCTTTTTGGTGTCCTTTACAGTAGGAGGCTGAAACCTCAGAGGGCAGATGGACTGCTTCCAAGAGTCTAAGAATTTGATCACCACATTTGATTGGGGACCCTTGGGTCCCCAAGTGGCCTCTTTCTTTCCAAATAGCAGCATGTGCATGTAACACAAGAAAGGCATACTTGAAGTCAGTGTAAATGGCTATTCTTTTTCCTTTTCCCAGCTCTAAAGCTCGAGTCAGGGCTATGAGCTCAGCTAATTAGGCTGAAGTACCTGGTGGCAAAGGCTTAGCCTCTATGGTCTCAAAATTGGAGACTACTGCATACCCGGCTCTTCTTTTTCCATCCAAGACAAAGCTGCTTCCATCAGTGTACCAGATTTCCTCAGGATTGGTCAGAGGATCTTCCAACAATCCCTCTCAGGGTTTTGTCCAGTGGTCCAAGGTTCCTAGGCAAGAGTGAATGGGGAGAGAGCCCTCAGGGGTAGGCAGGAGGCTGACTGGGTTAAGAACTTCACAAGGGGATATAGTGAGGCCTGGATTTTCCATCAGCATTACTTGATATCTGAGGATTCTTTGATCGGACATCCATAGATGGCCTCTCCCATTTAGTTGTTTCACTTGGTGGCTGGTAAAAATAGATAGTTTGCCCCCAAAAGAGAGTTTTAAAGCATCTTCTATCAGGACTGCAATAGCTGCAAGGTTTCAAAGGCAGGGAGAGATTTCTTCCCAATAAAGGAGGAAGACAGTCAGGGACCACTAGAAACTGATGGGAAAATATTTGTCCATCCCAGCAGCAAAGTGCTCAGGTGAATCTTTTTGTAACTGTTTTTCCTGTAGCACCCAAAATGGTACAGGTTTGGGAGGTGAAGGCTATAGAGTAGGAGGTTAGGACAGAGTAGGTAGCTCCTGTGTCAACCAAGAAATTCTCAGGCCTACCTGCCACATCCAGTTGCACCCTTGGCTCCAGCTCCGTGATGGTTATCTGTGACAGGCGGGCTGGCTGTAGCAGGCTGCTTCAATCCTGTTGACTCATTGCGAGGGAAGGCTTGGTGCTAGAACTTGAGGCTCTTGGGTCCCCAGGGCAGAGTGCCGCCCAATGTCCCAGTTGATGGCATTTATAGCAAGCCCTATTTGGTGACTTTCCATGGTTTGGACATTCTTTGGCCCATTACCCCACCTGTCTACAGATTAGGCATTTGCCTCATGCCTTGTCCTTCAAGGACTTGGGGTTTGCCATAGGGCTTCCCCGGAGGGCGGCCAGCATCTGGGCATGCCTTGTCTCTTTCCTTTTCTCCCTCTCCTGGGCCTTGGCCTCCTTCTCCTCTTCTCTATTATAAAAGGTATTGGTGGCTGTGTGGACCATCTCATCTAAAGAGGAAGCAAGGTTTTGATGCTGTAGTTGTTTTAACTTTATTCTGATATCTGCTGCACATTGGGGCAGGAATTTGTCCTTTAAAATCACCTGTCCCTTGTAAGAGTCTAAGTCCAGATTGGTAAAGTTTTGGAGGGCTTCTTTTAGCCTTTCCAGAAGGCAATGGGGTTCTTGTTGGGCTCCTGAGTTATTGCTGAGACTGGGCACAGTCCCACAAATAATAGGCTTCCTTCTATTGCCATGGGTGGACTTCCTTAGGGGTGAGTCTTTCTGAAGCTTATCCTACCCAGAACTGTTGCAACCTGAGAGCCAGGCGTTCCCGGGTCAGGGTGCAGATCCCCAGGCAGGCGGAGGCATGACAGCCTCCTGGAGATTGAATCCCCAGGCAGGTCAAGGCAGGTCAGCCTCCCGAGAATTGGGTCCCTGGGCCGGTTGAGGCATGATGACCTCCTGGGACCCCTAGACTAGTGGATCCCTGAGCAGGTTGAGGCATGACAACCTTTTGTGGACAAGATCCCTAGGCAGGTCAAGGCCAGTTGACCTCCTGGGACCCCTGGACTGGAGTTGGGCATTCCCAAGATCTCCAGCATGACTAGTGCTGGGTAGGATTAAGGGGTTGTAATTTTAACTCATTGCCAGTTGGTTCACCACAGATGGGAATAGATATCATGATATAAAGGAATCCAAGCCTGTGCCCTGAGACCAGGAACCTGGTGAAACGGTCATAAGCTTTATCTTCTTACTGCTCTAAGGGATTGTAAGTCACTGATTTCCTTCCCTAGTCCCCCATAGGAGCAGGTTAAGGTGTCTCCAATAGTAAACATTTCGTTGTCATAGACCCACTTTAGGTAATAACAGAAATAATGACAAAGGAGTGGGTTATCTGGCCCTGTTAAGGGCATTAAAGTGTTTTAATAATAGCTTGGGTGGAGCAATGTTGCCTAGAAGGGGGCAGCGTCCTGGTTGTAGGAGTTAGTAGGCTTAAGAATAAATTGGTAAGAGGCAACAGGCAAGATGTTATATAAAAGTGGAGTGGAGATTTGATCCTGGGGTATGTTCGTAAACTTAGGAGAAGGGTGGTAAGGGTTTGGGTCTTACCATGCCAACAGATGGACTTCTAGCAGGCATCATGTGCCTGTCGCCCGCCCTAGCAGGTTCACTGAGGGATGCTGATGTTGCACATGTTGTAGGAAACATGGAAGATGAAGGCCTGAATATCTACAGCGATTGGATATTACACAGTACTTCCCTCCCAAGGCCCAGCTATTTTCTAGCTGTCTCTCCAGAAGATTGTAGAGGCCACATTGTGGGCCTGGATGGGGCTCAGGAAAAAAGCATAAAACAGGAGGGAAGGGGGCAGGGAACAACTTTTGAAAGGATGACATAGCACAAGGGCATAACATACACCAATTAAAATCAATTGGGTCCAAGGTGACAAGTCAAATTCAAGTAAACCTTAATCCCCAATCTGTGAGCTAAATGACACCCAGATGTGGCAGGACAGCTCCAAGGCAATGTCAAAAGATGGGAACCAATAGTTCCCCAATGGTTGGGCTGATCCTCCCAATCATTAGCCTGTGAATTCACCCAGCTCGCAAAAACTAACCAGACTACATTCCATGGCCTAAGTCCAAGGCCTAAGCCCTTGCCTCTGCAATGGCCCGCACCCTGCAGAGTGTGCTTTCCTCTGAATCCTAACAAATCCACCTCTTACCTATCACTGTATCTCTCACTGAATTTTTGCAATAAGACATCAGAGCCTGAGCTTCATTAAGTCCTGAAGCCAAGCATCATGGGTTTTGGCCAGGCTCAAGTCATGGGAAAGAGGAGCTGAAGGACGGGAGGAAAAAGCAGTGGGGAAAACATGCCAAGAAATCCCCTTCATAACCTCCCGGAAAATCTGCTAAATACCTGAACTGTGCTCACAGTTTTCATGGGCCTGATCCATGGCACAGAGAAGATTTAGGACAGAAAACCCCCCACCGGCTTGGGTAACAGCTACTGGGGCTCAGCAGATAGTGCCTTTGGGACATATCGAGGAGTAGCCTCTCCAGAGTCCCTCAGTTGCACCCACTGCCACTCACCTGTTTGCGGGGGGTTCGAGGAGGGTTCAAGGAAACAAGAAACGAGAGATTATAAAGGAGTTAAGATTTTGTTAGGCATATGTCCCTCCAGCCATAGCAGCAAGGACTGCCTACCTTAACCAGAGATCTTTTCAAAGCTGAGACTGAGCCGCATGAGCTTTATACTGAGTTCATTATTCACTGTCCCAGTTTCCAGCACGCTTAGCTTCTTGTCACTTCCCCTGCATTGGGTTTTCTTCGTGTTCCGCTTCTACTGCAGGAGCTTTTGTCGAGTTGGGTTCCTGCTGTGCTTGGCTTCCTCTTTGTGGAGGCCACACCAAGGTGGTTTCAGCCAGGTTAAATCCGAGTCATGGCACCATAGATGTCAGGGTAGTGTGTAATTTCTCTGGTTCTGTCTCATGACAACAAAAATTTGAAAAGATGGACATTAAAGCCCTCGGCGCATCACAGCTCTTGGACAGTCCGTGTTATAGTGCTCAGCTCTCGGACAGACCATGTTATAGCTCTCGGACAGATCAGTTTTATTTAGAAAATAAAGGAAAATACATCCTCCAGGCATGAGGGCATGAGGACCCAAAAGACGCAAACAGGAGAGAGAGAGAGAGAGAGAAAGAGCGCAGGAGAGAGACCCCAGCCCTTTGGCTCCTCTTTCTATAGCTTTTTTCCTCCCCTTGGGCCTGCCCTATGTAAATTGGGCTAGCCAGGTGTGCTGTTTGTTCTACCTGAGATCCTCACTTCAGTCCTCAGACCTTCCTTTGTTCTATTTTTGAGGGCTTTTCCCTTCCTTGTCTTCTAGCCACCATCATTCTGGACTCCTTTTTCCTATTCTAACTACCTAACAGGTTCTATTTGGTTCAAGGGTTGGGAAAGGGCTCCAAGGTGGTTAAAAAGCTGCCTAGTAGCTGCAGAGAGGGGCTTCAGGTAGAAGCCTTGACATTAGGGGGCTCCTTTGGCTTAAAGCTCAACATTCAGAAAACGAAGATCATGGCATCCGGTCCCATCACTTCATGGGAAATAGATGGGGAAACAGTGGAAACAGTGTCAGACTTTATTTCGGGGGGCTCCAAAATCACTGCAGATGGTGACTGCAGCCATGAAATTAAAAAACACTCCTTGGAAGGAAAGTTATGACCAACCTAGATAGCATATTCAAAAGCAGAGACATTACTTTGCCAACAAAGATCCATCTAGTCAAGGCTATGGTTTTTCCATTGGTCATGTATGGATGTGAGAGTTGGACTGTGAAGAAAGCTGAGTGCCAAAGAATTGATGCTTTTGAACTGTGGTGTTGGAGAAGACTCTTGAGAGTCCCTTGGACTGCAAGGAGATCCAACCAGTCCATCCTAAAGGAGATCAGCCCTGGGATTTCTTTGGAAGGAATGATGCTAAAGCTGAAACTCCAGTACTTTGGCCACCTCATGTGAAGAGTTGACTCATTGGAAAAGACTCTGAATCTGGGAGGGATTGGGGGCAGGAGGAGAAGGGGACGACAGAGGGTGAGATGGCTGGATGGCATCACTGACTCGATGTACGTGAGTGTGAGTGAACTCCAGGAGTTGGTGATGGACAGGGAGGCCTGGCATGCTGCGATTCATGGGGTCGCAAAGAGTTGGACATGACTGAGCGACTGAACTGAACTGGACTGACTCTGGCTCCAGAGGCTCCTAGTTATTCTCGAAGGTGAACCTTTCAAAGATACTAACCCAGTCCAGCCTGGGGACCAACCAACCTGAGGGAGTTAGTTGGGTGCTCATCTTCTTGAGAAGTTTCACCAGCTCTTCCAGGAAGCTGCTCTCCAGGAAGTCACAGAGGTGGGAGTCTGTGCAGGCAGAACCCTAGGCATGCAAATCCAAAAGGGCCTAGTTCAGATTCTTCTCCATGAAAATGGCGGCTTCCACAGCATCCTGGGTTTTAGCCAACTCATTTTGAGATGGCTCCTTCATGTCCTGGAAAAGGGCACAGACTCCAAGCTGGTTTTGTATCTTCAGGAGACAATGGGCATCCTCCTGCTTCTCTTCCACTGATTCATGGGAAAAGTGGCAGATGCTCTCCAAGATCACATCCTTCCCGGTCAAAGTAGAAGCTCAGAGACAGGTTGGCATCCGAGGCCTCCAGGTGCAGGTTGACCAGACAGTGGACAGAGGCCTCCACCTGGACTGAATAATTCTGATGAATCTAGGAGCTCATGGCTGATCAATAATAAGGCATTAAGGTCAAAAAATGGCGATGCTGATCCTAGTGACTGAGGATAGCTTAGTGGCTGATTCCAAAGGTTGTGATTGGGAAAATGTTGGAGAGTGGTCAGAGGCTAGAGCAAGGGGCATCTCTGGGTCTGTTCCATCCAAACATTGTTTAAGAGAGATATCTGAGGGACCAGAGAGCACTTGCTCAAATCCTGATTTTTTTTTTTAACCTAACAGTGTATTAAAAAGCCGAGACATCACTCTGCTGACAAAGGCCGATCTAGTCAAAGCTATGGTTTTTCCAGCAGTCATGTATGGGTGTGAAAGCTGGACCATAAAGAAGGCTGAACACAAAAGAATTGATGCTTTCAAACCGTGGTGTTGGAGAAGACTCATGAGAGTCCCTTGGACTGCAAGGAGATCAAGCCAGTAAATCCTAAAGGAAATTAGTCCTGAATATTCATTGGAAGGACTGATGCTGAAGCTGAAGCTCCAATACTTTGGTCATCTGATGCAAAGAGCCGACTCATTGGAAAAGACCCTGATGCTGGGAAAGGTTGAAGACAAAAGGAGAAGGGGGCAGCAGAAGATTAGATGGTTAATTAGCATCAGTGACTCAATGGACATGAATTTTAGCAAACTCCAGGAAGAGTAGAGGACAGAGGAGCCTGGAGTACTTCAGTCCATGGGTCACAAAGAGTCAGACAGGACTTAATGACTGAACAACAAGTGGCATTTTGCTCTTTGCTGTGATGAATATTTTTGTGGATAGGAATTTTTCAGTTTAGTAATGGGTTTTCAAATATCCATTTCACTAAAAAAAAAGAAAACATACATCTTTCTTTTAGTACCTCTGCCATGATGTTAACTTTACTTGACTTTCTATTCAACAAATATATAATCACAGTATACAATTCCAAAAGGAACCTTAGAAGTAATTTGGTTTTGCCTAATTTCTATAAAATGTCCAAGAGATAGTCATCTGCTTTTTGTCTGATCACTTCCACTGGTTTTAGAATTGCTATTGCCATATTATTATGGACACATAAAACTAATATGTGAGTTTTGAACCAGCCTCTTGGACTTCCTTTATATGAAACCATTTCCACCATCACCCCGCCCATCCCTACTTCTATAATTTCTATTCACTGATTTTAGCTATTTATTTGCCAGTTTTCCTCTTTGTACTAATATCTTTTGTTCTCTCTTCAATCCCCCCTAGCCCTACCCTTCTTCACCCTGCTTTCTGACCCAGGAGTGGTCTGAATCAACTCTTGGCCTGATGGGGCCCCCAGCAAGGATAGGGCATTCAGGGTATTTACTTTGCTGCTTTCCTCCTTGCAGGATAGCTTAAAGCTGGCTGTGTCCTTCCATCAAAGATTAGAGATCCTCTCAAGGTGACCTTCTCCAAAGTACTTTTTTTGAGTTCCTCTTGCTGGGTTTTGTTAACCATTCTCTCACATATCCCTTCAGGCCTCAGGATACTGCACTGACCTCAATATTTTCCTCTATATTTCCCACACTTTTGTAAAAGAGTCCCTTTAATCAACCTATTTCAGTTCAGTTCAGTCGCTCAGTCGTGTCCAACTCTTTGCGACCCCTGGTTCCAAATAGGAAAAGGAGTACATCAAGGCTGTATATTGTCACACTGCTTATTTAACTTATATGCAGAGTACATCATGAGAAACGCTGGGCTGGAAGAAGCACAAGCTGGAATTAAGATTGCCGGGAGAAATATCAATAACCTCAGATATGCAGATGACACCACCCTTATGGCAGAAAGTGAAGAGGAACTAAAATGCCTTTTGATGAAAGTGAAAGAGGAGAGTGAAAAACTTGGCTTAAAGCTCAACATTCAGAAAA